>NC_079405.1:11501703-11813043 GCF_029220125.1 Pseudoliparis swirei | reverse complement strand
CACACACATAAACGCACAAACTAAAATCCAGAAACACATACATTTTATAGGCGTTTTATATGTTAAAACAAGCAAGATAGCACATTTTATTCCTGGCTGTAAACACATTCACGTATATGCTGCAGAGTTTACTATAACAATGCAACTTTTATAACAATTACAGACAAATATTGTACAGAGTAAAACAAGAAACCATCAGTGATATACAAACAGCAATTGTGCAAATATAACGACACCAACATTGAGGTTTGTTATACACAAACAGATGCTGTGTACGTATACAAAGATCTCCTACATCCACACACACACACACACACACACACACACACACACACACACACACACACACACACACACACACACACACACACACACACACACACACACACTATTCCAACACTTTGCAAAGATACCAAATATGAAATAAACAGTTGTATCCCTCTTGAAAAAATTACTTATTGTCTTAGAAAGAGATACAAGTTATTTTTGAATATATGGCAGCCTTATTTGGAATACATGGATACAACGCTAACGGTACCATAGTACTATACATATTTGGAGCTCTAAATTATGCACTGTGTCATTGTGGTAGCTCTGCTGTGTCATCATCATATGCACCAACCTTTTATTTTTATTTATTTTATTATTATTATTTCTTTGTCTTTGGGTGGGGGGAATTATCTATTTACTTTTAATTTTGTACTTGTGTATTTTAATGTTGTTCTTTTCCTAACTTGCTGTGCAATTTTCTGTTTAATGTGTTTAATGTAATATGCTCTGCATGTTCTCTTGCATTGTGAAAATATTGTGAAAATAAAATATTACAATAAAAAGATACCAAATATGTCTGGCAGATTTATTATCACTCAATCAATCAATCAATCAATCAATTAATCAATAAAACAAACTTTATTTCAGATTCATGGTCCAGATAAGATAGGACATTAAATAGAAGAAATTACTTACAAAAGCACAATAACGGATTGGGTCTCATGAATATTTTAGCCTTCATACGTTGCAAATTAAAGTGAAGGACCTCCCATCTCACTGGAGGCTTTTATTAAATCAAGACAATCAAATCAGCTGTACACCTCTTTTGCTAAGCATATTCATTGTAGATCAAACACAAGCCCACTTTCTATAGAAAATGAGAATTCATGGCTCGGGCTCAGCCGAGTGTAGTTTGTTAGTTGGCTGTCCTTAATGGTAAATCTGAAAAGATCCAATGTTCCTCTGTGTGCTGTCCTCTATCTGTTTGACAGTGATTAAGAGAGAACCACTTCTGAAGAATCAAAGAGACGAGGTGTGATTGATGGTGCTGTCCAACAGAGCGAACCACATTATTTCATCAGAGCTTTCTTCAAACAGTCCCAGCACGACTTCCCTCAGAACTGCATATACACATATCAAACGACAGCTGACAGCCATCTTCATAGAGCTCCATGCAGTACAACCTCGTGTTCAGTGTACTCAGTAAGTACAAAGTAATTAAGGGCCCACAGCCGGGATGACACGCGTGTGCCCTCTGAAAAACACTCCTTAAAGGAATAGTTTGACTTGTTGGGAAATAGGCTTCTTAGTTCAGAAGCTCACGCATTTGAGGGGTATTTTGTGCAGATAATCCAGTGTTAAAAAAAATTCGTACTTTTTCCCAGTTTTTTTCTCTTTTGTGGTGTTAAATGGGAAGCACTGAATAGGCGATTGCATTGTTAAATACACATGTCAAATAATCAGTCTGACCCATTGTAGTGAAAGCAGCTGGACTGACAGATGCTGAGCAGGAACACTGTCTGACATCCTGCATGCCCCAAATAAGCTGCTTCTGTGTGAACAGAAAATTTTTGGGTGATGCCTGTCACATATTATACAAATAAGATCCAAAATGTCTTCTAAATCATCTTCAAAATATGAGAAATAGGGTCCTGTATAAAGATGGTGTTCTTCCAAAAGTTCAATACGTATTAATTTTTTTAACAATTAAATTCTTTGATTGTTGGTTATTTCGGCAATTTAAAGGCCTTTTTTGGGCCTGTAACACAACGTTATTATTATTATTATGCAGGACAAAAAACACAAACGTTTTCCATACATATAGTGTTAGTATATTTCACAACAAATGTGATCATGTCATCAGAAGCTTTTTCACTCAGTAATTTATCTGGATATATGTCGTAATCCCCGATAAATGGGACATCTTGGAGTAATCCTGAACCACCGGGTACACTGAGCAAGAAAAGGATTCACCTCTCTCCACTCAGAGACTCACAGACACAAACACACACAGACACACACACACACCACTTCACACGCACACACACACACACACACACACACAATCTCATATATATCACACTCTCCGCTGACCTCACCTGTGCAGCCACAGTCACAAACAAACCCCATCTGGTGAGGTGTGCGTTCATTAGCATACCTTGGTCTCTCCGGCACCGACACAGGAAGCTCTCTGTCATCGATACACTGTGTTCTCTCTCTGTCTCCATCCAGCAGGCAGACATTGTCATTACCATGGAGACTGTGCTCATCGGAGCTACTAGATCTAGGAGCGTAGTAGCTCGCTTATGCTCAACTCTGAACAGATATACAGTTTGTTGCATATTTGGTAGTTTGTTTTTTGTGATGGACAGTCATTGTTCCATCTTTTTAATTGGGAAATATGTCCTTGTTTTTGCTTCTCATAGTAGTATATAGGGAAAACTCTTGGATCCATATCTTTTCAAACGAATGTAGCATAATCAATCAACATAATGAAAGTTTTGAAGGATACTTGAGTTTTGCTGATGGATAGGAGTTACTTTGTATATGTACATTTGTATATATTTATCAGATCATTGCCAGCTCCTGTACTGGGTCATTATGTGGTGAAGATGAGGATGCGAGCAGTGTGAGATGGCCTTGTGGTGAAGGTCTGGTGGTTTGCTGAGCGATAAGGTCTAACTCTGAGGATTCATAGCTGACCTATTAATAGCAGATAGGATGCCTGGTTAATGGGTCCAAAGGTTGTTGGAGGTGAAAGTAATTTTTTCTTCTTAAAGCATGTTGCGAAACATGCTTTACATCAGAAAGAGTGCAGAGACCTGAGAGTGCTCTCCATACTCGGTCCAGAGGAGGATATTGTGATAACATGAAATATATCTGATTAATGCTGTTGTGAACTTGAATGTGCAAACCAAGGCAGTAAAGGATCCTCAATGTTGAACACTTACCTCTTTATAGGGGACAGGATGAACATTCTCAAAATGACATTTTAGCAATAAAAGTTTTTTTCATTTTTTCAAAATCAACTAGAAACTAATAGGATCAGAAGTCCGTTTTGAGAAACAGTTAATTCATGGATTTTAGTTGTTAGTGATTGAACATTTTCTATACATGAGAGCATGTTATTTTTCACAAGCCTTCAGTGGCTCATACGTCACTTTATTCTGCATCGCTACAGAAAAGCAGCACAATTTAAAGTGAAATGTCTAAACAACAATGAAGATAGTTAGATATACAGTATATAAATGATAGTGACAAA
This sequence comes from Pseudoliparis swirei, assembly GCF_029220125.1. NCBI lineage: Eukaryota > Metazoa > Chordata > Actinopteri > Perciformes > Liparidae > Pseudoliparis > Pseudoliparis swirei. The sequence goes on along the minus strand of NC_079405.1, from coordinate 11,809,511 downwards.
TATTGTCTTCAATATTTAGAATGACTGTAATATTTAGTAACCAGGACATATCATTGTTATAATGATTTCCATGATGGGATCTAAGATGGCCGCCGTACACACGCGCGGCGAGGCAGGTGCTGCGTGTGTGTCGACTAAACTAACTTTATCCACTAACAAACAAGCTTTAACTCATAGTTGGATACCGTGTACTGTTTTTATATTATGTGTGCTTTTAATATCTACACGACAGCGCTTTCAATGCAACTTTGCTTACTCTCTGATATGGGGAAACCAGCATCTCCTGTACACTTTTTTTCTGAACAATGGACGAGCCAGAATTCCTTCTGCGATTCGGGAGAAAACCTTCCCACCCAGTAAGACTCTAAGACTATTGTATCTTGCATTTATATTGCTACTGGCCGGCGACGTTGAGGTTAATCCTGGCCCGCAGGTTCTGGAAATCACATCGCTAATACAGGCAACGCCGCCATGGCCAGCGATACAACCGGTCACAATAGGCAACCGAATAATGTGGCTAACACCACCACAGTTACTACCGCCATGGCCTCTGTTAGCATGTACCTTCCCGCATACCAACACAGCTAAGTTCAGAAACCCCATATTAAAAAGACACCGATCTCTGCATATTTTCCAGACCTTAAATCATGCAAGAACAATCTGGGACCCATTGTGTAAAAGAGGCTTACTTTGGGGGCCATTTAAATGTCCGCAGCATGGTCCCAAAACGGGAGCAGCTGGAACATCTTTTAATTTAAATAATTCGAACATTGATTTCATGGGACTATCCGAAACGTGGCTATCCAGCTCCTCACCCGAAGCTGCGATAACACTCCCCGAATACAAGACCTTCAGGAAAGATAGGGTTCATGGGAAAGGAGGGGGGGTTTTGTTCTATGTAAAAAACAACCTGAGATGTAACCAGATGGTGTGGCCTGGTGGCAACATATTGGAAGGTATTGGTGTTAACATCTTTCTTTCAAATGAAATGTCTCTAACTGCTATCTGCATCTATCGTGCACCCTCAGCTAAAGCTGAATTTTATGATCACCTTAAAGCACTTCTTAATTCGTGTAATCATAAAAAAGAAATTCTGTTGTTCGGAGATTTTAATGTAAACTGGGACGATAAAAAGGAGAGAAAAAATCTTAAACTTATAACGGAGTATTTCAACTTCACCCAGATAATAGAGCGACCCAACAGAATCACACACTGCTCACAAACTAGAATTGACCTAGTCTTCACTAACAAACCCGAGAGAGTCACCAAAACCCATAACTTATTGACGGGACTCTCGGATCATAATGCAATTTTTTTTTCTAGAAAACTTAACAAAAAACGTTTTGAAAACTCTTTTTCTAGTACCCCTAGTAATCGACCTAATACTAGAATAATCCCCAAAAACCAACAACAAAATCTAGAAAAAGCCTTAAAAGACATCAATTGGGATGATCTTCATAAATGTGAAAATGCAGATATCTGCAGCGACTCTTTCCTCTCTCAAATCAAGGGGGTAATTTTCCCTTTCTCCAGACAAGGGAGCCGTAGGAGGAATAAAACCACCCTTCCCTGGCTCAACCCAGATTGTGTACACTTAATGAAGCGAAGGGATATGGCTCTCAAAAAATCCATAAAATCAGGGTTAAGTACAGACAGACATATTTTCACAGCTACCAGAAACAAAGTTACGCTGGAGCTGCGAAAGGCCAAAGCAGATTTTTTAATAAAAATTATTGAAAATGCTAGGGGGAACAGTAAAACAATCTGGCAGAATATAAACAAGCTAACAGGGAAACAACATAAGCAGGATAATAAAGGCCTAGAACTAAGAGTTGACAATCAGCTGGTGCGGGACCCCGTTATTCTGGCACAGGAATTAAACTCCTTTTTTATTAAATCTATTGAAGATATATCTAAACAGTTCATTTCACCCGTGTGCTCTGGTAGTCCGGTAAATAGAGCTGCAGACAATTCACTGATAACATTTTGTATTCAAGAAATCACTGTGACAGAAGTCATTAATATTATTAATGCTTTGAACAACTCTAAAGCCAAGGATATCCATGGTCTCGACACCAGCTTTTTAAAATCACACAAGGAGGCGCTGGCACCCCCAATCATGCACCTAGTGAACCTATCGATTAGACACTCGATGGTTCCTGGAGCATGGAAGATGGCCTCAGTTATCCCTGTGTTCAAATCGGGGGATAGCTCCGATATGAACAACTACAGACCAATTAGTATTTTGCCTAGCATCTCTAAAATTATAGAAAAATGGATCGCTAAACAAATAATAGAATTCCTTAATAATGGTCAAACCCCCCTGCACCCCATGCAGTTTGGTTTTCGACCGCATCATTCCACGGAATCTGCACTGGTTACGCTCATGGAGAAATGTAAAAGTTTATTAGATAAGAAGAGCTGCGTAGGTGCTGTATTTTTAGATTTAAAAAGAGCGTTCGATACAGTTAACCATGATGTGCTACTAAGCAAACTGTTAGGCTTTAACTTCTCTGATCAAGCCATCAAATGGTTTGGATCTTATTTATCCCATAGAGAACAATGTACTGTGGTTGATGGTGTCAGCTCCTCTTACCTGGGCTGTCCAGTAGGGGTCCCCCAAGGATCCATACTGGCGCCCATTTTATTCTCTCTTTATATTAATGACTTACCTGACTCTTGCTTCAATGTGGATGTTCAGCTGTATGCTGATGACACGGTCATTTTTACGGTGGCCAAAAATAGTGAGGAGGCAGCACGAGTGCTCTCTACTGCTCTGAGTCATATTCAAGGCTGGCTCACCAGGTCCTGTCTCTCATTGAACACTAAAAAAACAGTGTGTATGTTCTTTTCAAAGCAATCCTTAACTGTTGCATATTCTAATGTGTTTTTGGGAACTGAGAAACTGAATGTTGTTAATGAGTTCAAATACTTAGGCATTATGCTTGATTCCACACTCTCCTTTAGGAGCCATGTTAAAATGATGTCGAAAACCATAAATTTCCATATACATAATTTCAAACAAATAAGAAACTCTCTATCGACTAATGCCGCTTTGCTGTTTTTACACTCTATGATACTTTCACATGTGAGTTACTGCTTAACCAGTTGGTCTATGACAAGCTCAATAATTATTAAACCGGTCGAACTACTCTATAAAAAAGCATTGAAAATACTGGATAAAAAACCTTTTAAGTATCATCATTGCTTTATTTTAACCAAATACAACATGTTAAGTTTTAATAACTTTAGAAAATTCACTTCGGCCTGTTTGATTTACAAAATACTAAATGGCCTAGCGCCACCCCCCCTTAAAACCTTTATCAAACACAGATCTATTAACTCCACTCTGTCCACCAGAGCTGTCACAAACAGGGACTGTGAGGTCCCGTTTAGAAAAACCCTGTTTGGGCAAAATGTGCTGTCCTTCAAAGGATGCATGATGTGGAACAGCCTACCTCCTTCTATAAGGGAAAGCCCCAGCCTGGTCACCTTCAAAGGCCACCTGAAGGCATGGCTCAGATTTAATCAGCCCTGTGACCATTAGAGTTAATCCGCACGGTATCCAAATGTCTTACATGCATCTTTTTATTCATCTTTTTTTCTTCTTTTGTATTACTGTACTGTCATTACGTGTGAAGTGATGTGTGCTTTCCATTTCACTCTGCTTGTACTCTTAAACTACATCAACCTGCCAAGGGACTACAGATGGAAACTAGCCTCCCGGCTATAATCTGGCATATTTACATGTACATTGTACTGTCTATCAATATGCACTGTCCCTTATTCTCTAAATAAAAAATAAATAAAAATAATGTTTGGTTGTAACAATTTAGTAGTGTCATTTTCCAGAACGGAATTATCAAATTCAGTGCTTTCTGTTTCTGGAGAAAATCAATCGCACTTGCAGTTGCTCTGAATAAGATAATTAATTTACTCTTTGCCTCGACTTCCTGGGAAGTATTGGACTATAATTCGTAATGCAAGTATACCTACATCACTAAATATCTAAATCTTTTCCCTATCTTTGCTCTCATGCAAGCATATTTCTCTTGTGTTGTCCGTGCATGTGTCCGTGTGATGGCATTCCCGTAGGGTGTATACAGAGCCATCTCCATGCACTGTATTTATATCCCACCCTATGCTTCCTATCCCTCCCACAGCATAGGAACAAGATCTTCACTTGAAAGACCATCTGCAAATACCACCCAGGGCTCCGTAATGTTCCCAATATAACCACACCTCCCAGCTAGAGTCCAGTCAGCGGGCCTCAGTCTGAGCTGTACGCCGGTGACAGGCACTCTGCTCTCCGGATTGTGTTTTCTTCACTTGTTTGGATGAACACCATGATAAAAGGAGAAGATTCAGAGGAAGTAGAGATTGACTTGGAGGACTCTAGTGACCCTGATGAATTTGATAATGGTGAGGAACCTGAAACTCTCTGGAGGGCCCATCCTTCTCTGGAAGAAGAGGAAGACGTTCACACGTCCACAATGGTCGAGATCAGTGATACCAAGCCTCTGATAAATGTCCGGGACCCCCGCGGTATCAATGACTGTCTCAAGGTATTGTATTCTCATGAAGAAGTTCTCATCAACTTTGTTTTATGGATCCTTTGTGCATTTGTCACATGCAAGGAATTAGCTGACTAAATTACTGCCATGTCGAACCAAGAGACGGTTTGGCTGATTGCGCTGCCCTCCAGTGGAGGAAATTCATTCTGGCCGGTGAATCGAGTCAAAAAGCAACACAGATTGTTCGTTCACCTCTGTAGCATAAGCACCACTTTGTCTTTGTGTCTCTAGGTGACGTTTGAGGATGTGATTGCTGAGCCGGTGTCACTGCGCAGTGGGGACAGAGTGTGGATCTGGAGTCATGCCCTGTTTGAGGTGTCGAGGGTTTGGATCTACAGGGTCCTGACAGTTCTTTTGGCCATTCCCATTTCAATTATCTCTGGTCTCCTCTTTGCCATCCTCAGCTGCCTCCACATCTGGTAGGTTTAGCTATAGCCTGGTTGTAGGAAAAATAGTTTTGATTGGTCTCAAGTATGTGATTGATAAAGAGGAATCTGAGAGAGGATACAAAAAGGAAACCATTCAAAACAGGAGAATCATTATGCAAGGAGTGTATCAATACTTTTTTGATCGAGGAAGAATGATTTGGAAAAGTAGTGATTCTTCAAAACTTGACTGAGTGGGTTTTAACGTGTGTTTTAACATCAGCTATACTAACTAGTTAGATACAAATAAAACAGTAATGAAGCAATGCATTGTTGAGTGAATGAGTAGTTTTGGAATATATAAGAATACAATAAATAAAGTGTACTGTTTATTTAACCATTGGTAATGACAATCTGATTTTATTCTAAAAAATAAATATGTTGACAACAAAGTATAGCAAATGACATAATGAGACTATGCTGTGGAAAAAGAGGATCCTTGAATGGTCTGGAAATAACAAAGAAGGTTTAATATCGTGATTCAACCTCGAAGTTAAGAAATAATCAAGTTATAAGTATAACATACCATGAGGTTTTGGGGGAAGTAAAATTCTTCATTCTTAGTAATTGTTTTGTTTCTCTCTATGACAGGATTGTCGGTCCTTGTAGCCACTGTGTCCTCATCGGGGCACACTGGCTGCAGAGCCTCTGGAGCATTGTGCTGGGCATCGTTGTGCGGCCCTTCTTCACGAGTGCTGGGAGATGCTGTGGAGGCTTCAGCGTTCACCTGGCCAAAGAATGAGACTGGCACATCCAGACTGGGATTGTTCATGATGTACACTGGTATTCTAATGGACGGAGCCAAAGTGGGCATTGATATCTGATTCTTTAATATGTACTGCAAGACAATATTTTTTACATGTTTTCCACAGTTAAGGTGCCTTTGGTCAAGTCCAACAGCATCTTATGGACCGCTTGAATGATTATAGACAGCTTGTGACATGTTCAAACAATAGTTTAGTCACAGTGAAACAGGGTGATGTTATTCTATGTTGTATCTTCATAGTTTGAAATCAGGTCTGAGAAACCCCAAAAAAGGATCAGAGTTCTTACTATCTGAGATCAACATAAGAAAATGGAATCTGTTAAATAACTCTTGTTACAGTGATTGACTTAAGGAACACAACATTATGACAGTGAACATGGATATTTGTTTTCTCTTACACTGACACCTGATAGTGGAGTTATGGCTTTGTGATATGTTTTGCATTTGAAATAATTTCAGCAGTTTGTCATACAAATGGATTGGGGCTGCGTTTATATTTTGTAAAATGTTTAAGAGTTCAAGCTTTAGTTCAAAACCACTAGAATTACATTTTAATCATAGAAGTTACTTATGTAAGCTTCAAAGCAAACACTCTTCCTAAGTTTATGACTTTATATGGTAACATTTGAGTGTTTGGGACTTTGTGGATGGAAATTAAACATCCTGTATGATTACTCTCTATCATGCACTGTGCGCTTTGGCAGTGAGCATTGCGAAAGGAAGCTGCTTCCCTTTTTGAGAACGCGTCAAGTCAGTGTGAGTTGTCACACTTATAACATACAATGCTATAGTGTGTGTGGGTGGGTCCCTATACTTGATGAGGTATACCAGCAGTGCCTTCTATATCTTTGAGAGTTTGAGGTATCATTGCTGGCAGCTGCCTGCTGGCATTCCTGGATCTGAAAACCCCTGAGTGGCGTTTCAGTTTATAAACTGCCACGCCCCTCCCATGCCCTCTGTAGCTCCGACTGCAGCTGCGCACCCGACCTGTCATCGTGGCCTCTCTTGCTTCAATACCTCAGCTGCAACATAAGCCTGCTCCTTCAGTCAGAGAGCAGGACGGTCCGTGTACGTTTTGTTAGTTTGTTTTTTTGTTTCATTCCAAATACTTTTCACTCTCAGAGTGTGTAAGTAGGACCCACATCATCAGGTTCAGAGAGCAGGACGAGAGACGCCCAACGCAGGGACAGAAGAATCGCTTCAACTTGGACGTCAGAACTGTGGCAACAGTGTTGAGAGCAGGACGAATGACTCTCCTTGCAGAGACTGCTCGCGGTCTGCCTTTTGTCCCTTTCGGTTCAGGTTCTGAGAGAGCATGCATGGACGAGAGACGCCCAACGCAGGGACAGAAGATCACTCAACACTAATAAGTAGATCAAGCAAAATTTATTTTTGTCAAATATGTCAAGTTCCTACATGTTATAATTTACCTTTGTTAGAAACATTATGTTTTTAGTGACAGGAAAAGTTATTAAATTATCAAATTGAACGTGCTATGTGTTTGCATCGTTAAAATATCCCCGTTTAATTATTTATTCTTCATATTGATTAATTAATATTCTTCTAACGTTAATACGAATATGTATCACTGGCTTTTATTTTGACTTTCATTTTAAGCACTTCCGTTCTGTCGTTTTTGGTTTCAGACGGCAGAAACGAAATACGGAGATGGTATTCCGTTTTTCCGTTTTTGGTTTCAGACGGAAAACGAAAAAACCACGTGATTTCCGTATTTGGAATGAAACAAAAAAACAAACTAACAAAACGTACACGGACCCAGGACCATGACTGAAAGGAACAACAGCCAGGAGCTGATGATCAGCTACAGAGAGCCCAAGCAAATGAACGACGACGTGGTCGAGGTGCAAATGATCTGCTTACTTTGTAATCATAGAAGTGCATTCATTGAAGTAGAAATTTGTTATGTAATATTTTAGATTAATGAAGCTTGGAAATGTGCGAGTGTGTCCTATAAAGATGCAAAAGAGCCACACACACACACACAGACACACACACACATATATTTATTAATTATATATATATATATATATATATATATATATATATAACCATTGATTCAAGGCAAACTTTAAATAAATACAATGTTAAGTACAATATGAATGTTTTCTTGTACTTAATAATAGTTAGACAGCTTTCAAATATCAGTATATTTTGTGATTGCGCCACATGTTGCACCTTCCGCCAAAAAAAATTCCTCGTTTGTGTAAACATTCCTGGCAATAAAACTGTTTCTGATTCTGATTCTGATTCTGACATGTTAGACTCTAATGACTCTTATTGAAACTGTATGTGAAAGTGAGTTCCCCTCTTTCACTTTTAAGCTGCTCCCTCTGGATGTTGCCCAGAACCACAATGTTTTGTAGACAACCTACCAGGATATATACAGTTAAAGAACAATTCAAACACACATCCAGACACTGATTTTCTCCATGTCATACTGTAAGTTAAGCAGTTGATATAATGCCTCAAATGTACAGCAAAAGAAACTGAGCAGAGAAAAAACACCATTTGTTGGACTAATTCAAAGTTACCACAAGGGGGAACTATTATTCAAGGGTGATCCCACTAAGATGAACTGAGCTTGCCCCCAAAAGACCAACACCTAGAAGAGATGACATGTAGACACACACGAGGAGCAGTGGAAACAATTGACAAAGTGATGTTTATATTACATCATTAAGGACAAACATTGTTTGATCTGCACATCGGGCTACAAACTGCTGAAAACATCCACGGAGTAATTCTGCTTTGAAGGGGTAAACAAGCATAATACTAACTACATTCTAAACCATTTCAACAGAGCAAATCTACTTTTGGAATCTGCCAGACCCCTGCCACTCTTAAAAGGCAGTACGGGTATGACTGATTTGTCAACAGAATGTCATTGTGCAACATTAATATAGTTATTGTGATAATTGATTGTCTTATTAGGATCAAATTAGGAAAAAAAACTATTGGAAGACACACAAACAACTTTTAAAATGCTAATTTACAGGATTCATCTGGAAATGATAAAGTGTAAGAGAAGGGAGTTGCAGGGAGTCAAACATGTGGTATTTTAGGAAATCCACAGAGGTTTTGTATTATCTATCTCGCCCAATACAAAAAGAAAAGAATAGTAGCCATGAGCCACTGTCGTGCCACTGCAGATGATGAAATGGGGGACCTGCATGATTGCCGGATAAGAAACCTGGATGGCTTTCAGCTGCCTCTTCAGTGTCCCAGCCCCCCTGTGCTAGATGTGTGTGTGAGGCTCCTCTGGCTGCTAGTGTTCTTGAAGACACAAGTAGAAGACTTGCTCTTGTGCCTGCACTGTTGATCACAGCTGCAGGGGGAGGCTGGCAGGTACTGCCTACAGCAGCAGAAGAAGCACTGCATCAGGTTAGGAAACAGGTGACCAGCAAAGAACATGTAGATCCAGGGGTTACAGCAGCTGTTGAGACTGGCCAGCAACATGGCGATGATAAATGCCACGTCTAAGGAGAGAGACAGAGACAAATTATATTCTTGGTGAATATATACATATTCCATTCCATTATCCAAACCGCTTATTAGGGTTGCGGGGGCGTTGGAGCCGATCCCAGCTGACATTGGGCGAAGTGTATCTCAGGGCTCATATAGAGGCAGACAACCATTTACCTTCACACATGTGGGCAATTTTAGAGTCTCCAATTAACCTGAGCTGCATGTCTTTGGACTTTGGAAGGAAGCTGGAGAACCCGGAGGGAACCCACGCTGCCAATGGGAGAACATGGAAACTTCACACAGAAGGACCGCCCGGGATCGGGCCCCTCTTGCTGTGAGGTGACGAATATATATAAATATTCTTACAGTGTAATTCAACAAGTGTAGTTTATTTTGAATCAATCCTGTACACTCCATTTTCTCACTAACACACCAAATCTAAGGCTGAAAGTTGGCCAGGAAAAAAAGACAGACTTCCTCCTGAACTTGTGAGTAATTTTGAAAGATTTTCATTCTCGGTATAGAACACATGCAGTTCGGGCTGTGGTGGCACAGGCAGGGTAGAACAGTCAGAAAATGGACAGAGATGGACTAAAACGTTGTTTTTGTTTTCATGGAAAGTGTTGACAAGGAGAAGAATATTACATAGTTCCAGCCTTATTCTTTTAATACACCTTGTATATGAAAACATGGCCAGGGTGTACTCTGGCTTTCAACCAGTGCATGCTTGGACAGGTTCCATCCCCTGCTACACTGAATAGGATAAGCCATTTAGAAAAGAAACAAATAAGTGGCAAGAGTTTCTAAAGTAATACGTTTTTCTCCATTCCAGTAAGATGTAATCACCTGGTTTTGGGCTTATGCCCAAATTCAGTGTGGAATTCATATTTGGTATCTTTGCAAAGTTTTGGAACTTTAAAACAATTCAAAATGAAGCTACACAGGTTTCAACAGTGTGTGTGTGTGTGTGTGTGAGAGTGCGTGCGTGTGTGTGTACATGTATGCTTGTACTTTTAAGAGTTTTAACATCCTGGCTGTCGGAATGATTTTAACAAATATTGGATCTGTTTTGACCTTCATGGTCCCACCTGAGGATAAATTACAATAACTTTAATCACGTAATCTTTTATCTAGCACCATCATCAGGTCAATATTTAAATTTGTGTCCAATATTTTGGTTTATACACCCCAATAATAAATAACACGCCAAACACCTCCACTGGACAGCTTTGGTCTCTGGATACATTTAAAAAAAATATCATTCCTTGTATGTATTGCACATAATTTACAGAGAAAAATGTGAACTGACAGACAATATCAAAAACATGTGGGATGTTCCCTGAAAAAAATATAGAAAGCTGCGTGCCACACAAATGATGAATGGCTTCAATTAGAAGAGGCCCGACTTGGATGGAAAAATATACTTGATTTTTCTCATTCATTCGTGTGATTACATTTCCTATCTTTAGAGGCACAGAGCACATTGATGGAGCACGCTGTTTGAACGGTAAATTGGAGACTTCCATGTCTTTCTTTTTTCTCGAATCCTTAATGGGGTGAGAGATTTAGTGTGTGTTGTCCTCTCCTCAAGTGAAACTGCTGACCTGTTCTGTTTCATGGTTCCCTGACTAAGTCCTTTGCTTTATATTGAGAGGTGTGCTGTGCGAAGTGTCAATCAAATGACACGTCAACGTTATGAGAAGTGTTTAACAGAAAAGTTAAACATCCTGTTCAGATTTGTGATATTGTTATTAAATGGGGAGCAGTTCTTTAAATACCACAACATTACAGTATTCAAACTTGTTCCTTTTTGCTCTGGTATATAATCCCTTTGATTTAAAGAACATTAAACACATTCTTGTGATGCCAGAAATGAAAGAAAAACATTAATCTTGGCTACTTTTCTGTAATATCATGATACAGCACGGTGGCTCATTTTTTTTCTTTTCATTTATTTATTTATTTGTACAGGGACCGTACACATTAATCAACCCATGGGTAAATGTGTTAACGTTAGCTAAGGCTCAGTGGTTAGCACTGTCGCCTCACAGCAAGAAGGCCCTGGGTTCGAATCCCGGTCGTCCCGGTCGTTCCAGGTCCTTTCTGTGTGGAGTTTGCATGTTCTCCTCGTGTCTGCGTGGGTTTACTCCGGGCACTCCGGTTTCCCCCACCATCATAAAGACATGCACCGCAGCCTCACCCCGGTTCGTATGGATGTGAATGAATGTTGGTGGTGGTCGGAGGGGCCGTAGGCGCTGATTGGCTGCCACGTCAGTCTGCCCCAGGGCAGCTGTGGCTACTGATGTAGCTTACCACCACCGGGATGACTGTGTGTGTATGACTACTGGACTCTGGACTGTAAAGTGACTTCGGGTGTCTTGAGAAGCGCTATATAAAATAAATGATTATTTATTATTATTATACAGCTTTTCAGAGATTGATTTTGGAAGAATGGAAACACGGTTATATTGATTTCACTAGAACTGTGGTGATATTGCCATCATGTGTTTGATGAATAATACGCACTAAGATAACTCAGAGTGTAACAAGTTAAACAAACAGTCCATGCGTGCAAACATTTTGCTTCTTTTTGAGCCGCCCTCAGGATAGATCAAACATGGAGCCTTGGCCTGAGGATATTACTCCAAAGAGAATGCAATAAAGTAAAGACAAGCAGTAAGCCAGCAACATTTGATTTATCTTTACTGGGTACGGACACAAACTTGTATTCTTCTTGTAACACTCTTTGACTCTTTTTTCTCAGTTCAATTTACATGAAACTGCTCCAAAATCGTGAATCATATTGAGATATTTGAAATTGATACCACCTTCCTTCTCCCTTCTTCTTCTTTCTCCCATTTGTTGCTTCTTTTTTACTTCAATTATTTGTTCTTATCATTTACATTTAGTTTGACATTGTTTTATGTATAACATGTAGCAACATTGTAATGACTGTCAGTACTAAAGGGTACTGACAGTTAATTTGTGAAAATGGGCTATACAAATAAACTGAATTGAATTATGATACAGAAACCAGTTTATTATAAATGACTTTGTTTTAAACTGAAAGTATTTCCTTTATCGTTTGATCAGAGGATCCTCCCTCTTCCTAAGCGGAATAAACAAACAGTTGGCTATCTAAATGTTTAGAAATGCTTTGCTACAAATGCTGATAAAGAGCAGTTTTACTGCAGGAAATACAAGGTTTTTACAAAACAGCTCAAGGAGTTCACTGTTTCAAAGATAAATATAACTACAGACATTTGTATTTCAATGATTTTTTAAGGCGTTGCAAAATAACATGTTTAACTGTTACAAATAGCCTAATATTAAATAGTGATAAGAAATATAATTGGTTGAGTCCATCCATCCAAACAAAATGAGGGCCCCTATGACAACGTACACTAGTACTGGCATTATTGACTTTAAAGTGTTTATGTTCTTAATTTGTACAAAACTGTTTTTGAAGGCGCCAACAGTCGATTGCCTTGGCTAAGTCTGTCCTATTTAATCATATCAAAATCTCTGTCGGCTCTAAATGAACACTTGTGCTATGTTGCTCAGATAACACCACTTGAAAGGTTATGGAGCATATCAGCACCCCTGCTCTTGTCACCCGTTCATTTCAAAAACAAAAGATATGAGAGGTAAATCAGAACAAACTATGCAGTTAAATAGAAAGTATATAAACCACCACTGGGAAAAGAGGGAGCAACTCCTTGACGTCCTGGTATCTGCCAGTGGCTCGGAGGACTGTCTCTGAACTGGTAACCACTGGAAATGACACCCCAATTCATCAGTGCCCACTTTAGGGAAGTGCATTGCGCTGCCTCGGAAGTAAAGTGGATTGCTTCTGAATTCCCAGAGATAGTTTCTGAAGTGGAAGAATACTATTTGCATGCATGAGGCACTGCAATATTATTATTCATCACATAATTTATGGACAATACATTTACCAATATAAATATTGGATGAAGATAACTCCTTGTGTCTCTGAGCACAGGGCACACTGATATATGTGGGTAATGTCTTCATTACATCAAGAACGACATCTGTTGAGTGAAAGAGAAGAAAACACTGCGTATGCCTTTACCTTCTCTCGGTGCAGCAGGATCCCATGCAGACCACATCTGGACAAAGAAGAAGGGAGTCCAGCACACCATGTAGGCAAGGACCACGACGAATGTCATTTTCACAGTGCGAATCTTTGCTCTTGAAATGAGCCTCACGCTGCTCACACGACAGAGATGTTGCGAGCCTTTGGTGGGCCTCTGAGTCAGAGCCAGGAATTGGTCCTTTCTGGTTTTTATATTGAAGTTCTGCCATATTTTAAAACAAATCAAACCATAGCAGATGCTTAAAATTGCCACTGGGAAAATGTAAATGCTCAGAGTCATCCACGTGATGTATGCTTTGGCTCCCCATGGTTGTATGAAGTCCCCCCAGCAGTCATACACACCGTTACCGACATCCCTCAAAGAAAATATGTACGCTTGAGGTGTGCTGAATATCAGACTGAGCGTCCACGAGGCGACCACGTAGAAGCGATCGTTTCTCCTGTGCACGGACCGAAGTGGCTGGCAGATTGCTAAGCACCTGTCGATGGACATCAAGACAAGCATGTAGGTAGATGCAAACATACCCACGACCTGGAGGTATTTCACCAGCCTGCACAGCAAATCTGGCCCGTAGAAGCGGAATGTGATATCCCAAATAAGTTGCGGCAAGATCTGAAAGATTGCAACGACGAGGTCAGCGATGCTCAGGTGCTTCATAAAGTAATACATCCGACATTGGCTGTGCTTGGAGGTGGTGATGGCCAACAGGACGCACAGGTTGCCGGTCAGAGCTAGAAGCAGCACCAGGACGAGGACGGTAACTTCCACTTTGGCCACTTCTTCATTTCGTTTCAAAGGATTCACTGAGGTGTTTCCTAAACGGCTGTCATTTGTCATTGCGTTGCTCGAGGAAACATTCAGCTCCCAACTATTCTGCTCGCGTAAAAAGGCCTCCATCGTGCGCAAAAGCGCCACCTAAGCGCAGCCAGCGATCACATCACACAGAACGGGACCGCTCTCCGCCGGTGGAGTAGTTCCCTTCGCAGTCTGCGGCCAGCTCACTCTGTTACGGTGGGTTTTGTGAGTTCTCTCTGCAGAGGAACATATTGGAACACTTTAATTGAAAAGCCTCTTAACTATTACAACTTAATATGACCTCATAACCACTCACAAGTGATGTTAAAAACGAAGCCTACCTTTCTAAAGATCCTTTGCACGGTGATGTTGGGATCCTGCAGCACCGCGGTCCTCAACACTCGCCGCGTATTGATATCTGGTTTGCAGAAGCTCGAAAGGATTTCCTACCAATGTCAGCAACCCCCTCCCCTCATTTTATATTCTTCTAGGAAACTGTCCTGGCTTGAGTATGAGCACCCCGCAACTCTTTCTTTCTTTCTTTCTTTCTCTCTCCCTCTCCCTCCCTGAATCTCGCTCCCTGTAGAGTTTGGGTTTGTAAAATCAAATGTCTCCAACAGCATTCGTATGATGTTATCTTATATCTTGTATTTCGCAATATGTTTAGCATCTACAATGTTTTAAGTAATTTAAAAGAAGGACAATTCCACTCTGAACTATACAGAGTATACAAGGGTCACTTGTTTTACAAATAAAGCCCCCAATGCGTGCTTTGGTTATAAGACTGTGATGCTGTGCTGTAAACAGGTGCTTATATGCATTGGCTTAATCAAGGGATCAATACAGGTGACGTCAAAAAGCTCCCCCTAAGGCATGAAGGAAGGAATACCATGAAATGTAATACTAATTTAAAATATCAATCCTTATTTCAGGGCCATACACAAAAGATCATTCAAATAATTAAAACAGTTCAATCCAAAATGTTCATTTAAATGTCAGATATCAGTTTGTTTTAATGAAAATCTTTATTTATTCAATACATAAAGTAATATTTGTTCTTGATTTTCACAACATTTTCACAATAACCTGTTCATACTGGCCTTACCTTACCATAGGTTCTGAAATTGAGATAATGTAAATAAATATGTATTATAATATCTCCTCATTAGATGCAAACATATTTCTTATTATGCTCAGCAACATAGAGGCATGGTGACCTTTACTTGAGTAAGTTATTGTTCTCAATCATAAAATGAACTTGTGAACATCACATTTTGTTCGTTTTGTTTTATTCCTACTTGGTTGAACTCTTGCAGGTGCTGCTGTGTTGTCAGCCATGTGTTTAGCTGAATAACCCTGGTTAGCAGCTGATGCTTGTTGAATTTGTGCGAGATACAAAACGACCAGACACAAGAGCAGACAAAGAGGCCTCTTGAATACCAGTACGGTTTTGTTCACCTTGAATAATTTGTATTTCATCATAGATTACAGTCGAATGACTAAAGGCTAAAACGTCTTGATGTCCAAAGTGAATAATTGAGTGTAACCCCCTGATATCCTGGAATGTTGCCATCAGCTATCCATCTGTGGCTTAGATAACATATAACACCTTGTAATTCATACCACATGACCCTTAAAGGGATGGACTGTATTCTCAGTCCTGGTTCCTAAAATGAAACAAAATTGAAATAGTTTGACTTTGCTTATGCAACTCTCATCCCCAGGTGAACACATTTGAATAGAAGATTAAATCAGTTTTGATTGGCTTTGCAAAAAAGTGATTACTTACAAGTGTCTGGGTACAAATATTGGTAATTACTGTCTTTTTCGTGATTTCAATATATTCCTTAAAAAAATAAATAAAGTTGACCTGCTTGAGTCAAGATGGAGTTGAGACGGCTTGTGCACCGAGGAGGATGGCTTTGGTGATTCTCAGTAGAGTAGATCTGTGGGACATGCCGCAACTAAAGATTCAATAAGTGATCAAAGAGTGAAAAAAGGACTACTGCAGATAAGAGAACCGTCTCTTACTGAAACAGAGATCTTTTTGAAAAGGAACCAGTGAAATGTGGTCGTGGTCGTGGTCTGTGCTCAGCTGCAGGGGAGAGATCAGCTGGAGTGATTCAGGGGAACAGTGCCAGGGTTAATTGGCACGGTGGCTTATTATCTCTCATCCTATTATTAAGTAGTAGCAGGCTGGAGCTCTGGTGAGACACAGAGAGAGGAACACCAGCCTGTGAGAGTCTGATTTAATGGTGGACACTGCCCTGCGTAAGAGGGCGCACCACAGGGTGAATTGTATAAGTGTGTCATAAAATATGTTTGTGCAACATTAACCGCAAAGAATGTGTGTATGTGTTGAAGAGAACCCTCGAGTAGCAGCGAGTCGGCTACATAAACGAGGAGCAGGATGAAGGGGAATCAATTTTTGACTTTGCAGGCACCCTTTTTTCAGCAAATAGAAAATAAAATAGATCATTTATTGATATTGTGGTATTCTAAGACATATGCTAGATCGTTGACATGCATTATTTTCCTGAATCAATTTAAAGAGGTTGTGAAGTGTTTCAAGTTCTGATTGAAAAAATAGACATTTGGTCAATATATCTTTGATGGAGGTTTAAAATATTCAAGTACTGGCACACTTTAATTGATAACATTATTAAAGAAGAAGCACATTCAAAAGTTTAAATGAAGTAAATATACATCTTTAGATATTGTTTGTTTTACACACAAGACCGGGTCTAGGTGTGGTTTGATCAGAGGTCATTGACCTTGGCTTGGCAACTCAAATAAGCAACTCATCATATTTTGCTTAATTGTTACTATATCTCAATTTGAAGAAATGCAACCTGCCAAAGACAATGATGGTGTACTTCTACACTGCCATCATCGAGTCCAACCTCTGCTCCTCCATCACCGTCTGGTACGCTGCAGCCACTGCCAAGGACAAAGGCAGGCTGCAGTCTATCATCAGCTCTGCTGAGAGGGTGATTGGCTGCAATCTGCAATCCCTTCAGGAATTGTTTGCTTCAAGGACCCTGAAGCGAGCAATACAGATTGTGGCCGACCACTCTCACCCTGGACACAAACTGTTTGAGTCCCTTCCATCTGGCAGGAGACTGCAGTCCATCAGGACCAGGACCTCACTCCACACACACAGTTTCTTCATTACCAGAGCCCGGGTACCACACTCACTGACTCTGTCATCCCCAGGACAATCTTCTACCGGTCACTCTCCTGCATATCACTTAACACTTTAAATACGCTTGTCACTTTAAATTTACACTTACACTACACTGTTTAAATTACTGTTACCTGTTGGTCTCTGCACTTTATGTTATTTGTTATATTCTGCTTTACATTTAATATGTTTCTATTCTTGCACTGTGTTGATTGTTGTTGATTGTTTAATGTCATTGTCCAATGTCGCACCACTCGCCATGACAAATTATTCATGTGAAAATATACATACTTGGCAATAAAAGGTTGAAATTCTGCTTCTGCTTCTGATTTGTGTACTTTTCCTAACTGAGCTCAGATAAAACGACAATTTCTTATTAAAAATAATAATAAATAAAAAACGAGGATTGAATAGCTATTGGCAGAAAAAAGCGTCCTCCTTCCGGTTCCATCTCAGGCAAACACTGTTAGCTCAGTCAGCATTGTTGCAATTGTTGGTACTGGTATGACAGTTGGCCCAATCTCATGTATAGCATCTAGATGTACAATATTAGGTTGTCAGACATCATCTGATGCATTAATGATTCATACCTCACACCACAGCCCCTCTAATGTCTGCTCGTATGAACAACACACACACCGTGTTGTACATAAAGTTGCATACTATGTGGCAGCAAATCTCCCCCCTCCCCCCCCAGGCATTGGCCCCCTGCTGTTGTGCAACAGCTAATTTGTAAGATGTGGTCATAACAAGGATAGGATGGGTAGGATATCACTTTATTCATCCCCGAGGGGTTATTTAGTGAAGCAGCAGGAAACTTGTTTACATATATACAATACAATAAAATAGCAGGGCAGGACATATTACATTTACATTCAATAATTAAAAAAATGAAATAATAATAAAGGAAATGAAAATGTGAAGATAAAATGAAAATGTATACAGTGTATCTAAAGTATGAAGTGAAAGCAGTGCAAGGCTTAGTGATGTACATTTGAGGAGGATCTGGCCAGAGGTGATTTATCATACAACAAACAGACTATGGCATGTTATGTAAACTCTTTGCCAAGAAGGTATCGGTTATGAAACCATGACATCAGCTCATGAGAAAAGTTTGGATTTTTATTAGCTACTAATGAATACCCTCATGATGATATTCAACGGGACATTTCATTAAGTTCAAAAGAGGGAATACTTGGAAAAACTTCAATTAATACTGTCTCTGCTTCAATTCCTGGATCCTCTCACATTAGAGTTGGGTAATCATTCGAAGCCCTCGTGGCTATAACACTGAGGCCTTCCGTCAACATGTGGCATTTTTTTAATAGTAATCGTAGTAAGTACCTCTCTGCCTTATATATATAATTTAGAGCAAACACCACATTCACTATATATTGTGTAGATCCTACAGTGTGTGTAGCAAATGTTATTGTTATTTGGCCATACACTTTTGGTTATTATTCTGTAACTCCAACAATAGCAGCACAGCTACATTACACTCTATGACATTACACTCTATGACATAGAACTGGAAAATATATGGTCCATAATATCTGGTTTCATACAAATACCTTGACATGAAACAGAAGAGTGACACAATGAAGGCTCCTCAGCATTGAGACTGGCATGTAAATAGACAGAGACAGGACCCCGACCACACATACACTCTACTCTGCCTGACATCTATTCAAGTGCACTCGGCATCTATACACTTAAACTCTTCGTCAGTACATTTTAAGACCAAGTTGGCGTGTTGTGACAGTCGTTTGACTTGATGATGTAAGCGTAGAGGCCTCCTGCTGTGGGAATGCCGCCTGAGCACATGAGGGCCATGAAGGATAACAGAGCGCTGTGTTGGTACAGCTGCCCTGTGGTTTCTGTGCACTCACACACAGGTATAAACCAGCAGTCACTCTCTTGTTCATAACCTAAAGCATGTGTGTGAGGGTCAGAAGTCATGCAGAACTAAATAATTTTTGCGTGACTAACACAAGGTTTGTTTGAACGCTGCAAATCAAAAGAAACGTTTTCTCTGAAAGACAATTCTTTTTAACTTAAATATGCCTGTTATTTATGAAATACTTAAGGACCGGTGGTAACTTATTTCTCTCAGGTGTATGTTTTTTTACCTGAAAGAATATACCTGTAAATGCTAATACAAATAAAATACACATTTGTTGTCATATAGGCAACTGACACGAGTTTCTAGTTAACATGAAACGTAGTAAACACAATATACTTACACTCTTTCAAATTACAATTCTTGGGATTTAAGTACTTAAGTACTGCTGAATTATATTTGAAATAACCCCGACATTGCCCACTGGAGGCCGCAAACATGCCTTGAGCAGCTACTCTGTCAGATATCCAACGTAAGAAGAGCAAAGAGGATCAATTACATCCCTTTAAATAATAAAAAAGCACACAAAAAGAAGTTTGTAATACTGTAATACACAGTAATACTGCACTCAAATGTTGTTTAAACATTGCATGATATTCTTGCTACGCATTGTTTCTTGTAAATGGTCAGTAGCAATCAGAATCATATAGAAAAGAATTGAATGAGTAGAATATGTAATTGCTATTGCTGAGTGGCAATAAAGTAGCCGCAACATGGCATGGTCATATCTTCAGTTCCCGTTTGTGTCCCTGATGCTTTTGCATTGGGTCCATACGCCTGCATAACTGTGGCAAAACAACTACAACCTCAACATAAATCATGATGACCTTTTTATTGTTACAACAGACAATAATAATAGCAATAGCCTATTAAGAAATACATCATCCTTGATAGTTAATATCACTAATGGCGCTGCTGCAGAGTGCCCCAGTGAGCCCTGCTAGTGAGGCATCATGCACAGAAGGCTAAGACCAAGGAACTGACATCTAAATGTTAATGTTATGCATGCTATGAAATGTCAATATTTTCAAGCCAATTACACTTTTCATATTTTCACTGTTGTTGGTTTTAATACACTGTAATCAAATGACAATTCATAAGAAAGGGCCGCTTTCATTATGTTCATAATCCTGTTAAGGTGCAGAGGTTGTGTTTGTGGTGGGTTTTGTCTGTTACAGTCATTTTGGATCATTTTCCACATGTATGTTTCTATGCAATTTATAACATTCTGATTCATGAGAACTAAAGAAATGATAAGAGAACTGAAAGATAGTTCCACTAAAAACATTGTAGTAGTAGTAGCTTTATTGTCAATTTCTTCACATGTTAAGACATACAAAGGAATCGATAGGACGTTTCCCACTCTCCCACGGTGAAACATATAAAAGTGCACAGGCACAACAGATAAGACAAGACATTTCCTAAGACTAAGTAAACATAAAGATTCATGTACAGTTCTTATAAATACTATATATATGTAAATACTATAAATATATAAATACTATAAATACGTAATACAATTTTAAACAAGTGAATACAAGTGATTAAAGTGCAGAGTTTTGAGTGATTTTTTAGGGGGGCGGGGGGATTTTCAGCTTCCTGTCAGACTGGAGGATATGGCTGGGGGGAGTGAGGGAAGAGAATTTAGCTTCCTGACAGCTTGGTGTATGAAGCCATTACTGAGTCTGGTGGTGCGGCAACAGAGGCTCCTATACCTTCTTCCAGAGGGTAGGAGGCTGAACAGACTGTGTGCAGGGTGGCTGGTGTCATTCATTATCAAGCCACAATCGAGGTAGCTTTCGGGTGAGGCGGGTGGTATAAATGTCTTGCAAGGAAGGGAGTGGGGCACCAATGATCTTACCAGCTGTGTTCACTATGCGTTGCAGTGCTTTCTTGCTGTGTTCAGTGCAGCTACTGCCCCACACAGTGATGCAGCTGGACAGGATGCTTTCAATGGTGCCCCAGTAGAATGTGTTCAGGATGGGTATGGGAGCTTTCGCTCTCTTGAGCTTGCGGAGGAAGTAGAGGCGCCGCTGGTCTTTCTTCGTCAGTGATGCAGAGTTGGTTGCCCAGGAGAGGTCCTCACTGATGTGCACCCCCAGGAATTTGGTGCTGCTCACTCGCTCCACAGCAACACCATCGATGGTCAGTGGTGGGTGTACAGTGTGGCTTTTCCTGAAGTCAACCACAATTATTACTCTCACGATTACTTCTAACAAAGTAATAACTAATTTGAGGGCTAAAAATTGTTATTTGTTTCATTTATTTAAACAACAGCTCCATCATTTGGACATCATGTAAAGATAATATTTAACACAGCAGTGTAAGCCACTATCCTTGGGCTTTATTCTTAGAGGATAGCACTCTCTGCAGCTGAGCTCAAGTAATGGAAAAGCATTGACATGCAAGCAAAGGGTTTGGAGGGAGAATTAATTAGCCACTGCTTGATTTGACGACCTCGTGTCACCTACGGTGCAATACATTATTATTTTCAATTTAGACTTTGATGATCCCATTTCAACAAATTAAAAACAAATTTGCAACATAAAACCTGATAATTTAATTCTACAACCTGTTCTCAGATCCCTCCCTTCATACCAACTTTAGTCCTGCCTGAATGAATGCAGCCCTCTCATTTATTTGAATGACGCCAGTTCAGAGGGCTCCAACAAGTAGTTACAAAAATATATAACATAGTTATCACAATGATAACCTATGTAAGAGTTTTAAAATGATGTCCTATTATTATACATCCTTATGTTGTATTTTGCTGTCTGATAAACGCCCAAATCCATGATTTCTTCACTCCAGCTGAACTTCCTGGATTGTATGTCATGTCTCACCATTATCTAAAGCAATATTTCCCCCTGTGTTGTTCCAACTTAGGGCTGACTTTAAACTTGCTTAGGAAAGTTATATCTCACAGAAACTTCTCACTATTTCTTTCCCTACAGTACTTGATAAAACACTATTTGCTAGATAGTGATGGATACTTTATTAATCCAGAGGGAAATTTAGGTCATCCAGTAGCTTATACACTTAACTTAACTCACAAACATACATACACAAATCACAGTAGAATCACAGTAGAAAAACAATACACATAGGGAGAACATGTTCACAGGGAGTAGGGTGTATACAGATATCATACAGATATTACAGTGTGAAGTGATATAAATAGTACAGTCTGTGCAATGGGCTAGTATAGCCAGTAAAAAGAATAAAAAGATGGACAGTGGGATGGAAAAATAAAGAGCTGAGAAGAGGAGGGGAGACCGAGGTAGACTCATGCAGAGAAGTCCATCTCCTCCTCCCTTCTCAACAACAAGCCCGTTGTAAAGTTGTGTGCCCTGGGGGGACAAAGGACTTCCTGTCCGATGAGCATGACAGTGACAGGAGTCTGCCACTGAAAATGCTCCTCTGTCCGTTAAGAGTACTGTGTAGTGGGTAGTGGTGATTGTCCAAGATGGTCAGCAGCCTACTCAATGTCCTTTTCTCCGCCACTGATGTTAGGCAGTCCAGTTCCATGCCAACAACAGCTCCTGCCCTTCTCACCAGCCTGTCTAGTTGCCCTGCATCCCTCTTCTTCATGCTGACTCCCCAGCACACCACAGCATAAAAAAGGATGCTGGCAACAACAGACTGGTAAAACATGCGCAGGAGTTTGCTGCAGACATTGAAAGACCTCAGCCTCCTCAGGAAGTAGAGCCGGCTCTGACCCTTCTTATAGATGGCATCTATGTTGGCTGACCAGTCCAGTTTACTGTCCAGATGAACTCCTAAGTACTTGTAGGTGTTGACCACCTCCACACTGACACCCCCGATGGAGACTGGTAGCAGAGGAGGCTGAGACCTCCTAAAATCCACCACCATCTCCTTGGTCTTGGTGGCGTTCAGCTGCAGGTGGTTATGCCTACACCACTGCACAAAGTTGTCCACCAGGCTCCTGTACTCACCCTCCTGTCCATCCCTGATACATCCCACAACAGCAGAGTCATCAGAGAACTTCTTGATGTGGCACGACTCCGTGTTGTAGGTGAAGTCTGATGTGTACAGGCAGGCACGTGCACAGACATTTTGGGGGGCTTGTGCTCAAACCAAAAAAAAGGGCACCCAATGCCACAAAAAGAATTTTGACAGAGTTGAAGCATAAGCAGCAATACACTGATGATGCAATACATCCTCGACCTGCATTTCCTCTGGACAGCATCAGACCGCTTGCTTACATTTTCTTTATGAATAAAGATGAATTATTATATAGCAACAACAGTAGGCCTACAAGCGTTCTGATTGGCTAATGGGTCGTCATGCCAGACACGTATTGCCTTCCTCGCTGGTCTGATAAGGATCAGTATTGCCCTCTTACGTCATTTTCAAAATAAGCGATATTGATAGACATCCCTCTGAACAATACCAGAGGCCTTATGATTTTTTTTTCCAGTCTGGCCACGCAAATCCTAGACTAGCCCGTTAAATAGAACGGAATAAGAATTCTCTCTCTCTCTCTCTTCTCTTTCTTCTCTCTTCTCTCTCTCTCCCGCTCTCTATTCTCTAAACATAACTAACGTCAGTAAACAGCTGCAATTGGGCTTTGAAATCACGGATTTCGTGAGTTTTTGTTTGTTTAATCTTTTAGGACACGACGGACCAGTTGTGACGTCATGTTTTCAGCAGCGCTAATGTTGTGGTTGATTTATCACAAAACAACGTCAGGGGACAAACACCGTCATGACCTGTTTGTCTGGTGCTGCGGGTCAGAGGAGAAGGAGGTGCACCCGTTTGGTGGCGCGAGGAGCACTGCGCGGAGGAGGAAGTGGTGGAGGAGGAGGGGCGCGGCGGGGGGGAGGAGGGTGGGGGGGGGGGGGCACGTGAGCTCGTGAGCGCCGCGGAGCATGTCGGGGCGAAGTTCTCAGATAAATGCCCCGTCGGATATTAAAACACATTTGGGAGGACTTGATGACAGAAAGAGTAACTTTAATTCTTAAATACTGATGAATAAAAAAATGTGTCTCCAGCAAAAAGGGCACTTTTCTCATCCAGGGCAAAAGGGCTGGTGCTTGAGCACCACTAGGGCTCTATCTGTGCACGTGCCTGTGTACAGGGTAAACAGGACAGGTGAGAGCACAGTCCCCTGTGGAGCGCCGGTGCTGCACAACAGTCTCAGATACGCAGTCTTTCAGCCTGACAAACTGTGGTCTCTCCGTCAGGTAGTCAGTGATCCAGGATACCAGGTGGGCGTTCACACCCATCTGCACGAGCTTGTCACTCAGAAAGTGAGTTAAATATTGATTGAATAAGATTTTATAAAACAATGAAATCAGCATAAGAGAAGGGCAGAGTGAAACAATGTCCAGTATGAAGTCAAACATAGCCTAATATACACCCATTACATTATACCAGATGGGGCTGAGCCAGGATAATATGTGTTCAGTTTCAATTCAATTCAGTTTATTTGTATAGCCCAATTTCACAAATTACAAATTTGTCTCGGAGTGCTTTACAATCTGTACACATGGTGCCGTGTTGAAGGTGCAGAGAGGAATGGGGTACTGTAGCCTCTTCCATGAAATGTGGTAAGTACAGTGCATGAAGAATGGCCCTGGGCAGCCAATAACTGCAAGAGTGGAGTTGTGCTGTGATGAATATCCAAATAAATCGGAATAAAATTAAACCAAAAGTGTGGTTATTAAGTTTAAGATGAATCCACACCTTGTTAAGGGACACACTATTTTGATTGTTAATAAATTCTTAAATGAAATAATGCATTTTATTGCAAAATACTAGGGCTGTCAGCGTTAACGCGTTAATCTATGCGATTAATTTGGCCGCGTTAACACACTAAAATATTTTAACGCAATTAACGCAACTTTGTTTACTTCCGGTGTCCGTTTTTAAAACAATTATTTCTCCGCGAAAATAAGGAGCAGAAATCAGTTTAAACTCGTGGATGAATCAGTCGGGTTTCCTCCTGCTCCTCCTTCCTCCCGTCTCCCCCTCCGACCCACAGAGACACAAAGGGGCGACGTGTCGGGTGACGCGGGCGGAAAGAACTCGTCACACGAAACCTTCAACGTGATTTGTCAATCCGTTTGTCTGTCAACATTTTGCGAAAAAAACAACCAATGAACACTCAGTAAATCACAAAGGACCTCCCACCTCACAGGTGAGGCTCATTAGCAGCCTGTCAGTCAGAGAACCAGAGAACACGGCGTGAGGACAATGTGCCTCATTGAATAGAGCTGAGATTGTTCTGGAATGTTTGATGTATAACACATGGGTATGTGTCACATGCAAACGCCTTTAAAAGGTGAATTTACATTTTTTTGTAAAATGTATAAAATGAGCCCAGCCTCCAGAGGGTGAACAGGACATATTTGAATGTCAGTTAGTTTACCAAGGCCACTGGTTCTGCTGTTCAGTGTTAAAGATGACAGGACCAATGGGGTCTCAATATATATATATATTTTTTACTAATCTGGATGTTTCACTGAAGAAACAATTTATCATCCACAATATTAAATACCGAGCTGCACTTTATAGGTAGGAGCCTCTTTGAAAACACAGCTCTGTGTGAAGTTTTGTCTTTAAAAAGAAAGAACACATCTTTTAATCGCGATTAATGAATTTCAAAATGTGCGATTAATTAGTTAATTTTTTCTAATAGATTGACAGCCCTACAAAATACATAAAAGGAATAAAGATTGTTTACTTGTTATCCTGTGGAAGGAAACTGGAAAAGCTATGATTTCAAATAATTATGGTTTTTTCATAAATGAGGAGTTTATCCCGAAAAATAATGAATTTGTAAATCAATATTCATGTTGAGCTCAGCCTATGTGGGGTAGCATAATAGTTTATTTAGTCAATGTTATGTACTGCTGCATTTATGTAATATTTTAAAGGCAGAAACCAGATTTTGTTGCAAAATATCAGTGAAAAGTGTATTAGGATTTGATGTCCTTCATAACAAGAGAGCAATATTGTGCTGTTCATCAGATTTTGTATTACAACAACATTTCTGGAATCTGGCTTCATATTAAGTGCATTTCATTACACAATAATTAAAACCTGATATATTCAGTTTAGTGGGGGCATACTTTACTTCTGTCACATTCAGCAGTGCACATCATTGAGACATGTCTTGGCTGCTCACTTGTTTCAGTAACATGTGTGTATTGTACTAAGGAAAGAGGATATTGTGTTTACATATCACACAGGGTGCATGTAAAATGGAAACAAGAGCACTGCATTTGAATTCTGAAAGAAATCCCCGGGCAATAAGTGTGACAGGAGAAATTTTCTTTTGCAATGGAGATCTATGAGCTTTTGACTGAGCTGACCAGGAATTTGAGAGACGTTGGTCTGCAAATTAATCTTCATCCATAATAAAAAAATTTACAATTTAGCACCTGATTCACAGTTAAGTGGAAACCATAGAGGAGCAGCGAATAATTATACTCACAGCCTTTTCCTAAATAACTTCTTCAATCTGAATTATTCTGGAACTATTTACCAATCAGTATTTACAATTTCATACATTAAAATACCCACAATAAGAGGGCATTCACAAGCGGTAGAAATATCTTAAGCAACTACGCACAGCAACGACACTGTCAAAGCTGACAGATTAGACCCATTACTATGGTAGAGGGACAACTCTTTGTTTGTAATAATGACTTTTAAAACTGTAGTTACATCAAAAGTATAGTGTGATGACCCCTCCCTTCCACTAGGGGTCTGGGTGCTGTTTGCTTTGTGTTTTGTCTTTCAGGCTGTTCATCAGCTGATGAGACACACCTGAGTCTGGAGGCTGCTGTAAAGACACACCACCTGAAGATAAGAGGGTTAGCTCCCTTGACTGGTTGGCTGCTCTCCTGTGGGCGACACTGCATTTGTTTAAGTTAGTTGTGTTATTCTTTCAATGAATTTCTATTTATCACCTTGAACTCATTTGGTCTCCCATCCACTTTGCAGTCTCTTAGGCGGATTGTGACACATAGGAGCTCCTCCGGGATTATATATATCTTTATTCCAGACTCATGGGTCCATAAAACAACAAACACAAATACAACAACAATATATAAAATACAATACGAGGACACCGGTCCAGCCATTGCAGTAAAAATCACTGATTAAAAACATACAAACATTTGTTCCATTGCTTCCAGAAACAAGATGAATACCTGGTATCACTCAGTGCTGGGTCAGCCAAGGCTTTTATAACTACATTCTCTGAGACATTTAGTCGACATTTAAATTTATACATAAAATTCCTCAAAACAGCATGAAAAGTGGGAACATTCCGGCTCACAAACATCTGACTTGCGCTTGTCCATCTCGGAAGCTTGAGCAGGATCCTGAAGGCATCATTGAAAGCCACCTGCATCTTTTTCATTTTCCCTTTACTATAACTGCACCACAGGTGGGCTGTATACAGAGGAGTACAGTGGCTCGAAACAGAGCAGTTTTAACGTCTTCTGTACACATGTGAAATTTACGTGCCAGCATGTTGGCTTGTGCATACAGTTTGCAACACTGCAGCTGCATCGTCATCATCACTGAGGTCGTTCCTGATGATATGACCCAAATACCTATATTTCTGAACCACATTTAACTCCTGGACTCCCAAAAGAATGAAGGAAAATGCCTGATCCTCCCTGGTTTATACATCATGATAACACTCTTTTAAGGAGTTAAACTCGATATCGATATCATAAGTGCACCCCATACCTTGTTAACACACCTGAGCTGTAGTGCTGTAAGCCAGCACTATAGGGGTGACAGGGACCACCAAGTCGCCAGCAGCGAGATGAGATGATTAATAAGACTTTCTCCCACCATACATCCTGTCTTACACTTTTTAACTCCTTAGAGAGGTCATCCATATAAGATTTAAACAGTGCAGGGACAGTATTCCACCTGTCGGACACCATTTGTCACGAGGAAGGGTGCAGATGTTTCACTCTTCCCATCTAACCTGCATGCATGGTCACATGAGCGTTGGCATCCAAAAGTGCAAAATCTCGAATCAAATATGGTGGCACCCTGGCTCTTGTAATTTGACAAACAATTTGGAATGATTAATTATCGATCAAAAGCTTTTAGATGCATCCATAAGAAACACATAAATACTCGTGTGTATGTCTCCTGTACTTTACTAACAACTTCCTTCAGTGTGCATATATGTACATACAAGTCTGTGGCTATGTTTACTTTTGAAACCAAATTGATTATCAGTGGTTACGATGTAATCTGTTGAAGCCTAACTAAGAGGATTCGTTCTAACACTTTAGAAAGTATACTGGCCAGAGCAATTGGTCGATAGTTGTCAATGCTAGAGATTTTACCAGTTTTATTTTTGATTACTGGCTTTTAACAACAACACACAGTGAGCATAGAATCAGAAAAGTACTGCAAGTACTGCAGCATTAAAAAACCAGAAAAACATACATACAGCAAGTAACACTGACAAGCCTGTTGCTAGCATGCCTCAGACGTTCTGTTCTTGTTGTTATTTGAATAAGGCCATGCTTTGCTTCAATGACAATTTTTCAACAGTATTACAACACTTCATCAGGTTCTATGGTCACACACAATTGGCACTATTAGGAACACATTAATATTAAATGTGTCACCTTAACACTATTGAAAATGTCCTAAAGTGTTTACTCCACATAGATCCGCAATAGAATATCGTCCGAACCAATCCCCATCAATACTGGATGGCAGAAGCGCACCTTCATGTTATTGATAACTTTAACTTCTTTCCAGAAGTCAAGGGCATTATTCTCGCGAAAATGTTTGGCCATGGAGTTTGCCCCTCATGGCCTGTTTCATTTCTTTTAATTTAATGAAGCGACACAGCATATTTAAATCGTGCATTTTGTGTGTGTTTCTTGTTCAGACTCTGGGACCATGTCTTGCTTTTCCTGACAAACCCAGCTTTTGAAAAGTTTCTCTGCTTCTTATGGAGTTCAGACACATATCTATTCCATCCTGGCCTAAAGATTATGTTGTTTAGCTTTACAAATGATGAGATTGCTATATATTATTTAGATACCAATTCCACACAAATGTTAATCATACATTACATAGAGATTATTATTGGTGGATTTGATTTTATGTTTGATGTCGCTCGCCACAGAATCAGCATCAAGCGTATATCAATATTCTGAGAGCTCTTATCGTTTGTAGAATGACGTACAATACAATAAAATCATCTTCGTGAGCTTTCTGACCAATCTACTAAAGTGGTGTTCATAAGTTACATCATTATTGGTCAACCCAGGTCAGGTAGACTCTCAAGCATGCCAATATCCTTATCACAGAGACAGTGCGTGTGATCTGCTGTAGCCAGCTCATACAAGATTGCAGATTTTCAACCTCCTGGAGACAGCTCATGAGCATCAGCCATCGATATACACAGTGATTCCAGCCAGGACGTTTGTATGCCACGCTTCACTGGTATAATGCAGAAGCTATTTACTGGCAAGAGCACTTTGCCAAGAATAGAATCAACTTATTATTCTTGACAAAATTTGCATTAGGTGTAAAAAGGACCAAACAGGGAGTTATTATCTGAAATATCAGCATTCCATATCCCCTACAATAAATATATATTTATATATGCACTTTAATTTTCGACAAAAGAACTAATAAAAGCCAGTCATGAAGGTGTCTATCCTCGTTTTGCTACTTTCAAGGGTGTGTAAACATTTAAAATGACAAAAACAGTGCCTATTATGTACAACTTAATTGCAGTATGCGGCACCAGTCCACCTCTAGCCTAATCATTAATTGATCAGGGAGCATACTACTTTATGCTGTATGGCGGCTAATTCCACCCGGCATTTTCGTCGCATTCTTGCCTTAGATCATGGATCTGTGGTGATTCTCCTCTCAGCGAAAGTCTGTATTGTATTGATAGAATTAAGTTTATCCAGGTCTTGTTTGGCTAATAAAAAGTCTCCCATACAAATATATCACACTCTACGCCAGTGCTGTAATAATGCATCAAGGCTTGTCCCCTCAAGGACTGTCCTAGCGCGAAGCCACGAGCAGGACTACAACCTCTGATAATTGCAGCTCATAATCATAATCGCATGGCAGCAGATGTCCCAACCTCAAGCATGTCCCTTACAGCAACACGTGAGCGCACTTAGGTGACCCCACACGCAGGGCTTATGGGCTTCATAGAAACGCCGGACAAAAGTCCTTCAGGCCAAAGCTGTGGTTTTATACATTTCGTCACGCTATTGCAATTCTCGGCGGTACCAAGAGTTTAAACCGCCAGTCGTATTCATCTTTTGACAGGTTACATCGCCGCACAGTTTATCCCTTTAGATACCTTGCCAGGTTTCTCGGAGTCCAAATCAAGCGACAAACAATATGGAACAGACTCACCAGTTTAGAAACATCTTTATAGTTCAGTATTTTAAGTTCGAACAATGACAAGATGTCTTCTTCTGGTCATTGGAAGAGTGAAGCTTCAGGCTTTGTATTTTCATAACATTCTTCATTGGCAAGCGACTCCTTCTGACCACACGGCTCTAGACACAGTTTGACATTGCCACGTCTTTTCCGCAATTCCTTTGACTGAGGTCTCCTCTTTCGCTCTCCAGTTCTGCGTGAATGTGACACACAGTCGCCTGGGCTATCCCCAACACAAGGCTTGAGTGCCTCCTTGTTCCTGCTGTGTCATGGCCAAGCAACCCCTTTCGTAGATGCATGTTCTTCCCATCCGAGTCATTGTCCTTGAGTATACACTTCCAACCCTGATGTCCCCTGTACTGTTCGTATCGGTGTATGTGTAACACAGCTGTTAAGTATAATGCTTGGATTCATATACGCCGTAGCAGAGAGACCTTCAAAGATATTTGTCTGCGAACCCAAGCATGTTTCATTGCGTCCATGTCACATTCTTAGGCCTCGAAATTTCCCAAGAGGAGAACTCAAAAAACGTCACGGCGTATAACTCGTCTATGTAATGAAGACACAAAGCAGAATTCTCCGATCATTTTGTTTCAGCAATTGTATGCACCCGTTATTTCTCTTTTGTGGGCCCTCTTCATTGTCAATGTTGACTGGAGTTGAGACCAGAGTCCAAATAGTAATTTCTCCTGTGAATTCTCTTAACAATCATATCCGACAGACCTGGTCACATTCGACTCAAAACTAATAGATCTCGTCATGACACTGGCTCCTTCATTTATTAAGTGTGGCAGAAGATTTGCCTTAAAGTGCCCATCCTAGTGGTGTGGAGCATAGTAACAAAAACAGCTGACATGAGAATGTGCTCCAGTGAACACAGGTCCCCTGTTTCTGGCAGCTGCCAAACAATGTAAATCTTTAAAGGAGCTCATGTGGTCATCCAGAAATACGACACTCCTAAAACAGAGCGGTCTGCATAAGAACTTCCTATAACAACTGAGGCACCAGGTATGGTTCTGAGGGTGTTGCTTTTTCACGACTCAAAGAAACAATGTATTTATGGAGCTTTCAATATGCTTTTTGAGTTTGCAGACATATACTTAAGATGTCCTTTTGTCTTAAGGCATTGAATTGAAGAGCTGATAGCATCATCTAAAGTTAAACAGAACACTTTTGTCTTTCAACATTACTTCCATTTGCTGCCTCCATTTACAAAGGCAAATTCTAGTTTCATCTCTTTCCATCCTGTAAGCTCCTTGCTCTCAGACTAGTCTTTTCAGGCTCAGCCGACGAGTTGCTGCCTCTGATGGCAATCTCCTGAGCTACCTAAACATACTATTCGCTGAGCTCTCCGAGTTCTGCCAAATGAAATCTGGCTAACACGAAACAGCATCCCCCCTTTAGCTCTAAGGGCCATATCACACACAATAGTTGAGTTTTGAATTTAGCTTATGGACCATTTCAGCTGGATTACCTCCCTTGGTCCATCAACTTTGATGCGTTTGTCCCAATCTAATTTCAAATGTTGTCTTGACATAGCACTTAACCCGAAATTGTTCCTGAGCTGTTCTATGGTAGTCCATTTTGTCAACTCTTCTGAAATTATATTGTTTGCGATAGCGGCATTTTCTGTATGAACAGCCTTAGAGAAGTCTCAGAAGAACTGCATTTCAGTGCGTTCCTGTCCATTTCCAAGCCCAAACACTGAACAATCGCTGGCCATGATAGTGAACCTTACGTCCTTTGAGCAGTATAACACAGTTGGTTAGAACAGAAAGTGCAGACTTCACCAGGAATGAAATTTGATATTTTGTTTCAGCTTGTAGTGCCCCGTTACCTGTTTAACGGTGGGCCACTCTGGCTGCTCATTGCAAAGGTTTAGACAGCGTGCCACTACGACCAAGAGTCCTGATAATTTCTCCTGTGGTTTTATTAACAATCATTATTTTCGTACAGACCTGGCTCACATTCCGACGGTCAAATACTGTTAGGTCTCGTCAATCAGCAACACCTGGCCTCCCACTTCACCTCATTAAGTAGGGACAAACGACACCTTAAAAGCAAACTTGCCCCACCTAGTGGTGGGAGGTCCAAAGTAACAAAACATAAGAAAATGGCTCCTACAGGCCAATTTTCTGGAGCGAAACAATTAATCATACATTACATGTGGCCAGTTACACAGAGCAACGTTGACAAAACTACTCACTTGTAAAACCGGTCTCCTCACTAATACACTCCTATGTCAACCCTGATGAGGCCTGTATGTTTCCGGACGGTCAGATATCACCTTTACCTTGCCTACAATGAATTTGACAAATGTTTAAAGTCAATCTGGCCAATTTTTGTCTCAGAGTGTTCAGACATGCAGCTAGTCCTTTCTTTCTGATCTTAGGAAGCTTTTCATTCCATTTTAACTTGCGTGGCATGTCTGTAGCATCTCAAAGTACAATGTCCTCCATGATTACAACGATTTTTCCATGCTGCCTAGCCTTCCACTTTTCTGCTCTAACAGAGGACAAATACGTCCATGTAGCTCTTGACATTTAATTCATCTCAAATTGTTGAAGAGCTGCCCAGATAGCCTTCACTCTGGAGCCATGGTGAGATGCTGCTCGAGGCTACTCCTCGTGAAGCTCCAATTCATAACATCCTGTTTGCTGAGCCTCACAAATCTCATGCTTTATAAAATCTGGGAAATGGAATCAGCCACCGAGAATTCCTGAATTGTTGAAGGATAATCCTCATAAAGGGGTGTGTTATGCATATTGCATTGTAACGCTGTTGAGTTTCTCCAGGTTCATTAATCTTGAATGCGTGTTGTGAAAACACCAAGATTACATCACATAATTGGTGTTTTAATTGTCGGAGTCCTGTTGAATAACTCTCTGTTGGTTAAACAGAATGATCTTCTGTGAATGATTTTCTTGCTGGCGTGAACGGTGCTTAGGAATTTAAGCATTCTTTTTGCAAGTTCGAGATTTCAAGCCCTTTTCGAAACACAATCATTTTCATACTCTAGCTTTGACCCTATTCGTATTCAGATGTCATTCATTTGTCTTTCTCCTTTTGATCGTTTCAGCTGTTTCATTTAGACTTCAGCAGAAGGTCAGCCTTCTGATCCTAAAGGACAGTCGCACTAAGATTGTATATGAGATTATGTTCCTTTCAATTATGGATAAATTGGAAGATGCGTTACTGCACTCCCCCATGATGACACTACAGTTGAGGACCATAGGCCACATTCACTCGTAAAAACTTTTTGGCTTAGTTTGACAATTTCCTAATTTACTCTCTGTTAAAACATCAAAAATCTGGTATACTGTTGATTCACAAAGACATGATTTCAATGTACCTATTATGTGATACCTGTGTGCATCATCAAACAAATTCCTGAGACTGATTGCTTTTGAAGAGCCTTTTGTCCTTGCAGAGTCTTTCTTTTCCTGAAGGGCTTCTGTCAATGCAGTCCTTCAAGAATCCAGGTATTGACAGCTGTTCTCACATTGTCCTGATGAACGTCTGAATGTTCTTGGTATTCAGTCTCCCATAGCTTTGGCCACGGTCCACAGGCGCCGTTGCAAGCTCAGCTGCCCGCAATGTAACGCCGGTCCTGAGTCCTTTGTCGCCCATTCACCACTGAGCGGCTTCTGGAGTTTAACGCGGGATCAAATTCATCCTTTAGTGTCTCGTGAATTTTGGATGACTTTAAAATCGATCTCCCTTTCGTCTCCCGGATGCACTCACTCCTCCATCTCCTGAGGTTGTAGAGCTTCTGCATATGCCATCTTTCATATTTCTGCATTAGTCCAAATATAATTTACTCCTAGTCACATCAACCTTCACAAATGCTGTTATGTCTCTGCAGCCCTTCGTAATCTCGCTCTCCAGGCATCCAGAGATTCCATGTAGGAGCTGATATTAATATCATCAATGTGTCTAGTTCGAAGAGTCTTTGCTTCAAGTCATACTCTGAGCCATGTCTGGAAACTTTTACCAATCTGAGTCCTTACTGGATTGTCCAGATGATAACTATGCCTGTTTTCTAGCTATCCATCACAATGCCAAATGTAGTGATAAATAGGCATCGCAAGAGTGGATCAAAGCGAAGATGGTAATTTCTCTTGTAATGGTGCAAGATTCTGTGTCGTTAAGTGCTGTTCTTCAAATGTCTTGTAACAGTACTTTAGAGCACCCTGTATTGAGGAATTTATCCCTTTTAGTGGTGTGTTGGATGATACACTCATTTATATCCATTGGTTTTGCTTTATTTGGGGCATAGTGCATGTCTGAAAATGCACTGGTACTGTTAGTGTGAGTCAGATGATATTCTTAATTAGACATTAATAGCATGTAGGTTTATCTTGGACTTAGGCATTTAACATACAGCTCTTTTGACAAGTAGATTCTCAATTCATCTAAGCCAATTGTTTTTAATTAAACAATCATCTTTGGAAGCATTCATAACTTACAATGTAGTTTGCATGTTTCAGCTATTGTCAGTGTTAATTCATTCTCCTTATGCAATTATTGACCCCTTTGCTTTCCAACTGTTCTTGTGAGCTCAACCAAGCATGTTTTACTCCTCTCAAGGCCAGCTTACACTAACTGTTAATTGCATTCACTATTCCCTAGACTTCTAAAGATATTGGACAAGTCATTGAAATTGTTAGGCTTAACTTAAATTTACCCAATCATATACCTCAAGTTGTGTGGTCTTCCATTCAGGAGCACTCATTCAATCAGTAATAATAGCATTGATTTCTAGCATTCTATTTGTAAACATTTCTGTATTTACCTAAATTTCGTAAAACTCTCACTATTTCGTATACCTTAATGATTTCCCAGAGAACGTGAATTTCATGTAGCCTTTGGACCATCCTTCACTTAACCTTGTATCATAATTCCAACAATTGATCCCGAGACTGTTCATGCTCTTTGAATTCTTTTCTGGGCCTTTTGCAGATTATTGATCTTTCCTAGAGGTCTTTTTTTCTAATTCAGTTCCGTTGGCGTTAAGAACTTGATAGAAGTGGGTCCTTCCTTTCCGTGATGAACAGTTGCAATGTCCTGCTTCGGTACCCAGCTACTCTGCCTGCAGCCAACTCGGCTGCCGTGAAGCGCAGGATCGAGCCGCCTGCCGGCCTTCAGGGGCCGGGTTGTAGGTCTGCAGGCAGATGCCGGCTTCACGTACTCGGGCGCTTGCGTCTGCCCCTGAGCCCATCGTTTCCCAACGTGATAGTTGGTGACCGGTATCCTCATTCACTAATTCGGTGCTTTAGATTGCCTTCTGAGGACTAAAGTGGTTGTCCGTTCCTGTTAAGTGGGCCCTACTGGCTTTATGGATCGAATTTCCTCAGTCGCGCTATCAGTATGACCAAGATCCTATAATTCTCCTGTAGTTTATTAACATAATATTTGCAAGGTTGGATGTCAATTCCCTGTTGAACATTAACTTGATGATATGAAACAAGTAAACAACTTGGCTATGTACGAATTAGGCAACTGTCAACAGCTACGCTAAATGGGAAAATAGCTTTCCAATGAATAGCCCAAGTTACAACTCACTGGTCATATACAATATCACAGACTTGAATTCATTAAAACACATTGGAGGCATTTACATAGTACCTCAAAAACTAACCCTTCTAGAACTACTGAGACATTGCCTCCCTAATGATACACCACTGTTAAACAGCTTGGTAAATGTTACAATTTATTTCTGACCGCTCAGATGTGAGTAACATATGCTTAGATAGCTCAGTTGCAAACCCTGTAATCCAATCATACACCAAATATCTTATACATAACTAACATAACATACCTAAGCTTAGATAATGAAAGTAGAAATACAGTATACATCGTTCCAAGGTGCAGTAAAGATTCAACGCTGATACGTAACATAACATAGTCCCGTTTGTAGGCATATTGGTCATAGCCAAAGAATCAGAAATACATACGAAAAGTAATGCCATGTAGAAGAGAGAGCTGGTCACTATGAAAAGTCATCACCGCATACTTCAGCTTGTTAAGTAGTTGCATGCTAGATGTCCTACTGTGCTACATTACGCTAGCATGACATGGGGGAACCGGCTGAATGCTCTGTAACAGTGACTTCTATGATAGCATCATGTCCTGTGCAGAGTGCTATGTCCTTTTGAAGCTCTGCGATCTCCCCTGAGCCTCTCCTCATGCCCGTTAGCATCTGACTGAGCCTGGCTCCAGAGAGCATAGAATAGGGCTGTCATTCTTAAAATCTGTGGTTAGTAGCTATGCAATTTTTCTGCAACATTGACGGACTGATCTCATTAGTGGATATAGCCTGGAACCTTTAAAAATGACCAATGTAGCTGAGAAGAAGCCTACATGTAGCCGTGGGTTAGAAGCTGAATCAATACCCATACGGTTGGTACCGTGTAGAACCTGACAAAGATGCAGTTTAAAGGCGATCTGTTTTACCGTGACTCACGCGAATTTATCAAGCGTTGGTCTGGCTGATGGTGAAGGGAAGCTGAAGTTAGGGCTCACTCACATGATAGGGTGAGACAAGCAGTCATGACTGGTAAGGACAAGAGCTCAGCAATAACTGTGATGCTCAGTCGCTGTGATTATGGACAATCACGTTGCATTCTCATCCTATTAAGTGCAACATAGACGCTTGGACAATGTTCAAGTATGTATCACTTGCTTCATTTGACTTACGTAATCCAAAAGCGGATTAAATACAGGCTGTTCATTCAAATTGCCCCTAATCAGGAGTGAATAGGTCGCCCTCCTTACTTTGTAGGGCCTCACACTTGCTTCCGCGTATACCATGGTTCAGGTTGGAGTGTGTTGGATGTGCTTCACGACAATTGGGTTCACTCAGCCACTCACCACGGGTCTGGTCTCGAGGTTCACCTGGCAGCAGTTGTGAGACACTGCGGGTGAAGCTACAAGGAGGCTGCTCATCAAACTAGTATGTTTCAGGTTAGCGGGTGCGTATGCTGATGGCGAAAGATTCAGATTACCAGCTTGCATTACTTTGGTTCTAGCAAGTATTCTCTAGAGTCTGGTCAAGTGGAAAGCTCCTGCACACAGTCAGTGCTGCAGCTCAAGGCTGCTTAGACCAGTAGACTACGTTCACACTGCAAGCAATCATCAAAACTTGAGCAATCCCGATTAGGACTCCGTCCAGAACTTTGACCGCATGAACCTGAATTAGTTCGACCTCCATGGTTCCCTCTGACGCATTGCTCAGGAATTAATCCAATGACACGAGTTTTCGAATCACATCAGAGGTCAGGAGTGACAAGGGCTGGAAGTCAACAAATTACCTGTTAGTTTACACAGGGTATGCCTAAATAAGCATCCTTATCATTTTGTCTTAGCAAGTTCCATTGCACTGATTCTGGCACCTGAAGAGCTGTATCTACGAAGGACGTGCCTAACCGAAAGTGGGTAATAATCGAGGAATAGGCAGACCATCGCAAGGCTAACTTAAACCTTTACATCAGCAAAGGTTTGCTCATGCAGAATGTAAGACTGATTGTTGGAAGTGACGTAGTCACGTGAATAGCATAAAACATCTCAAGGGCTCACGATACCTGCGTAGTTAGAAGATGCGGATACCCAACTAAAAAGGACTTGCAATAGTTACAACCTGATAATTAACCTACTACCTGAACTCGTGCTGTCGTCGTGTCCTTTATCCATCGATTACATCCCAGCTGCTCTGCTGACTTACAATGTCTAGCATCTCACATCACTTTCTCCTTAAGACAACCAGTGCAAAAGTTTGAATCATGGCGTGCTATTTATCTTCGGACTGTTGAGCAGCTCCACAGAATCGTGCCCTTTCATTCATAGTACCAACTTCTCTGAACTGTCATGTAAACTAGGAGCTCACACTTTGGACGGTGATTTGTGAAGTAATGAAAAAGCTAGGATAATCGGACACCTGGAATGAGCGATTGATAAGGGCCATCCGTCAGTTTAGTACAGGCATGTTACAGGTATTTATTTACACATACAACGAGATACATCCAAAATGACTTAGTAAACTGAATCGGATGAGTGCTCTAGAATAGTTGAAACTCTGTTTGCACCATCTTCCAATATACACATGATTGTGCGACAAACCAGAGTATGGATACTTTCACCTGCTCGACTAAACTTTCGAATGGTGTCAAGGTGAGTAGACCGGAGGAAGAGTCTAGTGCCCATGGACAATGCATCAAGTTGACCAAGTATATGAGAGCTTCTATTGCAATCATCCTGAAAATGTATAGGAGACCACAGTGAGGATATGTTAAGTATTAACACACTAGTTTGAACAGCCTATTCTTATGTTTATCATTCTTACGAATTCATCTGTTAGGTACGTCACATAATTCCCTTTAACAGCATATTCAATCATTTAACATTCTTCTGTCTACCGCTGTTACTTAGAAGTCTGTTCCTCCACACACCGCTTAAAAGCAAAATCACTTTGTTCTAAAACAGATAAGATCTCCGACATTCTTTTCATTGAAAGACTCAGCTAAATAATGACTTTAGGTACCTGCTTCTCATTAGACTGAAATACATTTGATTGAAGTCCAATTGTCAAAAACTTCACGAGCCTTTCATGATTTCACACTGACATTCTGCTCAGTTTACAACAATGACATCGTAACTAGTAGCCTCTCTACATCAAGAAGCATCTTAGCACCTTGTGTGGACGTTCAGCTGCAGAGATCAGGTGAGGACACGGCACATGTGTGCTAATCAGAAGCATGCTCTATGACCTGTACAGTCAGGAAAGCAGTCATTGAATTGAACTTATGAAGATAACTCTTCCAGAACACCTTTAGTAAAATTCTGATGTAGGCTTGCAAAGGCTCACGATTTGGGTCAATAGTGCTGCATTGATCTCAATAATAATTCTTTCTCAAGTCAATAAAATAACTCACAATCTAATACTATCTAGTGACAATTCAGATGCAGATCAGTACTGAACTTCAGATTCCGCTTCGACTAGCAATGAATGCTTAAATAATTCTTTATTATTAAGATTACTTTATACTAATCTATTGCTTTCTTAACACTGTAAACACTGTACAAATGCTAAATATGCTAAAGTTGAGTTTAACATTGGGTCACCGTTTGTGCTCATTTCAATTGCATGTTGGTTATTTATACACATATTTTTACAACTTCAATTTCGATAGTTCGTCATAGGAAAATTGAACGTTTACAGGTGAAGGGATGTGAAGTTGGACGCCATCAATGTGGATGGCCTAATGCAGAACATGGACTCTTCCAATACTCATGGTTTCACCTGAGATTATATCAAATGAATATTCTAACATTTGTAAAAATCTACCACAGATAAGGTAACGGAGTGTCGGCTTTGTAATACATTCTTATGATCTATTGAGTTATTGGGTCTTGCATTTAACTTAAAGGTGCAGACACATGTCGGATGACAATGCTCACTTTGTCCCATAATTACGAAAAGTTCTTAGAGTAAAAGATCATAGATTCTAGCCTCCGTTACAGTTGTCTCCAAGTGACCTCAAAATTTTACAAGTGAAATATCACAGTTAAGCATGATGCAACAAAATCAATCCAATCAAATACGACTGGCACTCGAGATACCTTCAGGATAATTCATCTAAGTGAGATTCAAAACCAATTTCAAAGCATTTTTCGACTTAGAAATGTCGATTATATAAATGGGTGCATGTATATACCAAAATTTAGTAAAAAGGTGTAATACTCTAAAGAGCGGCTGGTGAAATAACTAGCTTAAGTGTAATCAAGTTGTACAACTGGTCTGGAACAAAGAAAGATGAAGAATCGTAATAGATAACTAAACCTGTTCTGGATCTGCATTTTGCATGCCTTTAAGCAACTTATTTCTGTCATGTACATTTTCACGACTACTGTTCATACACGTCTTCACGGGCAATTAATAGGTGAGTTAAACGCAATAGTTAAAGTTTCTAAACATGAAAATGGTCCAGCATAAGAGACAAAGTCTATCAAATCCATGGAATTGAAAGAAACAAGCCTATATCCTTAACTCCATCCAGAGTGTATCCTGAGATAAATTTGTCATGAGTTCAATACAAAGTCACTGAATATGTTATTGTCAAATGTCTGTTCAAATTATGAAATTAAATCTACATGCATCTTCTAAGGCTTTAAGTCTTGAACAAGAGAGTCAAGTCACCATTGTCATCATTCTGTAATGATCATTTCATTTAAAAATTTCTTAATTTATTCTAAGCATGTACTTCAGTTTCATACCTTACATCTGAATTATAATTTTAGTGACAATGTAGCGGTCTAAGCTGCTGTTTACAGCAAAGTGCCAGCTATGTCCTTTAGGTTGAATCATTAGTAAGTATCAAAGGGTTTTAAATGATATTAATTGCATTTTAATCTGCATAATTACTAAGCTCAGGGTTATACATACAATACAATACGATGAATTTTAGATAACAGATGAAATCTTAAATTTCAACACAATTATCGTCTGTCGTTTATCCCGATTCCTTTCGGAAAGTTAGGAAAAGAATAATTTACTACAAAGCAAAGATTGCAAAGATAAGTTTAGAATTGCCATTATAATGAATATTTCATTCAGTTAGAGTTTCTTCAAATAATAATCTCTTAGGTATTATCATTGTTCTTCACAAGGGTAACAATCAAGACTACGGCTGTATACAACTTAAAACTTGCCAATTGAAGTACTTCTTAGCAATCTCTTGTGTTATCATACTTGTGAAAACAACAGTATGCTCTAGACCTATTTCCAAACAAACCTCTTTCGTTGGGTCATTCATCTTTCATTAAGAAATAAGTTCACACTTGCTAAAGCTGTGAGCACATTGTATAGAGTTCTGTTAATGTCATAATGCATCTCAATGGCCCAAAAATTGTAAATATTGTGCAATCTGAAAGTCTGATATTTAGAACTCTTAGTCACCATGTCATTTACTGCCAGAATTTGACTCAGACTCTCATTAATTCCTTAATAATACTCATTCCAATGTCCACTAAAGCCTCATGCTTAGCAAACGAGGCAACCTTCGTCTCATCTCTGCACTATTTTCGGCAAATTACCAGTACATTCAAGCATCATTCAATCACATAATAAGCTTCAGGCTCCACTCTTATAGCAACACATTCGAACCACTATCTTGTAATTGTATTTAATTCACCAAAGGCACACGTTTAAAATGTCAGTCTTTCAAATTTCTAGTGCAGATTGACATCTAGCTGTTTTTAATTCTACTAAGTGCACACCAGCTAGCTCCAAGACAAACAGGGATTGCAGGGTTTAGGAACCTTGGAAACTGCAGTTGTGCTTTGGGTCATATTGCAAGTTAATCCGGTCTATATGAGATTGTCGATTGTTCATTACCCTAACTAGTATTGGACGCTACTTTCCCTGTAAACCCAAGTTGGATGTTGCAACAATCTTGATTACCGGTTTGCGTTCTTACTTTTTGGATTGTGATGCGAATGATCCATCACAAGATTTGCAGCAACCTTTTGATGCAAGTCTGTGCTTGCCAGGTCAAAAAGTCTTTCAGCAGCAATCTGGTTTAGACACATTCTCACAGCCAAATTCTATTAAGGGCATTACGAGGCATTCTACATTAGCAATTTATATTTTCATCAGGTAAGTTTTGCATTTGAAGATCATGACTGCAAGACCTTTGAATCAACCCAGTTCTTGGCTGCTCAACAAGATTTCCATTAATAATTATTTCATGTCATAGTTTAATTTTGCGATTTTCTTAATCATTTTACAAGCTTTAGAATGATACCACGAAAGCAGTAACTGGCATCCTAGTCATCTGCCAATTCTAACCAGCTTGCCTCTGAAGGTTCAGAGCAGTGCATGTTCTTCATCAAGTCTGATTCAGTCTTAA
Organism: Pseudoliparis swirei; assembly: GCF_029220125.1. Classification (NCBI taxonomy): domain Eukaryota; kingdom Metazoa; phylum Chordata; class Actinopteri; order Perciformes; family Liparidae; genus Pseudoliparis; species Pseudoliparis swirei. The sequence continues at coordinate 11,766,927 of NC_079405.1, read as the reverse complement.
GCTGAACCAGGTAGCATTCAAGGCTATGCTGCAATATAATTGAGGTCTAACTAATTGAACAGATGATATAAATTATGGTATCTAGATATCCAAGCAAGTTTATCTCTAATTTGCCTAATGCATAACTGGAATATCAGAAGAAGCTTTTGAAAACCAAATTTCTATAAGATACTAAATTCATTTAAAAAACTTGTTTGATCTTGTTAGTAGTTCACCAGTTCTGTTACTGTTATGGACATCTTTAAAGTCGTTTTGAGCTCAATACAATAGAAGCTCCTAAGTCTGGCTTGAATCTATTGTTTATCAGACCTTTACATTACAGTATAGTCCTATGTCTCAATCTGCAAACATCCCATCCAGCATTACTAAGCTAAGCTCCTTACGTTCTGCCATTTATGCACATTCATTTTTCATAATCAAAGGAACTTCTTCCAAAAGATTTTATTCGGAACACGTTTACATGGCCTTATCTTTAACGCCTACCATCTGCGAGGTTACTCACTTCTGACTATCAGTGAGTCTAGGATATGCTTTTAATTTCACATGATCCATTCATTGGGGCTTCATGTATTAGTTAGCACACACATTTTATAAAACATTGATTTAGCTTTTCATTAACAGATATTTCGGCTGTCATGTCCACCAAATCTGTCAGGTATCACATGATTCTGAACCTACAGATTATTTTATCCTTTTTCACAATAAAAGCATATCTTGCCTTCCTCTACTCTAGTGGCTCTGGGTCACCTGTTCAACTAGTAATCTCTCAGGCATTTCTGATCATCGGCAGATAGACTCAATTCCTCAGTAAACATTCAACAGGGATCAAACATTAAGCCTCTACAACACAGTCAACTCTTACCACTCAAGGGCTGGTTACGGTGTTAGCTTGCCTCAAATACCTTTATGGCTTAAATCCTTTCACTCTTCAACAAGCGACGCTTCGCTAACGAGCTAAAGGTATTCGAAGTTCACACTCCTACAGACAATTCTTGAAAGTTTGTCTTCAAGTTATACGTTGATGCAGCTATGCTTGTCAACATTTTAATGGCGTCTTTGCATCCGTATCACTTTAATATCTTCCTACTCTACTTGACGTAAACTTTGTTCGTATGCCTCCCCCTACCCATTGGGACCTGACCACGAAATGTGCTCAGTATTCGCTAGTTCATCTGGTTAAGAATCTGGATTGTTAGTTGACCATTCATGCACTGTCAATATTTAATTGATTGTCCCCATCAACCTATTACCTCATTAAATTCATACCATGGTTTGTCCTAGTAAATGTCAAGCAGTCTAAAAATTATAGATTTGTAACCTTAACTTCTGAAGATTACTGTTGAATCGAAGTCGGGTTCTATCAGCAGCACGAAATCAGTTTTTGCACCCAGTTTGCTCTACGGACTTCATTAACACCACAAGTCTGGATCCAAGACTGGAAACTTTGACTCTCTTATCGAATTGCAAAGGTAAACTTTGGACCTGCTCTTTTTAATTTGCCTTTATTTTCGATTGAAACTTTCCTCCCAAATTTAATTTGACGGAAACCCCTTACTATATGATGTTCCTTCCAAATCTGGTTCCTTCTTTCTTAAAGGCAGGCTTTTAATTGGCTTTCAAACCAAATTTCAACGGCCAAATTTCTGTTGCGCACCAAACAAGTTTTCGTAATCTCCCTTGTCTGGATCAGGAACCTTTTAAATGCAATGGGCTGTAAATCAGTTCCGTGTTTTTTCTTTTTCTCCAGGCAAGGGCAAAGCTGGAATTTCTTCTTTAAGAACCGTAAGCCTCGTTTGAACCTTAGGGGGCTGGGTCCCAAAATCCCTGGGGTTTATTTTGGCATTTTTTTAATAACTTTTGTTCAGCAGTATTCAAAACCGCTTTCCTCCAGTTCATTTTTGATGAAATTCCATTCATTTTAATTGCATTTTAAAATTCCCAAATGCACTCCAAGATTGCAACGTCCAACCGACCCTTCCCTATTCTGTTCAGGGCTCATTCTTCCAGCAGCACTTGTTAAAATCCATTTCAAGTCTTTGTGTATGTTGCTAAGATGTGTGCACTTGGACCGTTCCAAATCCCTTGTAACTTCATTAGGTTTTCCGGTTCCACTTAAAAATTTATGTTGATAAAACCCATTTTGAATTCCAATTTTCTTTCTGTGAAGGAAAAACTATTCCTTCCAAGGTCTGTAAATTTTTCAAAAATGAGCCTCAATAGAAATCTTCAAGATTTAAATTTAACACGAGATAAACTTGGGTGACGGGCCTTCGAGTTGATTTCGTACAGGTTCATTTGAATTATTTTATCATTGTTTAATTGTAAATAATATCTTTTGATGTCCTTTCAAGCTATTAAAGCACTTGCCCCCTCTATTCTGTTCTAACTTCAGTTCTTCAATTCCCTCCTTCAAAAACTTAATTTTTTTGTTTTTTTAAGCTTTCCCCCCCAGTTTCTTTTTTGGGGGATTTATAAAAAACCCAAAAACTTTTTCCCCGTTTTAAGGACAAATTTAAAGCCTGCTAAAAACCCAAAACCCTTATTTTCCTTAAAAGGGGATTTTTCCCAAAAAAGTTTTTTTTGAAAACGTTCATTCCCCCCAAAAAATTTTTTAAACCTTACGAATTTTTTTTTTAAAGGAAACCTTGAATAATTAAAAAAAAAACCCCCCTTAAATTTTAAAAAAAGGGGGGAAAAAATTTTAAAAAATTTTTTTTAAAAAGTCCCCCCAAAAGCCTTTTACATTCCCCGTTTTTATAAAAGGGGCCCCGGAAATTTAAATTTTTTGCGGGGGCCCGGGGGCCCCCCCCCAATTTTATTTGGGGTTTAATTTTTTCCCACCCCGGGTTTCCCTAAAAATTTGGGGTTTTCCTTTTTTGGGGGCCCCCTAAAATTTTTTAAAATGCCCCCCCCCTTTTTTTGGGGGGGCCAAACCAAACCCGTTTTAAAAAACAAACTAAAATTCCACCCCAAAAAATTTTTTCAAACCCCCAAACCTTACTAATTCCTATTCAGATTAAGATTTTACATTTAAAGATATGATAACATATTTTTAAAACAGCAACACTGGATTTAAAGATAAAAGTGGTTTTAAACTTCTCTGGTTGTAACTACTTACAAAAGAGCAGAGGAAACCCCTGTCGTGAATGAGTTTTTAGCAGTTCCTTTCACGAAACATTTATCTTCTTAACTTCTGAGACGAAAGTCCATTGCTATTTTGAGTCGGCATTCTCATTTCATGGTAAAAATGGTCTCTTATGTTCATTGTTTGAGGATGACAATGGCTCCACCCACAGGGTTCAAGTGGTAACTGCATGTAAAATGCAAAAGACATTGCGATTGGTGATAGAAAAAGTACTAGTTTTTACTCTGGTAAAAGTCTAAACATTAAATATTAAACAGTAAATATTAAGCGTTCAAATGATTCACTGAAGTATTTGTATTGTGAGCTAAATATATTTAAAGTGAAAGTACTTTGTATGCAGATCCGCCTCTTTCAATTTGACCCGATTCAATGTTTCACCCTGATGTGATTCAATGTTGTTACCTTTTATATTCTTTATATCTCATTACCCTCTTTATTTGCCCAATATCAATATGAGCCCAATTAAAAGATCTCCAGAAAATTTGAGAAATTAATATTGTTTCCAAGTTTTAGAGGTTTGCTTTATTGTTTGTTTTGACGAAAAGACACCGACATTAAACATTAAATCGGGTCAAAATGACCCGAAGGCGACACAAGGGTTAACACATCCAAATATTTGTGTTAATATGTATTAATTAACATGATTCAACATTAGTCCCTTTTAACTACTTCAAAATGCATTGCAATAACTAGTAAATTACAAGATTTCCCACTGAATACTTTAAATAAAGTCAAAGTACATTAAAACAATATATACTTGAGTATATCTTGCTCAAGGACACTTCGCATTTTGCCGGGTACCTTGTGGTTATGGAATGAAGCTCATCCCCACAGAGCTACAGTGTGTTTTGTTTGGATTGTCAGTGCAAAATGCAACAATTGTAAATGCATGCATGTATTGATGGATTTTACGATATGGAGAGAAATACATATTTTTTTCTACACTGGTCACATTATTTAAGTAAAGTACTTGGAAAAAATCTAACTGAGAATAAGATGTTAAAGATGTTTTGGATTGAGCACAGCAGTGCAACTGGTTCAAACAGATCCAGATTGTATGAACCATGTGTAAAGTGACATGATTGGGTTTTATAAATTAGTTATAGATTAGTTAATTTTGCACAATAACTGAGGGGTTTTGCTGTTATGTTTGGTTGTGTGAAGTTTACCCTTTTATCAAAGTTGTGCTTCAGCAAACGTAACAACTTTCAGTAATACCTGATGTCTTTTAACAGGTAGAACATACAATATATACTGACCAGTAGATGGCAATGCAAAACCACTACAGTCAGTGCATGTATGAGTTGTGCTGTTTAGTGTAAAAAGGACTATGGATATGATGCATCCATAACTATCACTGGCGAATGTTCTTCTTCAGCCATCTCCATTAAACCCTTTTTATTGATCGTCACAAGACAATAAAACAAGAAGTTTCTGTAAGGTTTCACTGATTTATTCTTTTGTTAATGTTTGTGCAAGGATAAGAGTAACAAAAATCTACAGACTAGACATGATAATATATCCTGTTCCTATCATACAATGTTATTTATACAAGTATCCTTTAACAGTATAATATATATTCGATCAAATGTACCTTCTACAGTTTAAGATATATTGATTATCCTTTTAAGACAGACAAAAAACATCAACAGTAAGCAAATTCATCTAAACACCCACACAGCCTCAAATGACCAAATGCAATGTAGACATAATGTAAGCTTCAATGATATTGATGTGCTATATCATGTTTCTAGTACAGCGTCATCCAGATGAACACACAGAACCTACAAATGCAGTGCAGTTCCTTGTCGTGATTCTAAGTGCATTATTCACTTGAATTGTAGGGGAACATGTCCCTTGTTCATTGAGGTAACACATGTAATCTTTTTATGTCGAGATTACTATTTTCATAAGAACATGTTTCTGATTGTATTCTTTATTTCTGTGTATTAGTTATAAGGATGGCATGTCTATAAAATCCACAATAGCTGTCAATGTTTTATGTGTAACTGTGGAGCCCTGCAGCCTGGTCTACTTCTGTCGCCCACTGACCTGTTATGAGATGAATCAAAAATATAGTTTGGGCTGAAATAAATGTAATTTTTGGAACAGCTTGCATGCAGCATTTATTATCAAATATCAGTCAGGAAGAGCTTGTATTAGTCCTGGTCCACTGCCTTGAAAATGCAACAAAGAGAGGCAGAGTCTCAGGTTGTTGATGATTGTACTGCTGGAATGCTACCAGTTAACCTGGTCGTTCCCAGGCTATTAGCTCGTGATGACATCACTGCCCCTGCTGGTCAGACTGGTCCCTATGTGACCAGACTGCTGCAGCACCACTTGTTCTGATAACAAAGTAAATGCTGCTTGGTAAGTTGTACTGGGACGGTTTCTTCGGAACGGTCTTGTGGAAAAAATTATAATTTAGCATTTCAAGAGAAAAGTTTGGGGATATTTTAATTTATTTTAAAGCCATTACTGTATGTGTAATTTTTTTGTATAATGTAGTACTTTTGGAAATGATCAAATAAAAAAATATGTTTTTGAGAACAATTAAATCCCATTCATAGTTGGTGTTGTCTGCGTTTAGACTTTTGCACCCAGTATCCTTAGGTTGGATTTGTGTTGGGGTGTAGCAAGCACTGCGCCTGACACAATTAGTTTTGTAATACTTTGATTCCCAATGGCTCTAATAAGGACGTAATTTCCTCAGACAGCATTAACTGGCCATTAGAAGAACTTTGACTACCCTGGTTTTACTAAACATTCATGGCTGTGTCTAAATTCATCCTCTCTCACGTCTCCCCATGAAACAGAACAGTTTACTCTGTAATGAACAATAAATATGTCCCACACAATCAGCATCAGTTTGTTATCACCAACAGACGTAGTGTAAAACTCAAATGTTCTCATCGATAAAAAGTGACACGTGGGATTGTTGGAAGAAAAGACTTAACATGCCATGCACACTAATTTCTTTCATTCCATTATTATATATTTTTTAAGGGCACGCCAGACATTCGATGTACATTTACCACGCAGAGTTTAGACGCTGAAATAAAATGTGGATCAGTTAATATAGTACTCGACATAGTAAATGGAGAGTGATTTTAGACACAGCCATCATATCTGCCAGTTGTTAAAGCTGTTTCTTGCTCGTTGGTATATATTGCCAACGCGTGACAGGCTCTCTAAGGAAAGTGGAATTTAGTAGTTTTAATAGAAAACATCAACCAGCAGCACAAACTGGATGTCTAGATAATGAGTGGTGTAATATCACCATAAGTGTCCCCTTATAATGGAACATAAAACCAGACATGATCCAAGCTCACAGCATTTTTGTAACCTCATAAAATTTGATTTTCAATGTCAGATTTCAGTAAACAGAAGCATCTTCCAGTGCATCCCTTTTTTATACAGCATGGCTGTTTAGCACGTTAACATTCTATACAATTATTCTAGAAGATGTATATGCTATTTCTGTGTAATATTGTAATGCAGTACATATACTTGTTCACCAACAAGTTAATGTGTGGGAGCACAGTTGTCAGAAACCAGAAGTAGCCATCCTACACCTCGGAAGATTATACTGACCACGTGTCAATATTTGTTTTGTGGTCGAAAAGAGGTGCAGGGGCATGATGGTAATCACAATCACCTGGTTACCCACAGTGTTCTTCAACTTCTACATGTTACCTTGTTTGTCTGAGGATGAGGAGGAGGTGGATGGTGATGGAGAAGGTGGTTTGGGAAAGACCCTGTCGGTGGGTGTGATACCTGGACTGCCCAGACCAGAGGAGCTAGAGCTGCTGGAGCGGTGTGGTCCCTGGCCCTGTCCAATCACAGGAGCGGGCCGGACAGGTCTGACAGGTGGGGGCCTTAGCGGGGCACTCGGCCTACGTGCTGATATAGCAGGTTTAAAAGTGCTCATGGTCTCGGAGGAGGTGCTGCTGCTACGCCGCTGGACTGCGTCTGGATCCCTGATCACCATGGTGTGGAGAGGGCTGCCAGGTGGCTCCTGGGCTCCACTGGGGTGTTTGAGGGGCTCCAATGTGTCCAAAACAACATCAGGGGTATGTTTGGCTACATTCTGTCGCTCCAGCTCACGCAACTCGTGGAGAGCTGTATTCATTGTTTTCTCTATGTCCTGAGAAGAAGGAACATATTAAACAATCAGGCAACAAGTAACTAAAACCAGGATGAGGGAGACATGTCCCCGCATTTTTTAAGTTCCACTTTAATGTAACTTCTCTAAATGACTGTCCCACCCCCAGAATCCAAACCGTAAAGTGCTTTAGACCATTTTAGATAAAGAGCCGTCATGTTAGGGAGCAGCAGCAAGTGATGAGCTTCTTGGCCCTGCCCAAGGTTTGCCTCTTAATCTACATACAGTCTGACTGTCTGATGGGTGTGAGGCAAAACAAAACAAAAAACAATGAAACCTCCTCTGCACTTTAAAAAAATCATCTAATCTCTATTATATCTACAATCAATATCCTCTTAAAAAGTTGCTAGAATTTGATATGAATCAAATGTGAAATAATAGGCTAAATAAGTCAGAAAAGGACAGTGTTTTTTTCAATTAAGGATCTGCATACAAAACTTATCTAGGAACGTAAAACGTCTCTTTCAACCACAATCAGGGTAGGGTTAGTGAATACATTTTATGATAAATATTATTGAGAGTATATTCCAATTTAAACACTCACTTCAGCGAGTGCTTCAGCCTCAAGAGTTTTGTGATCTCCTAAACTTGCGTGCCGAGTGGTGCTGGGTGAAGACCGCTGAGAGTGGCTTTCCACGAAGGCCTTTCTGTCGGAGTGGTTGATGCAGCCGGCACTGCCAAATGCAGCGAGACGCCGTTTCTCCGGACTGTCTGCTGGGCCCTTGCTAACTGCTACTTTGTGAGGGCTGCAGGGCCGAGGCATAACCCGAGGGGGCTGGTCTGCACCCCTGGTGGGGCTGTGACTGTCGGCGCCGTTCCTGTGGCGCGGAGCTGCAGCTCCATCTGATCGCACCCTCAATCTAAGAAAAATCACAATTTGATACTTTATCAGTGTGAATCTCTCGACTCAGAATACTTGCACAGGAAATTAAAATGATAAATGTTTCTTTTGGTTCATAAAAATAAGCAAATACTACTTCTATCGACATTATGTAGTCACAGATTTGTATCTCTACCTTCCTAGTGCTGCTCCAAATTGCCGTTCAGGTGTGTGTTCACATGGAGATCGGCGGTCATTTCTGGACGACGCTCTTTCATCGTGGTGGGGTCCACTGTTGGCCGCACCATCAGTCCTGCTATCTGAGAATGCATCATCCCTGATACGGGTAGGCAGAAGAGATTGATCTCGATTAATGGCTTCTGCCCTCGGGAAATGTTAATATTGGCTTTTCATTTGAGAGATTGCACATAGAAGTGTAATGACTCAAACAGCACATGAGAATCCATAACAATTATATTTGTGCCACAAAAACAACACCAAAATGTCAACAGCACAGTGAGCATCATTACTTTTACGGAATGAATCACGTATCAGTCCTTTGAAGCCTGTGTTGCCTAGACATCGCTTTACTAATTGGCCTCAGATGGCTTTTATTTACAATCTGTACACACACACACATTCACTGCAACTAGTTGTGTCAATAAAACAAGAAAAACACAAAGGAAAACAGAATCATTTATTCACACAGATCCTCGATGAATGCGCAGGTTTTATACGGCCATGCTTTTTGGAAACACAACACAGCTCGAGAGGATGGTAAGAATAGAAACAGGCATTCTGCTAAACTAGAGCACCATAAATAATGGCCAAGCCCAAAGTAGCTGTTGTCCAGCAGCAGAACCAGGATACTGACTTCTTGACTAGGTCAATATACTGACATCGGTTTGATATAACACAAGTCTTATTGTGGGCTCCACAGAGAAAATGCATCTTACTCACATGTCTTGTACCACAATGTACTGATGTGGGATCAGCCCGTCCACGCCGTTGTGTCGGCCCTCCCACCAGTCCTCAGAGGCTCGCATGTAGAGTAGCAGAGAGGCTCCCTTCTTGAAGGAAAGCTCTCTCGGACTTCGGCCCACATAGTCGAACTTTGCAATGGCCTCGATCTGCTCCAACTCTGCAATACAGACAATACACACACATAAATGGGATGGAGGTTTCACAGCTCTGACAGGTGCGGCTGCAGCCTTTGCAGTGGACGGACTGTGTTTGGAGACTCACCTTCGTCGCTGGTGTTGGGTCCAGTGCCATTGTCTACCTCGTCAAGAGTTCCTGGCTCACTGTGGGGGCTTTCACTGAATGGAGAAATAGGGAGAAAGACGTTCCCAAAATAATTTAATATTTATATTTCTGTAAGAGAAAGGCAAATAACAATTCTGATGCACTATGGTTTGGGGCTTTTTTCAGTTGTTGATCCATTCATTTATTTTCTCAAATGTTATAAAAAAAAACTCAATACAGGAAACCAATTCAAAACCAAAATTACCAGTCAAATGAAATGTGAGATTATATTATGCATCCAAAAAATACATGCACAGTAGCATACATCTTTGCAAGACCTAAACTAAATTCCTAAAAGGTATGCATATGTTTATGGTTATAAAATGGTTATTGTTTCCTCAAACATAAAGCTAACAAACATATAATAACATGCTGCTTAATTGTGTTCAACAAACACGCAAAAGAATAAACTATAGTAAACAGGACTATGTATTGGGCCATACGCCTACATCCTGTCTTGGGTTCATGTCAGCAGTGGTAAAGTAGCAGCTCAGTTTTACCAGAAGCACTTTCCACATAATCAATATACATTTCACCATTGAGTACTGTGCAAATTGTATAGAATCAAATAGGCTGCCTAAGAAATAAATGAATGATAATAATAATAATACTTTTTATTACCTTCGCATTGAAAATGCGGAAGGTTATGTTTTGATCGCCGTGTATTTATTTATTTATTTGTATGCGTGTTACTCGCATAACACAAAAAGTATTAAACCGAATCGCATGAAATTTGGTGGGATGATTGGCTATTATCCAGGGACCATTTGATTAGATTTTGGGATCGATCTGGTCAAAGGTCAAGGTCATGAAAAGGTCAAAATCTTCTTGAATCGCATGAAATTTGGTGGGATGATTGGTTATTATCCGGGGACCATTTGATTAGATTTTGGGATCAATTGGGTCAAAGCCAGGTCAAGGCCATGAAAAGGTCAACATCTTCTTTTTACCATAGCACGGTCAATTTTTATCCAATTGGCATGCAACTAATGCCAAAATGTTCATAATTCAATGCCCAATCTTGTGATATGCGAAGGTATGCGCTCTACCGAGTGCCCATTCTAGTTTATATAGTGCTTTTCATATTACTCAAAGACACTTTAATATTGTTTACAATCATCACAAAAAAGCAATAAAAAACACTAAAAACATAAATTTAGGGGAACAAGAATAAGAGGTTTGGATAATGGAATGCAAAAAGTAGAACATGATTTTCTGTCAAACTGTTATGAATCGAATTTTTTTTATTGTTAATGGCTGCATATAAATAGCAGCTTTTATCTAAAGTGCAATGTTCCCTCCATTTACTCATTCAAACACACACTCCTAAGCAACAGCTGTCCTTTAAGTGACACATAGTGGACATCTTTTCTTACACTTACCAGTACTCTTCCCCACCAGCCATGCACTTTTCATACACAGGTCCGTCCAACTCACGCTGGGCCGGGAAGATGAGCTCGTGGTGGATGATAACGGTCTTAATGATCTCGTTCACATGCGCCTGGCAAGCCACGGGGTCTTGGTCATCTGGTATTGGCATCAACGTGGGGCCAAAGCAAATAGCCAGGTTGTAGGGGTCCATCATGTTCTCATCACTGTACTGAGAAACACTGGAAAACCAGAAGCAATCAGTATCACTTTCTGAGGGTCAGACAAGAGGGATTTGTTGTGGCAGCACTTACTGATTTAGAAATGCAAATAGGTATCTCATGACGATGATCACGGACCGCTGGAGAGTCACAATTATCTGCTGAAGGTGATGAGCCCTTTCTGCGCCTGAGTCAAGCTCTGAAATAATGTAAACAAAGAAAAAGTGGAACATTACAGAAATCTACACTAAATATAAAGCTGATACGTATCAGATGTTTTACTGGAATGTGACTCACTGGTTGTGGATATGAGGTCGAGGTAACGCTCTTTAGGAAAGAGTGCGTTTTCCAGCCCCCTGAAGTAGAGCTTGAGAACGCCTGCCACAGAGTTGATGTCATGATCGGACTGGTCATCCACCAGTGGATCCTCTCCTATAGATGTAGCATACATTTAATCCCCTCATTAATTATTCATTTGTATCAATGGTAATATATCACAGCACTGATGCAGTTTAAAAAAAAAGCGTATTTCAAGTTGGGAGGTTAATATAAACATTGAGAGTGCAGTTATGTTTCCTCATTTATTATTACTTCACGATGCTAATCATATGTATTATGCATCTAAATTGGTTTACATGTCCATTATGAAGTTACAAGTGACACATGGGCTCTTTATTTGCACTTTAGAGGCCTGTGGAACACACAGTGGCTTTTGAGGTGGACAAAAAACAATTCAAAACCAATCAAGAGAAGATGGCCAAGCGCACAGGGACTAACCTCTTTCAAATGCATTTTTTATATCGTTGACCTCGACATGGGAGCCTGGAACTCTAAATATACCTTGCTGCTGAAGACCTGTGGACAGATGGACCAGATATTGTAAAAATGTATCGTGTCTATGAATTTCTCTGCACATTTAGCGTTTGTGCACAGCACATGAAGCCTAAAGGTTAATGCAACAAAAAAAAACTAATTCTAAAAAGACTAAAACCAATAACAAAGTTCAGGTAAAATAAAATAAGATAAAATAATCCTTTATTAGTCCCACAGTGGGGACATTTCAGGATTACAGCAGCTGGTGCACATTAGAGCATTAATACAAATAAAATGTAAAAACAAAACACAATAACAATACTAAATACTAAATACTAATCCTAAAATACTAAATATACAGAGGAAACAAATATATACACAAGGCAGTGACCTAAGTGAATTTCCTTTTAGTTCATTTCAATTTAAATCGGTCATTGAGGTTCTGGTCAACAGTATTCAGATTATTATTATGTTTTTGACCTTTTCATTGGTGAATAGGAAATAATAATCACATCTCTATCGCCACTAGAATATTAACAAACACACTTTCGTCATTTCTAAATGGTTGATTTTATGAAATACTTAAGCCTGACTGTATTTCGCTGCAAAGGGACAATAACACAGAATTTAATTTTACAGATTTTACTCAGCCAACCTATTAACCTAATCTATTATTCAGGCTAATTTCAACCCAATAGTTCCCAGAACTGTGGAGCCACAGGAACTAAAACATGAACTTAATGTCGAATTGGCATTTTTTGTTGTTGTTGTTTCTGTGTTTCTACTGCATTTTAAGAACCATGTAGATTAAGCAAATAAATCAGTAACAGCTAGAACAATTAAAGTAGCTTGTAAAAGACACAGATTAATTCTGTCCACTCTTTGTCTTAATATTGATACAAGTCGCTTCCCGTGCTTTCTGATTCTGTAAAGGAGTGCCCAGCACTGCAAACTCGGCCACAATAGGTCCTCGGCTATTAGCAATGACAACCTTCAGGGTCTAAACCTTCTTTTTTTTAAGCACCAGGGACTATGACGAGGTAATAATTTAGACTCGTGGGTGAGAATCGTTTTGTGGTATTAAAAAAAGAGGCTATTTATAGTCTATTTAATGTCTCGGACATTCCTATTGAAAACATGTTTGATTGTATTGCTTTAATACATATTTAAGACATATGCTGGGCAACTGATGTTGATTTTTTTCATGACAAAATGTTTTTCTAAAATGAGGGATATTGACAGAATATGTGAAATAACTTTTTTTTTGTGGAAAGAAACATGGACGTTACATAGGAACATACCATATAGGTTGATGTATCGAACGCAGCTCTCAACCACCGCTGGTATAGACTGTCCTGAGTCCTACCAGACAGATTAAAAAGATATTATTGTAAGCACAAAAACAGAAAATTATAGAAAATAAGTGTCATGTCTGAAGGGTGTTATCATCAGAGGTGTATAGAGGCAGCCCCTTAAAATGAATTTACTTAAAGTACATTGTTAATCATTTGATGTTTTTTTTCTTTTTTTAATAACTGATGTTAAAGTGTACAGAAAGAAAATACACAGAACAAAGTTGTGTGCACCAATATATGTAACTATCGCTACAGAATGTTCACAGGAATGCCAACAGCACAGAGGCACATACATGTTGGTTAGCATCCTGAACACAGTGTGATTATCCCGCCCTGTTATTAGCTATTAGTGTACCTGACTCCTGGCACGGACATTCCGTCTTCCCCTGGGCAGAGAGCAGAAAGGCCCGTAGACAGAGGAAGAGAGGCAACAAGAACCACAACAGGTTAGTGAGAGAGACAGACCGTACAGAGGCAGAGAAAAAGAAGAGGCCTGGCCTGAAAGAATAGCCAAAGCAACAGTGCCTTGTGGGGTTTGAAACGTGGCTCGACAGGAGGAGTGTGTGGGACAGAGGGTGCTACCTGAGAGGATGGGGGTAAGGGCTGCATAAAGTAAGGCACATTATTTATTATTATTATTATTTATTAATTTTTTCCCAGTGAAGGGTTGTTTGGGAGTTTTTCCTGATCCGATGTGAGGTTTTGGGACAGGGATGTCTATGTGTACAGATTGTAAAGCACTCTGAGACAAATTAGTAATTTGTGAAAATGGGCTATACAAATAAACTGAATTGAATTGAATTATCAGGCTGCAACTAACTAATTATTGTCATTATTCATTAATGTAACTATTCCTTTCTCTAATAGGTGGTTTAACCCTTTTGTTTTGTAAGATGTCAGAATATAGTGACAAACAACCTCCTGAAGCCAGAAGTGTCATCACTTTTTGTCCAGCCAACACTCTATAAGCTAAATATATTGAGTTTATTATCATCCAAGCAGGAACCTGGAACAATTGAACATTTGGAATTTGAGCTTGAAAAATCACTTCAATGATTAATTACTTTTTCACGTCTGCCAATCGACTGATTGTTTTAGCTGTAGTGCTCCACTGCTGTTGATGCACACTCGGTCTTGCCTGCTCCTGTTTGTTTGAGCATTAAAGTGGATGTGGCCTTTTGTTTATCGCATAGTGTGACATTGCTGGTACATGGCCAACTGACACAAGGCCAACTATTTTCAGTGTCTGAAGGCTGTGGATCATAGGAGAGAGGATGTTAAAAGCAGACCCGGCACCAGTGCAATGCTTAACCCTTGTGTTGCCTGAGGGTCATTTTGACCCGAATCAATATTACACCCTCCCCCCGCCTTTGGATTAATTTGAACCCATTCAATGTTTAATGTCGGTGTTCTTTCGGTAGTCAACAAACAAACATAAAGTGCCTCACACTTAAACTTGGAAAACAATATTAATTCTAATAATTTTCTGGAGGTTTTAATTGCTGGCGTCAAATTGAACCCAAAGGGTAAAATATGTTAGTAAATATAAAGGTAACAGGAGGGTGAAACATTGAATCGGGTCAAAATGACCCAAAGGCGGGGGGAGGGTGTAATATTGATTCGGGTCAAAATGACCCTAAGGCAACATAAGGGTTAAGAAAGCAAAACCATCTTCATAATTAGTTTGATTGTTTTTTTTTACCTCACCCTGTCTTTCAAGACTGTGAACACAAGGCAATGAGCAAGAAGAAAATCCGTGCATGAGTGAGCCAACATTTAGGTAAAAGAGTGGTCAAAGGCAAGAGAACCCCCAAGGACCGCTAGCGAGACAGCTGAGCTCACGGAGAGACAAAGAGCACAGATGGGCTAATACCTGAATGAAGGCCTCCATATTGCCGTTAAACAGCTTACGGGTAAAAACCGAGCGAGGTCTAGACTTCCGCATTCTCTGGGGTTTAGGGGGAAGAATGGGGGGCCTGGGGAGATGGTGGGGGGTGTACGATTGGTACAGGGTAAATATGAATGCTAATACAATTGATATACACATAAAATAAATTAAAATATATATACTGTATATATTAAGATTTTTTTTTCTCTAAAATGTGTTTGTAGTCATGTCTTTGACAACATAATTTGCATCTCCAAAAACAGAATATTTAAATGAGATGAGCCGATATCACTCTCATTTAGTATCTACACACTCAATGTGAAGACACCAGCCGGTTAGCTTGGTTCGTTTTTTTCCTCCGTACAAAAGGTGACAACATAACATGTTTTACGAGGTACTTCAGGCCACCTGTTTCCCCTGCCTCCAATCGTTAGGCTTACAGTCTGTAGCTTACTATTTTGTGAAAATCATGACAACGGTATAGATCTTCAACTATAACTCTTGGCAAAAAGCAAAAAAGCATATTACCCTAAATGTCAAAATATTTCTTTGAAGAGGGACCTTTAATGAAGCTGCTGTAGCAAACGTAGTCAAAGTCAATGATAATGACTACAGGTAATCATCACACATACAATTTAATAAAGATTTTCATTGCATTCAATAAAAAGTAATAAGATTCAAGATAGGTAAAAGCCAAAGACTATTCAATCAGTCATGAGCTTGGCTTGTCAATATTTCTTCATTTTCTGCTCACAGAATAGTTTATAAGCAGAACAGCAGCAAGGCATTATCCACATCCTTGTCATTTCATTTATTAATTTTATATTTTATAGATTAAAACTGTGAAGAACAACTCGGAGTACAGTCTTCTCTGATTAGGATTACACTCTGTGTTCAACAAGCGAGAGAGAACTTGAGACAACTCTCATACTCCCACACTGTGATCTCATTTCTGCCACATCCAGAGACACAGGAAGGATTTTACACACCATTGCCTATGTTATTCATCCTCTTGTCATTGGACATCTTACCTTGTTGTTCCATATCCAGCCCTCTCCCCTGGAAGGAAAAACAACAGAGAATGAGCCAACATTAGTATCCACTAGTTTTACAATCACAGAAGTTAGCTGTACGGTTGATTGCTGGCCGACTATACAAGGCTGGCAGATGGAGACGGAAAGGGGTGTTATGAGAAAACGGGCATCTATTCAGGCAGACTCAATGGGGTGAGCGCCACGGCTGCATTTGACTCACCGCCAGGCAGCAGTCATTCAGCGGTTGCCATAGAAACGGCACAAGAGCCCCAGAAGGGGAGAACTTGTCTACTCACTCTGCAAAGTGAAAATGTATCCAGGGGCAACACGAGTGGGAGGTTTGTGGGAGCTGATTTGTACAGTGTGATGATTTTATGATATTTTACCACTTTCGCACACATGTCTCACTGTACTAAACTAATTAAGGCCTCACTTTGATCAGTCAATCAGAAATGTTTGTTCAAGGATCACGTCATGCGTAAAGCAGCTTTCAGCAGAATCCTACTTGTCAAACACACATAACTCCACCCAAAAGCAGATGTTTGAGTCTGAAGTAGAAACTAAATAACACAGAATATATTGATTTTCATTAACTCTTTTTGTGTAGGTTAATGCATATTGTATATGGAATATATGAACAAAGGAATAACCTTCAGGTACAGTACTTTTTCACTGTCTTTTTTACCTGCGACCCTTTTTAACGTCCAACAATTGTCAAGCTGTCAATTGATATCTGGAATATGTTTTGGAATAACACATTTCTGGATTCAATTTCAATCAAAGTCCACCATATATATGCTTGTGTGTTCACAAAAATTAGTACCATTGTCAATATGTGCTGTGCTATATAATGTGTATTGTATCCATAGTCCATATATATATATATATATATATATAACACATACATCCATATCCAATCCATAAAAAAGTATGACCTGACCCACCGAGTAAATAATAGCCAAAAGCAACTCATTGACCTGACACTAAACTGCACACGTCCATATTCAAACTTTTGGCTCAGGTAATTGTGCTTTAAATACAGAAACAAACTATGGCATGTCATAGCCTTCAGTCAACGTGCATCTCATCATGAAATGTGTGGGCTTCTTTTATTAAGCCAGTGTCCAATTTAGGTTAAAAAACTGTCAAGATCTCAAGTAGATGACAAACTAATTCAAATTAATTGGAACACATTTTCAAAAAGATTAATGGTACCCACTTAATAACGAACTTGATGTAAAGGACAGACCCCCAAATATTACCATCACGTCCCACTCCACTAATGTAGAGCACAATAAGTCTCACCTTCTCCGAGCGTCTGCTTCAGAAGGTCATGCTTGGCTTGCAGTTTGATAATGAGATTGCTGCCATTCAAGTACTCCTTGTATTTCTGCAGAGGAAATACATAAAGGGACAATTAGCGACAAGGTTATCTCTCGTTATAATGTATGTGCTCCATACTGCTGTACTGCAGGACTGCTGTCTGGGAACTCACAGTAAAGTAGAAGCCCTCAGTCTCATGCTGATTGGCTCGTCTCTTCACAATGTTTGCCTTGCTCATGTAGGAGTCAGAGGAAGCCGATTTGACCGACTCTGTGGAATGGCTGTGCTGGAAGGCCTCCGAAACATCAAAGTCCTCCAGTGTGAGCATGTCCTGAAGGGTCTGCATGGTGGCGTCAAGAGTCTTCCTCACCTGACACACACACAGCATACAAGCCTGTGACTTTAATTCAGTATCTACAATTCATCTGTTTTGTTTTATCTTCAATCAGTAGGGAATTACGTACACACAAAAACACAACACATAATATAAACTACACTCAATTTAAATACTTCCAATACAACTTCTCAGTGTTACACACGAGCTCGGTGGTGTAAACAAAGCCAGACGGACATTTTCACAGCAGATTGACTGATGTGCCGTAAGCAACAGAGTCATTAGCTACCAAGCATGAATCATCATGACATGAAAGATAAACTATGTTCCTTCCATGTGAGTCAGACAGGAAGGCAGTGTGCAATTCCATATTCATAACAAACCAGAGTGACACACATACACGCCCAGGTAACCTTTGAACATGTCTATGCAAGTGACAGTGGCTTCAGGCCAGCAGGCCAGGGAGCATGCTGATGCTGGGTGACCCCCCAGTTAGAGGCAGGAGACTGGATGAGAGGTGATTAATGATCAATGATGAACATAAATACAGGGTGTGACAGAAGTTTGGGTGTTGGCTGCCAATCCAAGTATAAAAATGACTGTAGCAAAGCCAAACAGGTATTAAAATGCTCCAGTTGCTTCAAGGAAGACAAATGGCTCTTTGATGAGTGATAAGCTGTCAGAGTGGTAATTCTTAACATGGCAGACATATTCTGACAGATCTTTTAGGACCCTCTAACTGAAGCAGCTATTCAAATTTCAGTTTGACTTTTTGGCAAATGCAGAAAAAGCCTGTAAACTGTATTGTGCTGTAGACTATCCTACGTTAGAGCAGCAGATTTCTTTCAGACATTACCCTGTTCTGTTCCCTTGGATCTCACTTTATTGATAGTTTAAACGATAAGACATTAATTTCCTGCCACAATATATTGCAAGGGGAAAGCTGTACACACACACACACACACACACACTATATTTTACTGAGATAAAACAAAGGTGTCATTTCACACAGCAGAAGCTAATAAGTGTGGCTTTTGATTAGGTCATTATCTACTGACTAAATAAATCACAAGATGACGTGTGAAGATGTGGGTTTCTGACCAACTCAGCACATTTTCTTGGAGGAAATCTTGTGTTTATTGTATACGAGTTCATAAGACTCAGTAAATTTGGCCATATGTCTCTTCAGAGTCAGTAGAAAAGAGCATTACTGTGTACAGCACACTTAATGTGAGCTTGCTCAATTTTGAAATGAAACACTGACACTAGCGGCCTTCAGCCTGTGAGCCTTGTGTGCAATCTCACCTCTTCATTTTCTATCCTCAGCGTGGCCAGGCGAGACTGCAGCTGGTGGTAGCGCATCAGGAGCTCTGTCTGGACAGGCTGCTGTGCACTCACCTGACACACCTGGGATTAAGAAAGAAAGGGAGGGTTAACATTGAGAACGTCAAACATGATAAGATGCATTTTGTATGATGAACTAAAACCTATATAAACAAACTCTTCTGACAGCCCTTTTTCCAAAGTGCCTCACCTCATCCCCCATGTGTGGCTGACAGTCAAAGCGTGCTGGAGGACAGAAGATCTGGCTGTGTGCGTCCATAAACTTCAGCTTGTCTCCTCTGACGTCCATGGCATCTACCGCTCCCTCCAGCAAGTCCAAACCCTCATGGCGAGAAGTCTCCAGACTATACTCTGCCGACAGGTAGGTTCTCAACGTGCGTGCCAGGCTCGCATGGAAGCCTAAGTCGCAACACTGAGGACAAGAAGTCAAACATTTTGTAACCACAAACCACTAAAAGGCAGAGAACGTATGCAAGAAAGGACTACAAGATGGTTCTTTCAACATTGTTGGCTCAGGCAGTGGTTACTTACATCGATAAATTCTGAGACATCATGGATGTAGTATTTGGCAACCAGGGCATTGGATGCTGCCAGATTGAGAAGATAGTCGTTCCGGGCTTTTGTGCATTTCAGCTTGTTTTCAGAGTACTTGGCTTGTCTCTAGGGAGAAAGAGGAAGAGAGAGTCCCATCAATGCCAGGATGTAAAATGGATTTCTAATTTACTCCAATAATGCAATCAAAAATAATCTGATTTAATATTATATAATCTGTCAATATAAGTAACACTTTGCACAATGTAGAGACGGGCTCCTCGTAGTGTCAACTG
This sequence comes from Pseudoliparis swirei, assembly GCF_029220125.1. NCBI lineage: Eukaryota > Metazoa > Chordata > Actinopteri > Perciformes > Liparidae > Pseudoliparis > Pseudoliparis swirei. The sequence continues at coordinate 11,746,985 of NC_079405.1, read as the reverse complement.
CTTTTTCTCGTGTCATTTGTACAAATGGTTCATAAGGTTCATACCAAATGCATTTGTACTGGAGTGCAGCTATTATGCTTGTAATGCACAACACATTACATCATATCACAATACACCAGTCGACTAAAACAGACCTTCTCCTTCATTTTCTCCATCTTTTTGACGGAGCTCCGTCGCTGTGGCCGTTCATCATGACCGTACCGCAGCAGGCTGGAACCAATGTCATTGGCCTTGCCGATGTGCTTCTCTTCCTGTTTCTCTGCCTCCTTCAGCTTGCTCTCAGCACTGAGACTCTCAGTATGGTACATGTGGTACGTCTTCATCACCTGTCAACAACAACAACAGTCAAACTGTACTCATTACAAAGGGCATCATAGTCAAACTTAAAAGGGATGTGACTTTGAGGAGTAATATAAGATAAATGCAGAATTTTAAGATGAAATGTTATGTAGATATCAGCCACATTTAACTGCCGATAAAGACGCAGATTTTTCGAGTCACATTACCGGAAACTCTGACTGGTAAAAGATATATGTATTTTTGGCAGTGGCCAATCCATAACTGGCTAAATGTGTCCAACACCATGTAGGCACATTGTGTATCCATCACTTTTATACACTGACTATTTATTTTACTTAAAAATGTTGTAAAAAAGCAACAAAGTCCTTTCTACAAAGAGGTGTGAAAAAGAAAAATATGTATAGATATATAACGTATAAATATATAAACATTACCATGTATTCTCCCATGTCCTCCAAAGGAGTTAACATTATTCAGGCATATTAAATAAAACGTTACATTATCTGGCCACATATTCATGATATGGTTCACTAATGTTTTCCAGGCCTAAATCTATACTGCAAATGGCCTTATGTAATCCTAGACAATATATGTTTGTAACATTTTAAGAAGACATTGGGGAGCGTATCTCACTCATTCTGCTCAAGGAAGCGTCACATTTTGATTGACATTTCCCGACTGAGCTGGAGGTGCTACATCCTGGCGCATGTTTGTCTTCCTTACAGAAGGGTAGTTGGCTTAAAAAGGTAATTGCACTGTAAAGCAGTGTGCCTTGTACTATATCCAGGTTCATCACTATTCCAAATACAATCTACAGTTCCACTGGTCAGATTGCTTTAGAGGAATTTCTCATAAAGTGTCATGAACAGATTCATGTTTAATAGCATTATTAAAGAGATCCCATATACACGTTTGACTAGATAACCTCATTTTTTCAGGGTACCTAATACAATTAAACAACATCTGGTCCTCCATCGCTCACTCTCAAGTTCTGGTTTCCTAGCAACCCTGACTGAAGCAGACGTGCAAAGGACAGCAAGATTTATCAGCAGGGGATGAAGGCGGTTACAAGGAGACAGAGAGTAACCTTCCCTGCTGCCTGTGAAACAAGAAACTACTTGATTTCCACAACAATCCAGCAGCAGATCAATAGTGGAGTGCAGCAGGCGGAACAAAATGAATCCACCGTATAGCTAATTTGCCATTTAACTCATAACTGATATCACAAACTAATTATAAAAGTTAATTTTAACTTTATCTAGCCCAAACCTTAACAGCCTACTGCAATTTCCTATGCTGTGCTCAGTAGCTACAGAAAGACATTTAATAATAATCCAAGAGAGGAACAATCAATATCAGCTAAGCAGGGAAGTGCTGTATCATGTTACACCTAAGAATATTGGTATCAGCGATTTGGAGCATTTTCACTTGAAACCTCCTTTTAAAATGAGTGGGACTACTCGTCAACAATCACTGAAATTGCACTGCAATTAAACTGTTTCCAGTAATATTGTGTATATTAAATCTTTTAAAAGCTGTTAATGTAAATAAACACAAACCATGTTATACAATGCTTCATTCTGCAAAAGATAATATAAGCACTGTTATCGTTGGTGCAGTTATAGTGTCGGTCAAAATCAACTTTAAGTAAAAGACTTAACCTTTACTCGAATAATGACCTTCAGTATTTACTCAATAACATGCTAGATGTAATGCAGATAATTGGCTGTGCAGGAAAATAATGAATTAGGCAGAAAGAGTCTCCATCAAATATTTTAAAATAAGGATATGGTCTTATTTACTTGTATAGAATTAAATTCTATCAAAAGAATCACATTACAATACATCTGAAAACAAAAACTACGCAAGACCATTGAAGTACTAGATGTGCCTCAGGAACTAACGGTCATGATATCACTGAGAAATAAGATCTTTGTTGCACTTTGTCCCAAACACAGCAGATGATATCACTACATCAGTTCATTTTCTTCTTTAATGTGGAGGCATCAGCACTGAGCACAGCGGATGTTCATCTTCACCATTGTGTGTTAGATTCCACTGTTTCCACATGGGGTGTCTACTCGATATACAGTTAGACATTAACATTAGACACAAGCAGCTGTGCGTGATTACATGTAACTGTAGCTGAAACTACTCCAGCAGCTCGAGTTTGCTGTGAGCAGAGTGCCCTTCTGCAGCACAGACTGCTGAGTCGGCTTAAAGCACTTCCAGGAGAAAAAACATTCTCCCCTTCAACTGATGTAGAAATTCGCAGTGAGAGGAAGAATGCAAATGTTCTCCTTTCACGACCCCAGGAGAGGTGAGAAATGACCTGTTAGAGGCTGTATTGCTGATAAGGCATATCTGCCATGTGCAGTGTCAGGCCAGCTGTTTCACAGGTTACAGGTCTGAAAAAAGCTCTGACTCAGGATTGACGACACACAGGTCAACAGAGGGGAAAGGCAAAACAGGCAGGTTGCTGTAGGCAAAGAAAGTTTAGGCATGAAGGGGCGATGACAACTTTTCAACTCACAGTGTAGAGCTCATTGGTGACTTTCACTAACTCCTCGTGCATCTGCACCCCGATGTCTTTGCTCTGGAAAAGAGAAAAACAGTTGATAGTTTCATTTTAAGGACAAATGAAGGCAGATATTCAAACATCCAAGACCGAGAACTGGGAAAACTAAAGCGCTGTGTGCCGGTTATATTTTGTGTGAGAGATGTCAGCAGGCATTGAAATGCTGTCATTACTCTGCACCAGAAGAGATCTAATACAATGCCCAAAGTGCATATGCAGATAAAAATAGAACAGTGCAGTAGCTGCAGAATATTTCCCAAGGAGTTGTGTCACCGTTTCAGCTCAGTTACAGGGGCTACGAGCCTATGATAAATTGGCCATGTTCCAAATCAGGGCTTATAGCCCAAGTGGAGAAATGAGGCCACCGGAGAGTGACTCTGGAAATCCTGTTGAGGGGATATGGAGCGACGCTGAGTCCAATCAATCCCGTTTTTTGATGCCTCTCAGGGACCACTAATCAAAAACAGCAACCTTGCATTTTTACATGTGACAAGAATTTAATTTTCAGCACATTCAGTTCAACTTTGACTTGGCAAAATGGCAACGTTTATTCATCCCCGTTGCCACATGTGTAATTCGTCAGGAGTGAGACGGAACCAAATGCTACAGTGATGCTATTGTCTTTGAGTTAAGTTCTTACAGAAGGAAAAAGTTTTTCTGCAGATACCTATTGGTCCTTCTCTTTATGCTAGTCGGAAGCTATCTCAGTCTCATAAAGGCTCCCATCGTGACAGTGCAGAGCCCCCTAGAGGGCATCCATCACTGTAGACTGCTGCCGCTGTCAAACGATACTGATCTAGAATCACAGGTTGTTCATTCCGGCCCCTAAATCCCAGGTACTCTTCTACTCTCCCACGTACCATACATTATACACTTGACATCAGCCTGATGCGATGGGCAAGTCAGACAAATGCATTCTGACATTTGAAATAAAAGACAAACATTACATAATTCTCTTTCTCTCGGCAGATTGCTGACTGAGTCCTAGTTAATGTGTATTTGGTGAGAAATGGAATGAGTGGGGCGATGGGCGACAAGAGTGATGAGTTGCAAAGAGCATCAACAAAAGGTTAGTGATCTAAATAGGGAGCAAACAGAGCATGCTATTGAAAATGACAATACACATGATGAATGGGGGAGGTTAAAAAGAGAAAGAAAATATCTTGCCAACTGTGTGAAGCTCATTGTGGACACATGATACTCTCAGAGTAGCCAGAGTCTACTGTAAGGCTGAAGTGCATGGTGCAAATTAAGGTCATAAAAACCTTGGTGATGAGTAGATTCAATGACCCAATATCATAGATACAAATTTAAAACTTTGAAACATATTGTCTTTAAGATATGCTTTTATTTTGGAATTCACATTGTATGTCTGTGCCACTAATTATGATCCAAGTGCCCCTCCATCCTCCAGAGGCCAGTAATAACATTGTCAAATCATATTTTACCTGTTTAGGTGCGTATAATTGTGTAATGTATAATATTGTCTGTATAATGATCGCAGTTCCTTCAATTCAATCGAAATCGTATTGTGGCAAACCTTTTGATATTATCAAATATGTATCGTTGTCTAAAGAATCAATATGATATTGTATTGTGATGAAACTTGAGTATCTGGTGGGAATAGACAACCCAATGGACATTACGGTATTTGAAACCAGGCTGTAAAGCAACCTGAAAGAACCTTAAATGCAAACAATGTAGTTTCATTGAAGTACTGATTAAATATTATTATTCATGAAAATAGACAATGACACAGCAAAGCGCGTCATTAGTCAGATTTGCCCTCAGAGGGATGATGGAGAACCATAGAGCATGAAATATACTGTACTTACTGATAATTCTCAGCATATTTTTACATAGTTTTGCTGGTGTGGCGTCAAGTTCCCAGCTGGGGGCTTTAGTCATGCGATCTTAGCTCTGTGACTGTGTGCGTTACGGTCAGGGTTACATGACCTCATCCATTTCATTCAGATTCTGACCTTTTTGAAGAGTCTGATGACATCCTCGCCCACGTGTGCGAGACGGACAATGACGTTGTTGTTGTAGATGTCGCTGAGGGTGGCATGGTCTCTGCTCTCCCGCCTAGTCTGGTCCAAGACCAAATACCAGCAGTTAACAGTGGAAAGGAGATTCTGGTCCTTTCTGAAACAGAGAAGGAAAGACATTGGTCCATTTCAGTAACCAATTTCTATAAAGCTGCCTGACATAGTTTAATACAACTAGAATATTAAGAGCATACACTATGGTGCCCAGAAGTACAAACCTTTGGTTGACATCTCAAACACAAATAAACATGCCAATTGTTGCACACTTAATTTAACTCTGTAAATATGATGAAGACTGTCTAACAGACGGCACAGCTCTTACATTTGACCCATTGGTACTGGGGCTCCACATATTAGAGATCAAAGGGTCACGACACATGTAGTAAGGAATCAGCAACAAAGGGGAAAGCTGTACACACACACACACACACATACACTCACACACACACACTCACAGACACACACATACACACAGACATGCTGACTGCACTCGGCTCCTTGCTCAAGGGAGCATGTGAGTTCAATTATCCTCACAACGAAGAGTTTTTCTTCCTCTTTGGTCTTTAGAGAGCTTTTAACTGTTTTTTTTATACCTCTAACAATTGTGACTGCAATCTAAAAATGCTGAATCCTACTTTTTGCAAATTGCCTGCTTAAAAGCTGTGTGTAATAAAAAAAATGTTTTGCTCTTGGCCGATAGTTGATCTATGCTGGGATCTAATCCAAATCCAACTTAATTTCTCCCTCAATGACTGGTGAGAGGAAAAGAGGAAAATTGAGATGAAGATTTTTTTTATCATAGATATGAGGACATACACATTTTACACACTGATAGCCATCTATGCTGATTAGCTTTGATTTGATCACAGTAGCTATGGAAAGAATGACGAATCGCTGAAGCTTGTATCACAAGGTAATCGCTTTATGAGAAGTTGATTCAACAAAATAAATTCAAAATATTTGTTCAACTCACTTCAATGCTCACGTGGGCAATGACAGAGAAACCTGGCGGGGGTGATTTTGAGGAACGGCTTGAACGATCTGAACCCGAGTGATGTCTCGCTGTTAGACTTCTGTGCTAGCCACGGCTTGTCCATAACAAACACCATGTTCGAACATAAGGTGGCTCATAAGTTTGCCTGGTACCAGAACACCTTAGGCCGGAGATCAATGATCGGCCATATGTTTTGGACACTCGGGAAAAGAGAAGAGCAAAGTTAACTAGGATCAAATGTCGGGGGAGCCGGCTGGAAAGACCTGGCAAGCCCAAACATGTAGTGTGGGTGAACTGGGAACGTTTGGCGGAGGATCCTTTCCGGGAGGTTTTCAACTCCCACCTCCAGATGAATTTCTTACACATCCCGAGGATGGGAACATGGAATCTGGGTGGACCATGTTCAACGCCTCTTTTGTGGACCCGGCTGCTAGGAGCTGTGTTCGGAAGGTCATCGGTGCCTGTCTTGGCGGCAACCCAAGGACACTGGGGGTGAGGGAAGCCGTCAAGCTGAAGAAGGAGGCCTTTCGGGCCTGGTTGGCCCAGGGGTCTCCTGAAGCAGCTGACAGTTACCGGCAGGCCAGTAGGGCTGCAGCTGCGGTGGTCGCGGATGCTAAAACTCGGGCAAGGGAGGAGTTCGGGGAGGCCATGGAAAAGGACTTTTGGTTGGCCTCAAGGAGGTTCTGGCATACCATCCAACAGCTCAGGAAGGGAAAGCAAGGCCTACCCCAGGCTGTTCTTAGTGGGGGTAGGCCTTGGGGGGGAAAAGCACTTTGAAGAACTCCTAAACCAACATGTCTCCTGAAGAGGGGTCAGAGATAGGGGGGAACTAGGAGTTAAGCTGCTAATTCTTTGTGTCAAAAGGAGTCAGCTGAGCTTTTCACACAACCAACTGCTAGGAGAGCCAGGAGAAGACCCTGAACACACGTGAGGGATTATATCTCTGAGCTGGCCTGGGAATGCCTCTGGATCCCCCAGAATAAGCTGGACAATTTTGATTATTTCTCCCCTTATTCAGGGGCGTAACACTGCCACCATGACCCGACCCAGGATAAGCGGCTGATAATGGATGGATGAATGGAAAACATATATTCTCTGACATGTCATACTGAATAGCATTACGTTGCTTGTGATTTGTAATTAGACATTTAAAAAAGGAATTCTGATTCCTACCCAGTAAACATATAGTATATTTATTCTGTTTTTCATATGGCTGGTACCTTTCGCAATTTAATTTGAGGAATCTTTTGTTCATTGCTTGCTTATTTTGCATATTTATCTTTCCATTGAAACAAATAATTGTACGTTCTCCATTTCTAAATACAGGCGCAGAACACCACAGTTATATTCTGGGTCCTTAATTATAATTTTTCTGCATCTACTGGCCAAATAATACATTATCACTTCATTTTTTTCTGTCAATATAGTAACGATTTTATGTGACTGAATAATCGTAAACCATTGAGAATATGAATCCTCTTAGAAACTAGATGCTACAGTTTCAAATGCTGTCACGAAAGCAATTTCTCATAAATTATTTATATTAATTTGTTAGACTCTCTGCAAATCATTGTTGAAAACCAAAGCATCTTTGACTGTAGCTTGAGTCAGAAACACATCAGTTATTTTTTACTCACATTGAAAGAGTAGTCCTGACTTGTTTTCTGTTAACTGCTTCAACACCTTGGAGAGGTTTTTCATGCTTTCATTTTCTTTTTGAAGTGCATTATGTTTTCCTCTCTTGGTGAAGTTCACTCTGAGCTTCAGCTATGTAAGCTTCCACATGATTACAAAAGTCCACATTGTAGCTCCCTTCATGTATCCAAAACAACACTCAAAAATAATCTGAAACTGGCCTAAATATCAGTTAAATAATTTCATTGGTATTCTATTTTCAAAGTTAAAACAACATTCAAATACTGCACTGGATCTGTTATTTGTTCCAGGCTCGAATGCAACATTGGTAATCTATATTATCTGTAATTACTGTTAGAATCTAATCAACTCTCTAGTTCAGTTAATGACGCTCTCCTTAAAGCAGTCAGAAGCGTTGACTGCAAGTTAAAAGAGTTGTGCGTGTGATGATCAAGGTAAATCAAAGTGCTGAACATTAGCATATCCTATCCTTTCATCCTTTAACACCTTAATAACAAAAAGTAGAACAGATGTTTGATCAAGGACATGTGGTACCAGGAACCTTACTGTAACTCGTTGGCTGTTGGCTGCTCTTGAATAAGAAGTTGACTGAATTATTCAGGACACAAAGGAGTCGATGCAGGTTGTCATGAAAAATGACCGAAGAAGCTTTTCAACATGATAGCCGACGGAAAGTACAACAATAACAGTTTCACAACAAAGTTTATACATCTTAAAGTAGCACCAGCCAGCTGACCTACAGTGAACTGACAAGACAAACACTTTCTGCATATTGGATATAAATTGTCTTTTCAAAATGATTGTGTTCTCTTATAATCCAATTTTTGATGCAGACGTTCAATTACAGACAGTTTAACCCTTGTGTTGCCTTAGGGTCATTTTGACCCGAATCAATATTACACTCTCCCCCCGCCTTTGGGTCATTTTGACCCGATTCAATGTTTCACCCTCCTGTTACCTTTATATTTACTAACATATTTTACCCTTTGGGTTCAATTTGACGCCAGCAATTAAAACCTCCAGAAAATTATTAGAATTAATATTGTTTTCCAAGTTTAAGTGTGAGGCACTTTATGTTTGTTTGTTGACTACCGAAAGAACACCGACATTAAACATTGAATGGGGTCAAATTAATCCTAAGGCGGGGGGAGGGTGTAATATTGATTCGGGTCAAAATGACCCTAAGGCAACACAAGGGTTAAAAAATGTTTCTTGACAATCTCCTGCTAGTTATTTAATTAGATGTGACATCAGAAATGAAAATCTGGATGAAAAAGAAGGGCACTGAGGCTTTGCAGATGAAAAAAATAGTTGGAATTAAATGAGAGAGATCGCAGAGCCAGAAAACTACGTGGGATTATTAATTGTCCATTGTAGTCTGACCTTTGACAGATATAATGATGACCATTTAATGTGACGGGGGAGAATCTGGGACAGCGGGGTGTAGAGCGAAGTCATGCAATGCAAGTCTTCCAGGGGTCTCATTTAGAGGGAACTCACAATTTATCAATGTGCCAGTGACGGGAGCTCTTCACCACGATTACTCTATCTCCAATTGGCCAGAAAGGCTTAAAGAGGAATGGAAAGTCCTAAAAAAGCCAACATGTTTTTTGAGTGCCACAGCCAGTGTCACAGCCATGTCACATGAAAGGCTGTGCAGTCGCTTAAGTATCAAACATACTATCTTTACTACTTTAAGGTAAGTTTGATTTCCTGCTCTGTTCATTCAATACTACTACATTGGGTATGAGAGAAGGGCATATTCTTTAAACAGAGATTGTTTAGACCTATTAATCTTAACTCAATGTCCAACTATTGGCTTTCAGGATGTTTCCACCACATTTAGCAGCCTATTAGTCCATTTCCAAGGCAAAACAATGTAATGTAATTCAATTTTGATCATGTATTTCCTCTTATTTATGACCACTGACCACATGGCCATGGGCAGTGTATACAGTTAGGAAATTATCTGAAAGTCACAGCCAGCTTCAGGCTGGTCAGAGCAGCTAAGCAGCTAATTCCATACCTCAACATGCTGTAGGGTACGTTTGTTTCATGACAACAAACATTTAAACAACAAGTAAAAGAACCCATATTGTTACTTTCAGACTCCTTACTGAAGCTCTACTTAATTGTCTATGTCCATTGATAAAATATGAGTATTTGGGCAGCCGTCCTGCGTGAAGTGTAGCGTGAGGATGGAAATGAAATGACAGCCACAAAGAAAAGACGGGGGGAAGGGAGGGTTTGACCTAGTTGGGAGGAACACAGCAGCCTGAGGCCACGAGCTCCCTTGGCCTCGGCTTCATTTCAGGTCATTTCTCCTCCTTTAACCCTTGTTTCCTCTTTATTGTGTATCACTTCTCTGTCTTCCTCATTCTCTTTTTCCATCTCTCTGTGCCATGCCAGTGACCAGTCTGAAATATGTAACAGTTGTTTATCGTTCGAACCCATGCGATACAGGCGTTCCAGTGCTTAGGACTCACTTGAAGTGATGGTGCTCTCTTGAGGTACGGATCTTAGCAGAGTAGCGCTCGGCCAGTTTGTCCAGGCCTCTGGAGTACTCTAGTTGGAGCTCGGCCTTTCGACGGAAGAACTCCTGCAGGTCCTGCAGCAGTTGCAGCCGGGACTCAGACTGCTGCTCCAGACAACGGAACTGCTCCACCAGCTGGTTACGGATCTCTGAATATCAACAAAGGGAGAGACCACCTTCAGAATAAATTGATCTCTCTGGGGAGTGTGCTTACTTCTGCATTCAGCATTTAACCCACAGTCCTTTAGAAGTGGATGAAGTAAAGACAAATATGCAACGTATAAGCACTAATAAAAAACAAAGTTACCATAATTGGATAAAACTGGATGTCAAAGTGCATTTGTCTGCTGTGTGTATGTGTGAGTGCATGTGTGCGTGAATGTGCGTGTGGTGGGAGGAAGTGTTGGGATGTCTAAATGCTGGGGTAGCACGTGCACATGAGATGCATGTCTGATGATTGCAGCAGACAGGATGGAAAATATAAAATAGGTCAGCTTCTCAAAATGCATTGTGCCAAATAAGCCTTTGGAGAAGTGTGTGTTGAAAAAACTAATTGCGGGTTTTCTTTTGATTATAAGATTGCTCTGGTTTTCAGGTTTGGAAACTCACTGCTCCTATTCATAGTCTGAGAATGAGGAACGATTATGTTTTGGTCTACATTTTGAAAATGTGGTTGATATGGCATTTACAAATAGAATGTTTGTATTACTTGAAGAATATTTAATTTTCTATTTGTATAGTTCAATTTCAAGTAAGATAGGCTTCATGAATTACCTTGAAACTATTTTTGTGTATTTAGAATATAGTTAATTTATCTAGGTTTTAAAAATGACGGGAATAAATATCTCCAGACTCCCTACTGGGCAGCTTGTGCTGGTAGCTGGCTGTTCCCATTGACCTCTGGGATATTAGGTGATAAAAACATCCACTGAGGTAGTAACGGCTCATTTACAATTTTACATTAACACTGAGAAGGAATACAAATAACATTTTTTATTTCCTCCATATACTGTTTTTTGCAAGGCTGTCATAAATCCAGTGGCTAAGTGGCTGCTGAATGTGTTGCTGCAGACAAACCATAAATCAGATCAGAGCTTGGAGCCGAGCTATATGGTTGACCTCACTATCAGGATATTGATGAGGATATGTTCACGCAGTTGACTCCAGTCATACCTGTACATCATCAAAGCAGACTCAGGTCCACATCTGGTTCTTAGCTTCATTCTTTTTTCTATTTCTCTTTTTCCCCCAGTATATGGAATTTTCAATGCATTACAATCTCTTTATATATAACTTAAATAATTAATTCAGTTTGTTTCTATTTACAACATTTATAATTTGATGAACAGAAATGTAATAACACCACTAGATGAAATTCACATCTGTGGAATATACACACAATCACACACGCAGGGGCGGAAACCAACAATTCACTCTCTTCAAGACAATGCAAAGCAGTTAAACAACATTGAGATTGTTAAAGACTCCATTATGACAGATTGTTTCAACCAAGCACATGATTGCTGCACACTGAAAGAAACTCCGTAGAAATGTATTAATGGAAAAGATGGTCCAGCAGAAGAAAAGTCCCCTTGTTCACTGTTAAATGCAGTTTCTGTGTGTCTCCCCCATCGTCTGCAAGTGTGTGAGCGAAAATGTGAATGAAAGAGCGAGAGCAAGAAAGACAGAGTCAATATGTAGTCCCTTGCTCATGGTCCCCATAGTTTCCCAGTTGCCTGGTTACGCCTCTGGAGGCATCTCAATGAGAGCTGGCCAGTTCCCTGTTCTGACAGTCACAGCAGTAAGTCTGTTTAGCATAATGGCCAAGGACAAGGCAACTTTCTCTGCTTTGAAATACTCAATAAACTGCCTGTGCTGATGAACGAGGCAGCAATCAAGTTTAAAATAGAAAGATATGTCATTGCAATGTACTCCTGTGCTAAAATAGACCACTGGCCAACACAATTTGCTGGCCTGTGTGACTTTAAAATGTCTTAATCATACAGTGGCAGTGTAAAAGAACGAGCAGAAAATATAATGAGCAAATCTAAATGGATTTAACTGCATAATTGTATCAACGAGACATCAAATAAACTCATATTTGCATTTGCTCACCGGTGAACATGTTATTTTTAGAACTTAAACTGTGACTAAGGACTGTGCAATACTGCGCTTCATTCGATGAATGATTTAAGGCTTTGCAGAGTAATGCATAATTACGAGGAAGCTGGCAAGGAGTTCAAGTGAATAGTATGCAGAGAAGTAAGCCTCAAAATATAAATGAAATACAGTCGTATGCTACATCAGGTTCTCTGCCTTGGAACAGTGCAGCCAAAATTAATCGAAAGCTCAATGCCCAAAGGCTTGTGGAAATTTCACTAATAGGACGTTGCCCATTTGTAATGTGTATTATTCTCATAACACATATGGTTAACATCCTGTTATGTTCTGGTGACTTTAGCAAGCCTTTTAAGGAGCATCACTTACTTAACGTTGAAGCAAATGAAAAACACTTCTCAAGATGCATAATCTGGTAGTAATTGAGTATTGATATATATTTTTAATACATAAAACTAGACTCAAGCCACCCAAATACTGTACAGGATGTCCCTCAACCGAAACATTGTTCACATCCCCTGCATTATTTAGTCACGTCAGAAGGTTGAAAAGGAAGGTACCTGCCTGACCTCAGCTGTTACGATGCCCTGAGCTCCTCTTTTGCCCTGCACATTCAAAACGACAAACTTCATCCGCCCGCCAAGTTCAAACACAGCCTGTCTGTGGAGGCAACATGCATGAAACTCTGATGTAATGAAATAGGGGGAAACTATTGGTAACTGTTGCCTTTCAGGGTTGCCAGTAAGGCCCCTGCACTGCAACAGAGAGCACCGAATATCACATAGTGAGGAGTCCGTGTCACCGTGCTAGCTCAAATTAGCCTAGCACAGCCATTGCACAGGCCAGCAGCAGTCTCTGTGGCTGTGTCTGGAGTTAGCCATGCGTGGCTAGTCACATGTGACCTAACCCAGACTGACACGTTGACATAATTTGGTACAAATCAAGTCTGTGTTCTGTAAATACTTGTCTTCTGAATGCAGTAATGGCTATGGTATGCCTTTACTGCTGGAGTTCACATTTCTTCCCGTCTCTCGCTCTGCATACAAATATCTCGAACAAGAAAAGGCATTGCTCTTTGTGCAACTACAGGGCAGGAATATCCAGAATGTAGTGAGCAGAATTCAAAGCAGCTACCTCTTTAAATATCGAGTTGCTCAACTCTTGGTATGTAGCCTACCTGTCATGAGAACTAGAGTACCAAGACATGGAGACAAAATATATTGTTTCACTGTCACAACCCTGACATTACAAGACTGATGGACATGTCACGCTTGCCTGTCTTCAAAACTTGAGAGCCCTGCAGAGGGCTGTGTCTTCATCCTGCTTGTGGAATGCATCTCTACAGTGAACACGGTGGCAGTAGGAGTAAGATGTCGGACTATCACCAAGCCAGTACAACCAAATCTCACAATCAGACAAGTTAAACAAAACATTACAAATGTAACACGTATCTCATGCTTCCTTATTTCAATCCTTTTTTTGTTTTTCAATAATATCTTAAAGACAGATGTCTATGTAAAGTCAATGTTACGTAACTTCCACATTTCCACATGTTCCCATAGCAACAGCAAATCTTACAATAAAAGTACAGTATGAGGAATGATATCTCTAATTTACTTGTGTTTTGGTTTTCAGGGTCAGCAGGATACTAAGAGATGTATCAGGATGGTTAACTCCTTAGAGGAGAAATATTACCAATCTGCATTCTGTGCAATTCAGTTGTGAAAATCATGTTTTTGTCACAAACAAGAAAAACAAGTTCAGCTTCTGGTAATGACTATATAATGACATTGATGATCAATCTTGTGATACAGAGCAAACTGGCTATTCACTCATCATGCGACTGCAACCCCGCTGTTTTCTAAAATGTGGAAAGATGAAAAGTTAAAAAATATTGCAAAGTGCATTGGGTTGGTGTGCCTGATTGGACTGCCGTGCAGTTAGCACCTCAGCATTATTGGAGGCTCGTGTCAGTGTTAGAGTAAAGCCCCCGCAGCTCCAAACTGATCTCAGCCCAGTTTGCAAATGACCTGAAGATGTCAGCTTAAAAGATTTTCCTGTAACTGATACAAGAGACTGTGATGGCTCTCCCACAGCCACAATGCTGGTGTGGAGACCAGACAGAGAGAGAGAGAGAGAGAGAGAGAGAGAGAGAGAGAGAGAGAGAGAGAGAGAGAGAGAGAGAGACAGAAGTCAAACAAATAAACAAACAAAGAGGAGACAGTGAGAACACAGACCACACCTCTGTCTACAAAATGCTAATCATACTCTTCATTCCAAACAACTGCTGACAATGTTTTGTAATTTCTGCTCAATAAAGTCTTCAACAGCAATAAAGTCTAAATAAAGTCTGAAAAAGAGTTGGACTATGATACAACTTTTACATATATTTGCACCAATACTCTATCTGTCACGACTTCTCCACCTTCATAGTTGTATTCATCCTGCCTGCTTAATTAACTCTCCTGTCATCCTCACCTGATTGTCCTTCATTACCTTCACCTGGTCCTCACGCCCTTCTCACCTGCAGCCCATCTCCTCATTAGCCCCTCACAATTTAGCTCCCTCACTTCCACTTTTCCTCTGCCAGATTGTCTTGTGTGTCATTGCCTGCTCTCCAGTATATTCAAAATATTAATTGTGATTCTGTTTGCCTGTTGACCCGACTTAAGACTTTTGCCTGCCCCTTTTTGGATTTGTTGCCCTATTGGACGGACCACCCGGTTTTGACTCTGCCTGAATTTACAAGTAAAGATCCTCCTACATTCTTGTTTCCGAGTCGTGCCCTTGGGTTCAAGTACCTGTAACCCTTACACTATCGACTTCATCTGTAACAATATTTCCTTTAGTGGTATCACCCTTTCCAAAATTCCAACATGCTTTCATAGATTTTCAATACAAACTGTATTTACAAGATTGAGACACTGTCTTTTATTTATTTTCAAGAGAGCTGTACAATTGGGTAGTGTTGTTTGTGTATTTGAATGTAATATACTGTTTATAAGAACATCTTATCTTAGTTTTAAGAAAATAATCATTGTAGCAGAAAAATTTCATACGAAGTTAGACATTTTTTCTTCTTTCTTTTCTGTCTTTGTATTCAGTATGTATCCACTCGTATCACTTGATTATGCAAAAAGTGGTTGATGCCACTCTCGTTTCTGGATGTCCAATAGGAAGTGCCAGCCAGCTTCCAGTTAGCTTAGCATAACGACTGGATACAGCTAGCATGGCTCTATCCAAAGATAACTAAACGATATGCCTTCAAACACCTCTTCAACTCACTAATCAACATATTAAATATTCTTTATTTAGTCTGTACACAAAATTAAGTGTCAAAACAATAAGTTTACTGTGTTCTACTGAACTACAGCGTCTTGGCCTACGAATGAAAATATGAGCCGTTTTGCCCTGCTTTCAGTATTTTGTGATGCAAAGCCAACTGCAATAATTAGCTTTATATTTAGCGGAAAGATAAGAGAGTGGAGATGATCTTCTCATACAGCTTACTTTTAAAAACATGTAAAAGATAAAGTTAAATTAGTTTCACTGTATGTATGTGCTACATAGTGTTGTGCCTTGAACCGTATGCATGAAAGCAAATAGGCCTAACGAAAAAAGTCAAGCTATTCCTTCGATTACATTTCAATCTGATATACAGAAAGATGCAGCGCATGAGCTACATGTCCACATTGCATGCAGTCAATAGAAAATATTTCAACTCTGCTACAGGTTTTGGACCGCAGCAGGAATTTGGACCACAATGATTGACACCTTGAGATGGCACCAACCTATAGAGTGAACTATTAGGCCCGACCACACACACACACACACACACCATGGTCCATGAGTTCCCAGTGGACGTTTTAATTGGTGGGTTTTTTTCGATGCCAAAGTCAACCTTTGTGTTTGGGTGTTTTAGAGTACTGCGGTGCTGTTGGGTGATTTTGAACCAAAGTGTGAGCACAGGCTGTTTTTTCACCCTGTGACTATACAGCCTACTGTATGTTTATACTGAAACAATTAGCTTCATTAAAAACAATAATTACCCCAGTCAACACACTAGAATGTACAGCAGTTATCCTGGTTTAAAATGTTAGAACAAAGCCTGCCTGTATCTTGTGAATAAAACCTGATACATAATACTGAGCAAAACCACAACTGTGGTCACACAGCCTGAAGTTGTCTCGAAGAGGCTGAGAGGAGAACCCACCTCTACACATCCTGCACTGTCTGTTCCAATACAGTGTCACTGTTCCGGACTCTCTTCTCTCTCTGGGTGGTTCATCTAGTCACATATTTAGCAGCAGACAGTAACATCCTTTCATGGTTCATAATTCATACAGACAGCATACATTATTTGTGGTCTTTCTGAACTGTTTGCTGTGTGATCTTCTCAAGCATTCCCTTTCCCTTCTGATACTATTAACATTGTCCTGGAATGTCAGGAAAATACAGCCATTCAGTGCTCGTATTGTCCTTTTAAAAGACTGCCATAATACCATTTATTGTATTGTTCAACCTTCATTTCTAGGAACAGGTTGTAAAATGTACGATGATGTCTCCAAATAAGCTGTCTGAGTACCTGAGGTGCATGACCTCCAATGCACTGGGAAGATTGGGCAAGGTGAATTGGAACATTCCCTTGTCGGGTGTGCAGCATCAGAACAGTCTCACTGAAATATCAGCTGCACTTTGAAACAAATCATCCATGTAAGCTACATGGCCACACATGTAGGGCTTGGCATGTCAATGAGCATCACCCATCTTCAGCACAGAGAAACCAGTTCAGCCAAGTTGCATTTAAATCAATACATCTCTGGATTCAAGTAATACCCTTATCCCAAAATGACAGTTAGTGACATGAATTTATGAGATATTTGAAAGAGATATGTAAAAAAAAATGTAAAAAATGGCTGTCATCTATAACTATGCAATCTGTCCCGCCCCACAGCACTGCACACTGAAAGCCATATACAGCCTGTGGTAAAGTTACGCAATAGCGCCTCGACACACAGAATAACAATACGACCAAGCCCGCACGTTACCGACCTTTCACTTGTGTCTCATACTCGGCAATAATCTCTTTGTCCTTCTTGACTTTCGCATGAGATGACATTTTGGGGAGAGCGGATTGCGCAATGATCGGGCAGGAATCAGCGTCTCGGTTGCCACAATGCAGCGCTCGCTCGTCTGCAGTCCTCTCCGGATAGTTAGGCAACAATCAGATGCGAATCATCGCCCGCTGGACACCAACTTCGGGAATCAACCGCACGAGAGGCTCTGCGATGTTGCTGCGCTGCGTAGGCGACGTCGAATCTAAAAGTGCATCATGATCCGCGTCCCTGACCACTCCTCTTCACAATGACTTTTCAGCAGACCAGGAGACCAGCTCATGTTTGATGTACATTTCATAAAGCATGCAGGAAGCTCTGAAAGAAAGAGCTATGGCAGCCTCGGTGGTCACCGCACCGAGCTCCTTCTGCAGACCGAGCTCCTTCTGCAGTCCAGTCTGCCTTTTGCCTCTCTCTCTCTCTCTCTCTCTCTCTCTCTCTCTCTCTCTCTCTCTCTCTGTGTTAGTTCAATGCTGCTGCTGCAAAAAAGCTGAATGGATGTGCAAGTCAATCTGAGACTCCTCCCCCAACCCCCTCCCTCCTTAACCACTTTTCTCCTCATGGATGATTTCAGATTTGTTTGAGTGGATTGATGTGCATGTTACTCCACAGCTGAAGGAATGCATCAGTTGTTATAGCCTATATGAAACTAATGGCAGAACTCAGGATCTATAGTTATTTAAGTAAATTCAGTCACTTTTGTATTAAAATTCAAATGTTTGGCATATGTTATATATGTATAATATATCAGGTCATTCATAACATAGTTTTGAGACATAGAACACGAATGAAATACTGGCGTCGTCATACTGCAAAGCAAAGATACAGGCAAATATTTTTGAAGACAAATGTCCTCATTTTTTGATGGAACACACATCAATTAAGACACTGTATAATAATGTATGTCTCATAATTATAAGTACTGTTTCCAAATGTGTTATCTGTTTCTCAGATAATTCATTTGTTTTGGAGATAAAATGTCAGAAAATAGTGGGACAAAAATTATGTTATGGTTTTCCGACTGCAGAATGGAGCCGTCTTCATATGTCTTGTTTAATCCCAAAGATATTCACTTTCCTGTCAAAGAAAATCATCAAATCTAATTGATTAGTGGGCTTCTCATTGCATCTCCGGATGATTTCTTGGACCACTAAAGATCTGCGCTTCTATCAATGTTGAGCTGTGATTTAACCACAGTATCTTTGATGATACTGTGTAGATCAGTTTCCTATCACATAATCACAAAATTATAGAGGAAATAATAATCCCAAACCCCAATTTATTCTTTAAAATCAGCAAAACTGGAATTGTGTTTTTTTCTTGTGTGTGAACGAGAAAACTAAAACAGATTTATGAGAGGAAGAAACTGAGACGCTACAAAGGACTGACTGAAGCCATTCTCAACTTCAACACTTTGATAAAGATGACGGGTAATCTCTCCAGAGAAAGTCCTGATGGCTCAATGTGTCACTGTGTTTGTCCCTCTCAGTGCTCTTCACTGTTGCAGTTTTCTCACATATTGGTGTCAAACAACTTCCTGTGGCTTCCCAAGTGCAAAACTGTGTGCTAAGTCCTCCCTCTTACCACTACACCAAATGTGCATTTGTCTCAAAATGACATAAACTGGTTATAAGGCAGAAATCATTGAGCGCTCTCGTTTTGAGACTGCAATTTGAATTCTGTCAAGAGAACTTGCTTTTGCACCCGCGTTCTCAGTTCATCTGTGGGCTAGAGTCACCCTGTGACAACTGTCACAGCTGGCAGAGAGCCCAGGAGAAATCTGCAGGAGAACCCTTCAGTTGTCTAGATTCAATCTCAGGGTAAGCCTGATAAAAGTCGGTTTGAAAATAATGTGAAAAAGCTGTGTCTAACTAGGCCGTGGAAACTATAACACCATCCACTTTTAGGTCTTTACGGGAGGAATGATTATTACGTTATCCACCAAGAAAGGTTGAGTTTCTTTCAGGAGGCTAATAAAGATTCCTCGCTGTGTAAATGTAGAAATTACAGCAGTCTATGTGGAGGTATTCAGGAATTTATATGGTTCACTATGTGGAATGAAGGAATTATAATTATTTATTTTCTATTTAATGATTTTACACTTTTATTACTTTAGTTGAGGCTAATGTTTTGTACAAACTCATTGACACTTTAGGGATTTTTGACTGGATAGCATCAAATTACACAGCTTATAAATGCTGTTGATGCTCTGCCCACTCCTCCTCTCTGCCTCCATCTGCCTGATGGATCATGGAGTTCTGGATCGTGGTCCATGCCTACTACCAACCATTCATACACTCTGTCATATTCATTGAATGTGTTGTTGCTCTGTAATGCTTCCCACACATGACGTCTATTGCACCTGTCCATCCTGGAGAGGGATCCTCCTCTGTTGCTTTCCTAAAGCTTTCTTCCCTTTTTTCCCCGTGTAAGGGTTTTTTCTATCTCTGGGGAGTTTTTCCTGATCCGATGTGAGATTCTGGGACAGGGATGCCGTATGTGTACAGATTGTAAAGCCCTCTGAGGCAAATTTGTATTTTGTGATAATGGGCTATACAAAACAAACTGAATTGAATTGAATTTAATAAATTCAAGTGCTTATTTAAAAAACTTTGACAAATTGGAAATTATTAAATGTTATATTATATTGGTTTAATATGATGTATGCTTAGAATGAAAATACTATCATAAAATACTGTAAATGTAATCTTTATTTTTGTAGTTTACACATTTATGTTTCAGTTTAATCAGTATTTGAATGTAAAAGTAAATATACTCAAGTTGGCTCTCCCAATGCTATGAACTTGTACTATACTTGAGTATTTCCATTCTATGCAACTTTATACTCCTACTCCACTTGAACTAATGAGACTGAAGAGTTTTATTATTATTTTTTTGACTCCACTGCATTTGTCTGACTACTTTTCCTTTTCTCTTTTCAGTGATACGTGATAAATTACCATCTATATGGTGCAATACCAGTGTTTAACATGTCCTACAAAACCTTCTGTATGCTGGTGCCAACAGTTGCTCAGTTTTACTTCTTTTTTTTGAAAGAACTGACATAGAGAAATATTAATAACTGGCTTAAAAGTGTCCCCCTAATGTATTAACGATTGGTTTTAAAAGAGAATAAGTGTATGTCTTGGTTCAAAGATGGGTTTAAATGTTTTGAGAAAACTATTACGTCGAACAATTTCTTGTATGTTAAATTGTATGACCAGAGGCTATCTGTTTAAAGTTGATTGTATTCCAGTGCACCACACCCCTCTTTTATGAATCAGGCAGCTGTGGCTCATTAACATAATTACACCATTATCCCTGAGACGCCATGGCTTTATTGGCTGGCAGTATCCCTAGTTCCCTCCAATCCCATAGGAGATGTCTAAAGACGACATACGTCTGATATAGACTTAAATAGAAAGCATTAGACAGTGTAGGCTATATGTATATTTTTTTCAGATAAAAAACACAGTATTTCATTAATACATTCTGAGATTATTATATGTTGAATTTAAAATAGTTTTTCATTAGGGGCTTTGTGTGTCTCGGGAAGGTGACAGGGGGTGTTTGAGTAATGCTTTTTTAGATCATATTTGCTCAATGTGGCTGCTTTATTATGTGTGATTTAAATGTACTGCACTAATAATATACATAGAATATAAATCAATAGTATTAAAAACATTTTTTTTAAAAGTACCATTATTAAATAAGTTTGATTTTACCTTTACTGATTCATTTTTAACTTACAGTTGTTTTTTGTATGTATTTATATTCATCTTTTGAAAATTCGTGCACATTGTCCGTGTAAATGTTTGCTGTAGGAACAGAAGTGCGAGGTTGTTGTTTCTGGTACGGTCGGTTAGCGAAGAGCACCCTTGATGTTAACAGACTAGCGGTACGAGGTTTAAAGTTTAAACAGTGTTGAAAAACGACCAAATTAAAGATTGAATGTCTCCGACGTAATAACGTGAAGCGTTCTCTCAATTTGTCCGTAGTCTTTGGTGTTCGCCGTTACTACGGTGTTGCTGAAATAGCAATGGACTTTCCTTGCATAGGCCTATTATACGGGATAATATATTGGTTGAGCTCTCAAATCATTCGTATTTAATCATAATAATAATTATTATAATAATTATGATTAAATAGCACTTAAAGTCAAGCTCCACCACATTGACGTTAACGTTACTTGTAACTTTCCGGTGGTGTTCACCTCTACGACGATTTTCACCTGAAATAACAAATGTCCTGACATCACTTCAGTAGCCTATCCATTGCTTGACTTTTCTCAAGCTGCAGAAAGCTGCCACTGTAAGTGCATGAGTGCCCTCTGCTAGCAAGGCAGGGTACTTGGACCGTTCCTCTCGTTGCTCTCTAGTTTAGTTTAGTTGAGTTTATTTTGTTCAGCAAAATATACAAAAATAAAAATTCAGCAAAAGAAGAAAGTGGCTGACCGAAAGGGTCAAGGCTGAAGCTATCAAGTTTATAAGTGCCCTAACCTATAATCTCACGAAAAGACTTATTTCAGAGAACCATATACATATACCTATATATATATATATATATATATATATATATATATATATATAGCCTACATACAAATATATACATATACACTCTATATAACATAACAATGCTGTGTTACATCTAGCAAAGTAGGCTATGACTCATTGATCATTGCTGAATTTACCAGTAACAATATAAATAACCTCACAGTATCACATAAACTAATCTGGTGAATGCTTGTAGTCAGAATTATGGAAATGAATCATTGGTTTTTATTAGTAGACACTTGTCCCTGTGACTGTAAGTCTCCTTAAGGGAGGAACAAATATACATTTCACAATGTTAAAGGGAATCGAATGTAGTCATAGGAGTATTTTAACCAAATACGAGAACTTGACTTAATGACGACCTCCATGAAATATGTCCTGACATCACCTTTTACAAAGTGTAACACAAGTCTCTTTACTTTGCTGATGTCACTGCTGGGAAATGTTCGGCCAGGTTGGCTTTTTATTGGCTTTTTTTGTGTGTGAACAAAGTATTTTGTGCAGGATGTTTAACCTTCTTCTAGAAAGTGTTGAACTCTAGTTAGTAGACATAGTTAAGTGTCATTTTGTGTCACGCAGAATGTGGTGTTTCTGTGTGTGAGATAGGACACTGAGTTTTGTCAAGTGTTGTGTAACACTTTGGGTTGCAAGCCACACCTTTCCACACCTCCTCATACGTAGGTGCAGTTGAGCCGGGCTCAAACATAAAACCAGGTTGCCAGCAGCTATGGAATAAATTGTCAACGGGACAGAACAAGCATAAGACTCTATTGAAATATGTTCTGGACGATATTCTTACTACTTAATGGACTGCTTATACTAGTGCTCCTGTACTCCTCTCGCACAAGGTAAAGACATGTATTAATACTTTGATATTTGCAGATATTCGATTGTTTACAAAGGTGCATTTCAGAGATTGCGATAGATTCTAAAGGTCTGCAAAATGCTGCAAAAACAAACAGTTTACTCTACTTTAGAAAAGCTTTACTTTGGCTAGTTTCTAAAGTAAAGTATTTTTATTATTAATTAAAGACATTCATGATTAGTAATTGTATTAGGATACCTCGTATTTCATAATATTATCTGAGTATGTTTGATCATTGCTGACGATCAAATGCTGATTCTCTGCAATTAGTTGTCTCAAAACCACAGCAGAGAAAAAACAAACAAACATTCTTATCTTTAACACTGTGGCCTTTGTTTCAACCTCATGGGAGAAAGCTCTCTTGACATAACTTCATGTTGCCTCCAAACCTGTTAGTTAAGATTCATAAATGAATGAGAGCTACATAAACTCCTCACACTGACAGTAATGACCTAAAGGTCAGAGAAACGACCTCCAGAACAAACCTGTGAGGGGAAAAGCCTCGCTCGCTCGGCTCAAGCAAAACCCCAAACCTCAACCGTTCCAGTGGATCAAGGCATTCCTAGAAAAACTTTTGAAACTTCCTACTGTTGTCATTTTAATGAGTTTCTTTCAACTTTCACAGAAAGGATAATGAGCCTCCTCTGGACAAAGGCTTCTTTCCATGGTTGGGGCACGCTCTTGAGTTTGGAAAAGATGCTGCAAAGTTTTTGGCCCGGATGAAAGAGAGACATGGGGATATTTTCACAGTACGTTCTGATAAAGAAAAGACTGTAGGAACAACACATTAATATGTCATGGTTTGAGAGAAAATTTTGAAAGCTGTTTTTCCGTACAGGAGCAGGAAGTGTGGCAGCTAATCAGATTTAGGATCTGAAATGCTAATCAGGTTTTCACATGACAGCAACAAACTATTCATTTTAACAAGACTTCATTATGCATGTGTTGTGAAAGCAAGTTCAGTAGTCCCCATGTATACTTTTAATCTGAATATAATTGAAATTATCTCTGCAGAGGCCGTTCAACTCGTTTTTATTCCAATGTAGAACATCATGTTTCACTGACCATTCCACATAACTTCAGATTAAAGACAAAAAAAACATGTTTGCATAGAAAAACCCTTATTAAGATATTGTGTAAAATATTGTAATTAAAATAATAGATATCGGACTAACTAAAATGATGTCTTCCCAGGTCTGTGTTGCTGGTAATTACGTGACGGTGCTGTTGGATCCAAACTCTTTCGATGCCGTAATAAAGGACACGGTCTACTTTGACTTCACCCGCAACAGAAACCAGCTCCTAAAAAAGGTCTTCAGCCTGCAGCTGCCGAGTATCACACCGAGAGCAGAGAGGAACTGGATGGAACAGTAATTAATGCTTCTTTCAAACATACACTGTATGAGGAACTCTGCTTTAAATGCAGATTGCAAATCTCAATATCTTTTTATTATTTCCTCAGGCATTTTCAAGATGTCCGTCTCTCCAAGCTCAGCGGCTCCATGAACACTCATCTTCAAAGCCTGCTGCTGAGTGACCACGATGACTGCAGCCCTTCAGGGTGGAGACAGGATGGCCTCTTTAGCCTTTGTTACAGCTTCCTGTTCAGGTACCGCATGGTGTCTGAAACCCTGCAGCATTCTGTGAATCAAATGTCGTCCTCGTTTGTATTACCAGGAGAGAAATACAGGAAGATCTTCAACGTTCTTGTTGTACCTCAGGGCCGGATATCTGACATTGTTTGAGAGGAGAGACAACGCATCTGCAGTCTACAAAGAGTTTCGCAAGTTTGACGATCTTCTCACCAAACTGGCTCGAGGCTCAATCAAGCGAGGTAAGCTGCACAATAGCGAATGACAGTCAAGTTGTTCTACTTTTGCTTTCCCTTCTGACTTCATGTGTGTACAGTACAGTATGTATGAAATGATGTTGGGTCTTCACCAGGGGAAACCAAAACAGCCAACTCATGCCGGGTTCGACTGTGGGAGCTGCTGTCCCCAAACTGTCTGAACGTAGGGTCAGGGTCAGGGTCAAACTCGTGGCAGCAGAGCTACTACGGCTTCCTGCAGGAGGAGGGAGTAGATGCAGAAATGCAGAAAAGAGCTTTGCTTTTGCAGCTGTGGACCACACAGGTGAGAGCTGATTCTCTCTCCCACACACACACACACATCTCAAACACACACAAGGCCGCCCATTGATGCCAAAACATATACACGTTCCACTACTCTGCACGCTCAGCCTGCCAACAAATCCTCTCGAGCAGTTACTCAGAGAGGACCTGCCTCAACCTGCCACTCCGAGGCTAGTTATGGTTATGTGGATCAGTTTCCATGAAAACGTATCTTGTTTGATGTTTTGTAATTACACAGGAGGACAGTGAGTAAGAGAACTGCTTGAGTCAGCTGAAGTTACTTCCTCTTCTTTCTGAATGAAAACAGTTTCAGGCCTTGATAGGCAGGATTTGTGCAGTCAACCGGGTTTTCTACGTAGCTTAACTCAAGTAACTTCACACCTCACCCAGTCATAAATCCTCTTGTCAAATATGATTTCCCTTTATTAACAACAGGTGTGAATACAGCATTGTTGCTTCCTCAACCTCACCAGTCCAGCAACATGGTGTAATTGCTGTGTGCTGCCAGATGGGGGAGATAGCAAGCTGCGTGATTGTCCTTGTATCTGTTGTTCTGCTTCATTTGAGCTGTAATAGCTACAGCCCTCTATTTACCCGGCAGTCTCACTGGATCAATACTTGTTCATCCAGTAACAAAGAGAAACCTTTGCCACTCCACCCACTACATGCTCTTAAAGATGCTCTGCCGGTTTGGTAAAGACCGCTATTCCCCCAGCTTGTGTATTTGTACTTTATCATGTCTGCTGGTATATATTCGAGCACACACTCTCAGTCTGGGAAGGAAACTGGAGCACCACTGCAAAGAATAGAGGCACTAGATGTGAGTCCAGTGGGCCGTGCCAGAGTGAATGTGGCTTATACATGTGCTACGGGCAAGGCTGGGATTTCACCAGACACCTACTAGCTCAGCCCCACACAGGCTGGCAGTAGATTTTTAATTTTTTTAATTTTTAAACCATCATTGTTATTGACTGAAACATTTATCGACTGAAAATAATGTATTAGTTACTTTATTTTTTGAGGAGATGGTGATTTAAAGTGTTGAGGTGTCTGTGCATTCTCACACCCACACATATACAGGACTGTCTCAGAAAATTAGAATATTGTGATAAAGTTCTTTATTTTCTGTAATGCAATTAAAAAAACAAAAATGTCATGCATTCTGGTACAGCTTAAGAAAACTCAAATATCCTATCTCTAAATATTAGAATATCATGAAAAAAACACATTTTCAAATGTTTGATTTTGTTTTGCTGTTATAAATCTTTTTTTACTTGGTCTTAAAGTGTAATCAATAAATAGCAAATAATAAAAAATAAAAAATATTTCAGTTGATTTGTTTTGAATGAGAATGCATGACATTTTTTTTTTTTTTTTGCATTACAGAAAATAAAAAAAAGAATCACAATAAATATTCTAATTTTCTGAGACAGTCCTGTACATTCATGTAAACATAATTCATTAGTTTTAGTGAGTCATGCACTCCCAACTTGTGTTAGTATACAGCTGCCAGCAAATCAAGTTACACCCTAAAAGAATAGTTTGACAATATAGGAAATATGCCTAGTCAATAGTCGCTAAGTGTTCGATGAGGAAATTGAACCCTCTCTCATGTCTATGCGCTAAATATGAAACCGGAGCCAGCAGCTGGCTCGCTGAGTTTAGCATTTAAACTAAAAACAGGGGAAACAGCTAGCCATGGTTCAAAATAACAAAAACTGCCTTCCAGCACTTCCAAGCACTAAAATCTGTACAAAAAGTGTTACAACTGCAACTACACTAATTACATATTAGATTTACAGAAATGCAAGTGGTTTTTCCTTTAACTCTCAAAGCCAAAATGCTGAACTATTCCTTTAAAAATCCCCACCATAGTTTTATGTTACTGGGCTCATAAGATCTAAGAGGGCAGAAAGTCACCGTGCTGCCCCTTAAGTCGCTTTTAGGCCTTTGCTCTGGCTGTCAATGGGGAGCTGACCTGAGATGTGCAGAGGTGACGCAGCTCCCTTAACCCATAACAATTACTGTCTGACAGGCTCAGGTGTCTCTTCTCGAGAGGCTGACAGCAGTGTCTACACAGTGTGTGGACTGATTCAACATCTCCTCCTCACATCAGTCTTGTTCAGACAGCAGCATTACAAAGAGCTTCCATGTGGAGTATCTTCATATTTAATGCATTGTATGTCCACAGATACAAAGTTTTTCATAGAAGCGTATATTAAGAACTCAGTGTGTGCTAAGTTGAGTGTTTTCCTTTTAGTGTAATGCTGGACCTGCTGCCTTTTGGCTCCTTGGCTTCCTGCTCACTCACCCTGAGGCCATGGAGGCTGTTGAATCTGAGATCAGAGGCCTTGCTCGCCCCGACACCACCCTGCAGCCCTCTCCCATCGCCCTGCTGGAAGCACAGAGCACACCAGTGCTCGGTACGCAACGGCTGCTAGCAGCCCCTTTTCACTTCTGACTAGAGGTTTAGCCAATCCAGTAAATTGAAATCAAGTTATTTGACTTGTTGATATGAACACGATTAGTGCAGCGTACTGAAACCATTACAGTGACAATAACAGTTTGACCTTTGATTCGATTAGACTGTGATCGTCTTTTTCATGTATTCAATTTCAGTGCAAATGTTTGTACCTCTCCTAATTCTGCCCGAGGGCTGATTTAACTCACACTGACACCATCCACTCTGCTGTCGTTTCCATTCTGCAGATAGCGTTCTGAGCGAGACCCTTCGGCTCACCGCTGCGGTAATGATCAGCAGAGAGGTGGTGCAGGACAAGATCCTGCTCACGGCCAGTGGAAAGAGCTACCACCTCCGAAAGGGGGACCAAGTTTGTCTGTTTCCCTTCCTCAGCCCTCAAATGGATCCACATATACATCAAGAACCACAGGTACTTTACAAGTATGTGTACTAAGAGCATTAATGTCATACACATGACAAACTGTGTGTGACGAGCATGAGATGATGTTATCGCTTAACATGAAGTGGTATTCGAAGCACCGTCATAGTACAAATAGTTGTTGTGCACCTCCATTATGATATTTCAAAGCCATATTGTAGAGCACAAAGCAATCTGGAGGAGCCAGAATTAAGCAATGTGATTTAAATTACTAACAGAATACATCCTTTGGGATGAGCTGCTAAATGGCTACAAATGAAACAAGTAGGAGTTGACGAGGGCGAGATCAATTCCCAATGTTCATTCGGTTTATTTGTCTCCAATGGTTAGAGGTGATAATTAAATATTATGTCAGTATGTTTGCAATTTTTTTGTATTCTTAAAAGGTGATACTTTCATATTATTTTGAACAAGAAATAGAGCAAGAAACATAGGATCAAAGCTATGTGCAAGATCTGTTAATGTTCATATTTTCTTGTCTCCTAATAGATTTTCAAGTATGACCGCTTCTTAAATGAGGTGGGGTCTTCACCCGGGGAAAATAGGACAGTGAAGGATAAATTCTACAAAGATGGAAACACAGTGAAGTACTGCACCATGCCCTGGGGTGCAGGGAGAAGCATGTGTGTGGGGAAAGACTTTGCTGTTACAGCCATAAAACAGTAAGTATAAAAATCCACCGCTTATCAATCTCTTTATCTTTCAATGATGGATCGATGGTTTTAAAATGATGCAATAATGATGAACGCATTTCCTACAATTTAAACCCAATTACGGGAGCAGCAATGTATATCTCCGAATAACATTACTCAACTAGAACGGGCACTCGGTAGAGCGCATACCTTCGCATATCACAAGATTGGGCATTGAATTATGAACATTTTGGCATTAGTTGCATGCCAATTGGATAAAAATTGACCGTGCTATGGTAAAAAGAAGATTTTGACCTTTTCATGACCTTGACCTTGACCTTTGACCCAATTGATCCCCAAATCTAATCAAATGGTCCCCGGATAATAACCAATCATCCCACCAAATGTCATGCGATTCAAGAATATGTTGACCTTTTCATGACATTGACCTTGACTTTTGACCCGATCGATTCCAAAATCTAATCAAATAGTCCCCGGATAATAACCAATCATCCCACCAAATTTCATGCGATTCGGTTTAATACTTTGTGTGTTATGAGAGTAACACGCATACAAATAAATTAATAAATACACGGCGATCAAAACATAACCTTCCGCATTTTCAATGCGAAGGTAATTACTCAATTTTATTGTCAGTCTTGCTTCATTATTTGCAACAAGCTTGCCCTGGGCAAGTAAAATGCCACATCAGGCTAGTAAATCTTGCAAGTTTTTTTTCACCACTGATCGAGCGAGTGTTGAAAAAGATTTAACCCTCCTGTTACCTTCGGGTCAATTTGACCCCATTCAATGTTTAATGTCAGTGTTCTTTCGATTCAATTTTACCCCAGGCTGTTTTTCACTGTGTCAAACATATAAGAAATATCAACTATTTAATATATTTAAAGGGCTATTTAGGTAGTCAACAAACAAACATAAAGTACCTCACACTTAAACTTGGAAAACAATATTAATTCTAATAATTTTCTGGAGGTTTTAATTGCTGGGGTCAAATTGACCCCAAGGGTAAAATATGTCAGTAAATATAAAGGTAACAGGAGGGTTAAACATTGAATGGGGTCAAACAGGAGGTAACAGGAGGGTTAAGCACGGAGCTGGTGATGAAAGTAGCTAAGAAGAGAGACACCTTCTCCTCTCTGGTGAGAAAATGGTGGCCAGTTAAGACATTTTATGAACTGAAGTGTGTTGGGGAAAATCATATAACCTAGTTTGAACTCCTTAGAGTTAGCCAGCATAAACAATGAAGTACCTTGCTATGATCGTTGGTTATCTAACAGATGTTTCCTGAAAGCGGACTAAGATCCCTGGTTATGAATGTTGCCTTGTGCTCATTAAAACACTTGCCGCTGGGTTGCTTCGCCTAATCAATGTTTCTCTGCTCTTCATTTTTGTCACAACATAATGGAGCCTAACGTGGGGAGCCCAAGCGAGTATTTCAAGTAAAATAGAATAACTAGTATCAAGAGGGGCAAGTGTGGATTGACTGACCTGGAGGAAAAGTGATAAGGGTAATGGACCATCATTTGGGAGAGCGTGTCTTTTTCAGACATCAGATCCAGTAGCAAAGGTTAAAGGTCAATCCTTGTAATGCACAACACACACGCTATATATTTCAGATTGGTCGATTTACTTAATTTGATTTTCACATAATTTGTGCATTTAAGTGAATGAGTGAAAAGCTAATACTATTCTTGGCTTGTATGTGTTTATCAGTAGGCAGTCTATCGTTGTCCTAAACTGCTTTTGCTTCCTGTTTCTGTAGATTTGTGTTCTTGCTCTTGACCTATCTCGACCTGGAGATGTGTGACCCAGAGGCTAAACTGCCACCAGTTAATCCCAATCGCTACGGCTTTGGGGTGCTCCAGCCGGACGGAGATCTGCAGATCCGATTCAGACTGAAGAAGACACTGTTTTAAATGTGAATGACTGTACATATTTGTCAAATTGTTCATTGATGAAGCATTTGTCTTATGTATTGCAGTACTGTTTACCATTTTATATGTACTCTGAATCTATATATCATATTTAACTTGTTTATTCATATTTTCAATAAAAAAATAAAAAGATACTGACATAATCTACTTGTTTATGTTTGTTTCCGTACTTTGGGCAACACCCAGCTGAACATTCGTAGGCTTTTAATAGCCCCTTCACTCAGAAAACTCCCTTTAAATGTGGTGAAGGGCTTTGAACGTGAAGACCAATGTTGGTAGTTGATCAGCTGGGAAACAGGAAGCCAGGGGAGGTTTTTGAGGAGGGATCTTAGAGTGGGTTAGAAGTCTGGCGGATGCTTTCTGGACCAGTTGGAGTCTGTTGCAATAATCACGACTGGTGATAATGACAACGTGGATCAATGTTTCAGAGGCTGGAGGTGCGAGAGAAGGCCGGATCATAGCAATATTGCAAAGGTGGTAGAAGGAGGACTTGATAATTACAAATACACTGAAAATTGATTTGAAGAATGAGTGGGATGGGGCTCGACTCCTTGGTTGTGAACCACTGGACTAAATTATCCAACGTTATAATTAAAACTAAAGGATAGTATATAAAGGATATATATATATGTCACGACTCAAAAAACAGGACCCAAAAGCACGACTCCAATGTTCAGGGCAATCAAAAGGATTTATAAAAAAACAGAAAATCACAGCTATGCTGGAAAAAGACTTGAACAAAGTACAAAACAAAATCACAAGTATGCAGGAAAAGTAAACCAGGACAAAAGACTACACTATCAAGCATGATCAGGACGAGACAAGAGACAAGACGATCTGACACAAGACACAGGTAGACACAGGCTTAAAATACATGAGGAAATGGGGAACAGGTGGACACAATCAGGGGTGGAGCAGACAATCACACTAATGAGGAAACACCGGGGCAGGAAATAAAGTTTCTGAAATGAGAGAGGACAGTTAGCCTACTACAAAATAAAAGGATGGAAAACAGGACTTAAACCTAAAACTTAAGACAACCGACGAGACATGACAATATATACATACATATAACATTCACCAAGGCCATTTTCAGCTAAATTAGTATTTTTTTTATTGGTACATATATACTTTTCACTTATTATTTTGAATGCAGAGTACTTTCCCTTCTATCGCTGCATATATGTGGAAATAAGAGCAGCGAAAACCCAGCTATCCTCATCATATTAAGCAGCATTAAATCATTTCCTCTAAACGCGACCCATGTTGGCTCTGTGCCTCCAGACCGTATACGATCATACATTTACTCATTCATCTTTTATGTGCTCGTCACGTGACGCTCCCATCTCACAGCACACCCCGGCCTGTGCCCATTCGTGTTTGTATTGATACATGCAGACGCGGTCCTGAAAGAGTTAACCCGATGTGGAAGACAGCGCGGAGCTGCCATGGATCCACTTCCAGAGAGATGCGGCGCCTCCCCACACAGCTGACTGGGAAACACAGGTAGTCAGACCGAGCGGGCTCTGGGGAGACTTGTTGATCTTCGAGGCGAACGGGTGCGAT
Source organism: Pseudoliparis swirei (assembly GCF_029220125.1). NCBI lineage: Eukaryota > Metazoa > Chordata > Actinopteri > Perciformes > Liparidae > Pseudoliparis > Pseudoliparis swirei. The sequence goes on along the minus strand of NC_079405.1, from coordinate 11,715,042 downwards.
ATGCGGAGCAGGAAACCCGCGGGGAGGCAGAGCATCGTGCTGAGGATCTCTCTGCCATGTCCGAGGCAAAGGAGGGGGAAATGGATTGGGTGAGACCATGGCAATAGTAAACCAATAACGTGGCTTCCTTTTTCTTTTCTTTTTTAAAATGCAACTGCTTCACCTTTGCTTGTGCCAGCGGGTTCACACAGCGGTGCGTGCCGGTTTGATTCCGTGCAGGATGACAACAACTCACTACGGTATTTCAAATATTATTGGATTTTGAATCATATGCAACCTATCAATTGTAATCAATGGCATACAGGAATAATGTGCATTGAAACTGCACTAATATGGAGCAGGCAGCCTTCGACGAACAGGGAAATGCTTCACGAAGGAGGATTTGTATTCACAACATTTCCATTGTAGATGATCAAACATCACAATGAGCTTATTCTCAGTCACAACGTAGCTGCGCACAACAGTACAGTGTGAAGACAGGGATGAATAATGTCTATAGGCTTAATGATAAATTGTTGTATCGAAGCATTGACTTCAGGAGAAACCCGGAGTGTGGCTTCTTCAAATTAACATTTATTATACTGCTTCCCCGCAGCCTGTTAGTGCATGTGCAAAAACCGGCTTAACACATGTCTGCATCCACCATTATGTTGTTTTAATCTTTGATATGCTTTGAAATGTATGTTGACGTAATGCTTTGCGCTAATTGTGTTTGCGAAGTGTTATAAACTTTGTGACAGCTATCACACTGCGTGTCACATTACGCACCTCGTGACACGTCTATAGTCAGAGATGAAGGATTACACGTTTGGCATCTTCTGTCAGGAGATGATGGATAGGTCTATTCTTCTTCTCAGTGTCAGCCTGCTTTCCCCGAGGGGGCTCGCGGTGATGTAGGGAGTGAACATCGCTTCCTGGTGTTTCAGCACCATCAGAGTGGACAGCGCTCAGACTCGTCACGGTGGTGTTCTGCGTCCCCACCCACAGGGCTGCATGGGCGTCCCATGAGCAGTGATCAAACAAATACTATTAATATTTTATTAATGATAATAATATTGTGTCAGTCACCATAGCGATGTCTCCAAAAAATTGGTCAGTGCAAGTTCGTTCTAAAGTTCTATAGCGGGAAGTATTCAACAAGGTGTTATTCACGTGAATATTATTCTTGTTTGCCTCAAATATAAATGTGTGAATCTGCAAACTGTTGGTGTGAGTCATCTTAAGAATCCACATCTTAGGGTATGTTTATCTTTAAAACATAATATTTAAAAAAAGAGATATGCCCCAACATAACAATATAATTGATATGTGTCTCTCCCCTCAGTCGATTTAAAACCACATTTATAAATTATTGTCTTAAATTCTCTACTGGTTTTGAACTTTTGGGGAGAAATTACGGTAAATTATCCTTGTTTCTATAACTATTTCGCTAATGATAACAATATTCACTAAATATAATGTTACAACTTTTTCTTAGCTCCTAGGAGACGTGAGCCATCTGAAGAATCATAATATATTGTATATTTTTCTAAGTCAGAAGAAAAAATAAAATTTCCAGACTCAACTTGACTCTGGAAAGACATACACAAATATTCAAGGAATGCGATCATAGAAATAGAATAGAAGTAGAACACACTTTCAACTCTATCATAAAATAATGGAAATACATTTAATCTGTCCTTTATTTCACTGCCCTGGATCCTAAGAAACAGTGATTTTCAACTGTAAAAATAGTCTCAAGAACCCCCATCGAGGTTTAGATTTACTGTTACGGAATTTGATTCCAAATAATTCAAGCAAGATGACACCGCAGATGTGGGGATAATAACAAGTGAAATGTCTTGAAATGATACTCGAGCTATATTTATTTCACTTCAGCCCTTTAAACCAGTAATTTTGAAATCTGGTCTTGAGGACCTTGCAGTTACTTGCCAATACTAGATGTTGCTCCCTTGGATTGTTTCAGAGGTGAAAGCATACTTCACAATAAAAAGCCAACAATTAGGATTCGAATTGGTCATATATTTAAATTGTGTTGCTTACTTTGAAATCTTCTTGTAACCTGTCAAATGTATACCCCTTGACTCCTGACCAACGAGTTATTAAGAAACCACTGCTATAAACGACCCATAGGACTCAGGCCCAAATATTGTATCACCAAGTTAGATGATTGAAGTGTGTGCCTTGAAATTTGGGGCTAACACTAGAATACTAATGATTTTCTAATGTTGTTTTTGTGTTTGATGATTTTCTCGTTTTTTGATCCTTTAGATACAATTATGAAAGAAAACAGGACCAACTGTAGTCCATAGCCCTGGATGTTTGCCTGATTCCTCAATTTAAAATCATCATGGAGAAATCCTTGCCAGAGTTAAATAAAGCCAGCTCCCACTCAACATCATCGCTGCCACCTGAAACGGTGGACATCGTTCGCAGCAAGTCATGTTTCCGAAGAGTCCGGCTGAATGTTGGGGGTCTCCCACATGAGGTTTTGTGGCGAACATTAGATAGGCAACCACGAACACGTTTGGGAAAGTTAAGAGATTGCAACATCCATGAATCTCTGATGGAAGTGTGTGATGACTATAACCTCGAGGAGAATGAGTACTTTTTTGATCGACATCCAGGGGCGTTTACGTCAATTCTGAACTTCTACCGCACGGGTAAGCTGCACATGATGGAAGAAATGTGCGCCCTGTCGTTCAGTCAAGAACTCGACTACTGGGGCATTGACGAAATCTACCTGGAGTCGTGTTGCCAGGCGAGGTACCACCAGAAGAAGGAGCAAATGAATGAGGAGCTCAAACGAGAGGCCGACATAATGGACAGAGAGGGAGAAGAATTTGACAACATTTGCTGTGCTGAAAAACGAAAAAAGCTTTGGGACCTCTTGGAAAAGCCCAGCTCATCTGTTGCAGCAAAGGTAACCGTCTTTGGGTGATGGGTGTAAGAGATGAGGTGGAGATTGGCAAACACGCAAAACTAAAATGATGAACATGATTTTTATTATACCTGCTCAAATCAGTATTTTAGCACTGTGAGCATATTAGCATGCAGACATTAGCAATTAGTTCAAGGCCCCAACTAAATACAGCCTCACATAGTTGCTAGCATGGCTGCAGACTTTTATAGTGTGTCATAATTTTAGATACTTATACACGATTATGTCTTTGCGAAGTAAGTAATTGCGTTTGGGATCGATCACACCGAGACGCTAGAAAAGAGAAAATCAATCAAGAGCACCTACAAAAATGTTCTAGTTTTCTGACCTTTACAGTTCCACACAATTAGTCAATTAGGAGTTGTGCTTTGGTGTTTACTCATGTTTTGACACCAAGTAAAGAGTAGAAATTATAGCGAAAGCCAGCCGGTGGATGGGATTTATCAGTGTGGTTGTGTGCGCTATTATCTGCAATTATTGTTGTTAAAGAACTAGGAATAAAACACGTCTCACGGTGAAAGCAGCTATTTGGGTGCATCTTTAAGTTATAACACAAGATTCCTTCCTGTTATACTCTTATTACCAGACTTGTAACAAAAGGTCATTGAATAAATTCATTAACTCGCTTTTGAAAACATGTGAGCTACCTGATCATCTACACACTCATTAAAAACAAACACACAGATATTCATACAGATAACACCAGCATCCAGACATGCACACACACACATGCTTACGCTTTGTCTCTTGAATTGGTCGTCCAGTGAATTCAGTAAATCATTCAAATATCATTTAGATGCTTTGCTTACTACATGAAATACATACAATTAAATTATTTTGTTTGTAGTCTGGATGTTGTTTGTTTGTAAGAACCCTGTCATCCTGAAAACCTGTCATCCTGAGACAATTTAATTTGAGATATACTGCTGGAGGCTCGGATATTGAATTAGATCTTTGTGCACATAAACAACATACCAGAAATTATTTACAATAGTTTGAAATTATTTGCATTAATCAATGCATTGAAGGAGCATTTCCTTATGAATAGAAGGTGGTTGTGATGTGGAGTGATTGTAAATATTTCAATATTCAACGACAGTCAAAGATAAATGTTACCCACTCAGAAAAAGTTAGTTTGTAACTGTTTAGTTTATCTCATAATGATGTCAGTTAAAGTTGTAACATTGTCACACTATACTGAAGCAATACTTGTCAGTATAATTGAGGAACTCTGCATTTTCTTTGTAACATCTATATTTTGAATGTCATAATTGGATATCAAGGTGATCATCCTTCTGCACAATATTCCTTATCTTTAAGGTGTGCCATAGCGTGCTGACTTCTATCAGGTGTGCTCACCTTTAGTCTTTGCAAAAAGAGTCGGCCCGCGGCGGCAACCTGGGAGACCACAGCAGTGTTAACATGAGCAGCCTTTGATCACCCTCCTCTACATTGGCTTGGCGGGATCAGAGAGGGTGCCGTCTCTTTTCCACTCAATGTTTAAAGGAAGAGGGGCCTTGTTTGGGAAATGTGTAGCAATTGAAACTATTAGCAGGTTATGCTGCTGAATGCTTTGTGGTGAGGATTCGCTGAGAACTGTCAGCGCTACCCCACAAAGAGACAGAGAGAGAGATGAGTGCTGCGAGTCTGTCAGTAAAACGTCTTCTTCATAGGAATTAAAGAGGTGTAAAATCAATGTTTATTGTGTTGGAGCTAAGGAAGTGCAGTAGCCTAGAAAAACGAGATGATCACTCCGAGTCGGCCATACGCTGCTGTCTCTATTACAGCGCCGTGATATCTGCAATGGATCAAAGCATCACCGGAGAAGAGTCCTGAAGTGCTTCAACGAGAAGATGCGTGATCTTCTCGTTGAATAATGACACAGCAAAGTGCTTGTGCATATTGTTTCCTGGTAATATGCAGCTCTCAATAACAACCAATTGATGAGTCGGTGCAGTGCTTGCTTACCATTTAAAAAAAATCGTCATCAAATATTGTCTTGGCACCATTATGAGTCTGTCGCGGAAGATGGCGTGCCAGAAAAAAAGCAACCTTGACACAGCAAGAGGCAGAGTTTACTAATTCCTAATTAGCTTAAAAGGAAGCCACAGACCAAACTACAAAAAGCATTGCTAGGGGTTGATGTACTGTCTTAGTCTTTTTTATAGACTGGACCACACTGTGGGCTTGTCGAGCGGTCCAGCTCCGACCACCATCAGCTGTGTGGTCCTATCTTGGATCATAGGTAGAAATGTGTGTCCTACAGCTCATAAACAGAGTTGATCACAAAAGAAATGGTTACCAAGCAACGAAAGTATACTTTTATCATCACTGAAGGAATTGTTATTGAACATTAGCGTAAGTCTATTTATGTTTCTGTGTGTGTAAGTGCACCTCTGCTTAGTTTCTATATTTTAATGTCAGCAAAGAGCAACACAAGAAAGCACGTAGTATCTGAATTATTTGTTAAAACATGCACGGAAAAATTCTTTGTTCATTCTGCCCTGTCATCCTTCCTCTCTCTTATACCTCACTGGCTCATATCTCGGCTTCCTTCCTCCCCTCTTGAGGCTACTCCACTATACCTACAACTAAATGTCAGGGAAATGTCACGTTAATTATTCTCCAGGAGACTCCCGGCCCAATTTGAAGCTTCCTTCTCCGTTTAAATTCTTTGTAAGCCACAGCATTGTCTGTCTCTTTCAAATCAGATTTGAGTCACCTTACAATAAGATTGTATCTGTCTGCTGGAAAAGCAGCGCGTGACAGTCAGATTGAAAGAAAATCCCTTTTCCCCCTGTAGTGGCATTTATGTAATGCCATGTGTGATTTGGGTGCTTTCTTCTCAGTAATAATACTAAATATTACCAGAACTATTGGACATCACTATTATTGGGTGCTGCGAATATGACTTTACAAGCAAATATTCGTTCTTCACTTCCAAAACAAAAATACAAACTAAGTGAGTGATTAAAGTATTGATGAGTCTACATTTATTCATAAATGATTAGGCGACCAAAGGATAAGATTACAAATTGGAATTTGAAAATCGTTCAAAATACTTCCCTCTCTCTTCCCTTATTTAAGTATTTAACATATTGCATTTGAGATATTTTTACCGAACATATTATTAAAGATTCTGTAATGCTTTCAACCAATTTACAGAAGAAACCAAACATGAATGTTTCTGTCATTTCGTCCTACATGAATCCAAACATTGTAATTACCAGTTCCTGTTCTCTCTGTGGGTATTGTGCACCTGATGGCAGGCAACACATTTAAATTATGCTCCAGTCATGTCACACTTAAGATGGCATATACATGTGGTTGGGCCACATTCCTACTCATAAATCAGTCTGCAGCAGAATCCCAGACACAAAGCAACCAGACTAGAATCAATCACTATTCCTGACAGCTGGAAAGGCTCAGTCGATCAAATGGATGATTATGTACTGTACGATATAGGAATTCAAACACAAACATAACTAGAATGCTGTTTCCCAATTCAGGGACTGGGTCATCTAGAGTCATGAAAGGAATCGACACCCAAACCATGAAGTTGTATTGGTGCCCAAACCGAACCGAACTGCGACCGGTTTGAGGGCTTCTCGTAGTCGGTGTGTCGTGGAGTATTGTGGACCCGAAGCAGACAGACCAACAATTCCCGTTTTGCAAAAATCCAATAAATCATTTTGCAGAGGTCTGAGAGGCAGTCCTCATCAACTTCTTCTGGTGTCTGGCAAACCAGACGGCTTCACCTGGGGAAGGGGCCCAGGTTCAGCCCTGAAAAGCCTTGTCAATGTCGCTCATGACTGTCTTTTGACAGATAGTCTAATTGTATTTATGTTGAGAGATGTATCGCTCTGCTTTCCCACATCACCAGGAAAATTGAGTCAGTTTTAAGGGTATGACTTAACTTCATACCTCTATAACATAAACGTCTCTGTTGTCACAGCAGATTCTTGTTCTGCTTAATCTTGGCACACTGATTTTTTCTGGTTAAATACTTTCCTTCTTTCAGGTGATCCAACGAAACCGTTATGTGTGCAATCCAATAACTCTAGCCATCAAACTAATACTTCTTGCTTGCCTTCATGACATCAAATGCCCCAATGTATTGACAAATGCGTCCAAAAAAGAAGCTTGGTCAGTGCTGCTAAGCTTCATACTATGATGCTTTATGTAACCAACGCCAGTTGTGTATGTCAATGACAGCTTGCCAATTAACACTACATGCATAGTGTCTTTTCAAAATAAAGGTCTGGCTTCACAGAGAGTTTAGGCAACAAAACCTCTGAGTTAGGAAAATGTTAACTTCACCAACTGACGTCCCTAGAGGGACAAACAAATCACGTGACTAACTACTGAAGTTTCAAAAGGTTAATTTTAACCTGTAATAAATAAACTATTATAGACTGCGTCATACATGAATTATTAGACAATAGCTCACATCCCTGAACAATTTAGTAGACCTGTTTATATAACTGTTTTTTCTAATTTACTGAGCCATACACAAGATCCTTGGGATTTATTTGTTAGGGTGTGCAATGTTCACCATTGCTAAGGACATGTAATGTTATGAGGTGGGGAGACTATATGTGAGATTGATGGTAAGATATTTAATGGACACACATTCCCTTATCAACCATAACTGCTCTATGATATTTCCTCGATCCAGAAAAACAACACTGACTAAGCAGTCTTTCATCTCTTTCCAATAAATGCTGCATACTCTGAGGTAAAATGCCTGATGAAAAAAACACCCTTTGGTGTGCCAGACCAAACCCTATACTGTTTCTATTTATACAGCCACCATGGACCAGTACGAGTTTAAATATAGATGCTGAGTCTGGATTCTCTTCTTCATCTGAAATACATGAATAATTGAGTGGGAAAGGAGATGAGGTGTGCTTCATTCAGAAGATAGATGGTCCAGGCATAGATGTTCTACCTGCATTAGTCGTTTACTGAATGGGGTTGGGGTGCACTTTGTGCATGCAAGCACTGCTGGAGTTAGGGAAAAGTTTTGACGAAGGCCCCACAAATGGATTGCTTTTTATATAACTCAAATTATGTAGTCTTTTAAGGGGAAGCATTGACACAAATAGGAGCTTACAATATGTAGAGGCTTGCAGATATTATTAAATGTTAAGGATACTTTAAATACCACCTATACATCCAATCTAATGAAAATAACATCTCAAATGAATATAGCAAATATATGGAACATACTTAATAATCTATCATGCTTATTTGACTTTCAGACTTACTTTCGTAATACATGTGCAGATTAGTTCAGCAAATAAATCTTAAATATCACATTTACAGTAAAAGCTTTCCCACATCACCAGGAAAATTGAGTCAGTTTTAAGGGTATGACTTAACTTCATACCTCTATAACATAAACGTCTCTGTTGTCACAGCAGATTCTTGTTCTGCTTAATCTTGGCACACTGATTTTTTCTGGTTAAATACTTTCCTTCTTTCAGGTGATCCAACGAAACCGTTATGTGTGCAATCCAATAACTCTAGCCATCAAACTAATACTTCTTGCTTGCCTTCATGACATCAAATGCCCCAATGTATTGACAAATGCATCCAAAAAAGAAGCTTGGTCAGTGCTGCTAAGCTTCATACTATGATGCTTTACGTAACCAACGCCAGTTGTGTATGTCAATGACAGCTTGCCAATAAACACTACATGCATAGTGTCTTTTCAAAATAAAGGTCTGGCTTCACAGAGAGTTTAGGCAACAAAACCTCTGAGTTAGGAAAATGTTAACTTCACCAACTGACGTCCCTAGAGGGACAAACAAATCACGTGACTAACTACTGAAGTTTCAAAAGGTTAATTTTACTGAACGTTTCCCAGAGTCCACACCAACACGACGTGGCTGCAGGCAGCCTGGCCATATTGCTGGGCTCTTTGGCAGGAAGCTACAGAGTGACCGTGCAATACTGTTATCACACATTTGAGCTTGATAGGGGATTTGTAGGGAAATAACATATCATACTTCATATTGCAGGTTATTTGTCAATGTTGTCTGTGTGGTGGTGAGATACAAGTTGGGAACATGGAGACTTTCATCGTGCGTAGATTGAGTGCCTCAACGATTGCTTTCATGCATGTCGCTCTGTCTGCCTGTCAGGGAAGAGCAAAGGAATTGATTAACAGCTCTCACCTATGACCAGTTTGGTTGTAAACAACCATGCACTCACTCACACAGACACACCTTTACTTGTGAAAATAGTATCATATCTAATGTAGGGAAACACAGTTTATGGTTGATTCTTACAATAAAGAATCCCTCCCTCTACTGAGACTGAAAACCACAGGAGATGTTGCCTGACATTCAGGATAGACCATTTTTTAAAATGAATTAATGTTGCTTCTTACTGCTATGTATACAAAAATGTTTCACGAAGAACTGTGACATTAAAATAACAGAGCCAAGACAAAAGGGCTGATGTGTAGGAAGCTGAGCTGTTGTTTTTACACTCATAACAGAGGACATTTAAACCAAACTCGTATTAGTTGATTTTACCAGCTGAAATTGACAAGACGACATTCTTGGACTTATTTTATATACTCAGTATTTCTTTTCCGCTGTTTTTTGCTTTTTCCTGTGTTAACAAAAATATCCCCATTGTAAATTGAAATGAGATAAAAAGTCATAATTGTGAAATAAAAAGTAATTGTTATGAGATAGAAAGTCGAAACGATGAGAAAATAAGTCATAATTATGAGATATGAGAAAGCTGACTAGGTAGTACAATTTTGACTTTTTATCTCATAATTATGACTTACCGTGGGAATATTTTTATTATCACAGCAACATTTTCATTGTTATTATTTTATTTTACTGCGGAAATTAAATTATGAGCCGGAACGGGACTTAAGTTTCTGTGTATCTGTTGAGCAATTATGATCATGATCTTAAAAGCTGGCTGCCTTCCGTGTCCTGCATCCTCATTTCAACACTTTGGAGAACCACAGTTTTGATTATTTTCCATAATGGAGGCTAATCAAGAGTAGTATTTTCTTCACATATGGTGAAGATTGGATCATCTTTGTGGGCGAATCAATAAGGGTTTGACAGGTGGTACCCAAAGACCTTTGGTGAAATTTGACAATTTGATCTCAGAAACTTAAACACACATTTATTTTTGGCCACTAAGTGGTAGTGGAACCATCTGTAAACATAAGATTACAGTATCATCAGTGTATACATTTTATATTGTGAACGTGTTAGCAAACAGTTTACTCTTTACTCATCCAGCAAAGAGCAAAGGGAAAACAGAGTTGTTGGATTATTTACACAATATTAAGTGTATTAAGGCTAGGGTTGGTAATCTTAAAAAACTAGCAAGATTATACTAGATTTAAAAAAATCATCCGACTGAAAAACCCAGCTCAGTGTTGCCAACTCTTTTCCAAATATAATAAGTAGGTAGCAGCACTTGATTCAAAAGTAGATAAATAATAAATTGCCAAGTCTCTAGCACTGGCAGTCGTCCCTTTCGGTCTGTCTCCAAAGCCATTCCCCTCAAGTCATCATTATGAACGTGAACACATCATAATGAGCACAAACAATGAACATGGCTTTTCTTAGTACTAACAGCTGTAGCTCAGTGGGGAGGCTGGTCATCCCGTGACCGCTCACCCCGTTAGTTGCACGTCGAAGTGTCCACTGAACCTCCAGCTGCTCCCCGAGTGCTACACTGTCGCCCACTGCTCCGTGATAACTAATAACTTAAGGATGGGTCAAATGCAGAGAAGAATGTCCCCACAGGGATACATATCAGTGTACAATTCGTATTACTTTCTTTCTAACCACTGTTAATCTAGCAGCTTGTGGAAGACTCTTGTGACAATTATGAGTGCAGGGGCGGGCCTGCAGGTAGGTTCTCAGCCACATTTGAGCTAAATTAAATAATTGTAAGGGCTTTTTACATCCCTGCAGATAACAGATAACAGATTCATTTCCCCAATTTTTTTGTCGGAACACTTCAACAAACATCAAAAATGCTTTTTAAGAAGATAACCAATACTTCCTTTAATCAGATATCAATATATTTAGTTGTTGGAATATCACGATTATTGTCTCTAGCGGTATATCATGTATAGAAATACTTTTAAAAAATAATAATTTTATGTTTTAGTACATGATATGCATCTTTCTCAACAGACTCTCAAACTACTACAAACAATCAATGCAACAAAGTAATTGCACACTACACTCATCTATAATTATGCTAAATACCCTTTGGTGACGAGAATTTATCAAATCTATTTAAAACAAGTTAACTGAAGAAGCCTGCACTCCAGTGTTCCTTCTTTAAAAAAAAGTTGTTGTACAGCAAATTTCACTGTGATTGCGTCACATAAACAAATAAACAAATAAGGAAACGGAGGTGATTATAAATCTACATTGACAGTTGGGAATATCATTTGAGGCGTTTGGGGTACATCAGTGCAGACCCAATTATTGGGAGACCAAGCCAGGATTGTCAAGTTTATGATCATCAGTAATGCCATCGGTTCACTGTTTGTTTGATTGATATTTATTCATAGAATTAGTTTTTGTTGGATGGATGTTTTGGAAAGAGTTTGGGATTACTTGGCATCTGTTTTAATGTTGGGTTAAATATTTCAACGCTCATCCACTGTTAAGGTGCAGAGGTCTGATTCTCTTGTTGTGGAGTTGTGCTTGTGAATATTTTACCAGTCATGGCATGCATTTTGTATTGGATAGTTCAGGATTTGAAATGGCATCGCAGGTTTTCTGACTTACACTGGACACAGTTTTGGAATGTTTCTGCTGCAGAAGAGGTTTAGTAAGGACAGCTCCTTTGTTCGTTCAATTTAGAGTTGAGCTTTACTTGAGTGAAAGACACTGAGGCTGTGGAGCAGAGACTGTCAGGGAGATACAACTGCAATAGATCAGGAGATCTGGCAAGTTGGGGACTGTCCATTGTCACAGTGAAATTTAGGTCATGCTGTTTTGGACTTTTGTCACATACAGAAAGAAATATTGCTGCGTTATGAAAAATAACATATTTGATCACAAAACCCGAAACATTTAGCATTCTACTGTCTTATTATTCTGATTGTATACACAGACTGTGTTATTAGAGCTATACAATGCATGCTTAAATATATTAATAAAATACTAAATTGTCCTGACTACTAATTTATTATTAGTTGGATATTATTTATTCAATAACATGACAATGTACAATATGAAAAGAGTACAACTCCTACCATCTGGGAAAAGGTAGTTATTGGTTAACTAGTAGTTACTGGTTGTCCTTGGCGGCGGCTCGGGGTCACTTCCAATCCACGGCACCTTGCTGCGTGTCATTACCTTTCTCTCCACCCTTCCCTGTCATTCTCCTGCTGCTCTAACATAGGCCATATAGCCCTAGAAATGATATATTATTTAAAGAAAACTATTCAGTGATTGGAGGGAGAAACTTTGATCATCACTTTCATGGAGAGCATCAGCCATTTGAGTTTGTGGTTGCCTTCGGACCAGATTAAATTCTAAAGAACGAAGCTATGCGACATCCCACATTCTCAAAGGCTAAAAGAACAAAAGCATCCATTTAGCATTTTGTTTCTGCTACGAGAACAGAACCAAAAGTTCAACATTGATGGCCCATCTTTTCATCTTGTCTGACATCCTTGTCTCAATAGACACATGTTTTGCAACAAAGTCACACAGATGTTCTCCTTTTCATAGGAAAGAAATGCATGAGCACCTACTGTTAAAATAATCAGAAATGAATTCAGCATTTACTTTTAAAGCAGTTTGAGCATGAAAAAAAGGCTTTATGTAATGCCTTAATAATAATATTAATAATAATAGCAAAAATACCATAATGTCTTTGCTCAATGTGTTGCACAGGAAAAATGAATCATAATAAAAAACATCAGTGAAGCACTTATGCCTCCTCAATGTGAAGCCGTATTATTTGTGTTTCCTCTATGTAAAAGGGAGACCTTGGCAGTGTTAGAGTTTAGTAGTAGTATTAGTATTAGTAGTAGTAATATATTTTAGTCAGTTAGTCAGTTTCGCTCATATACTTACATGTATGAGCTATTAAATCATACATATAATTAAGAATTATACTTTTCAACATAGAAAAAATATCCCAACTGAAAATAGTTTGAGACAACTCTGGAAAGTTAACATGGCTAAATAATGTTCTCCTCTGTCTCAATAAATGTATAATAAACGAGCACAATGCTAATATCCTTTGCCAAAACAGTACTCCCATTGTGAATAGAGCATATCAGAAAAGTGCAATTTGACCCAAAAAATAAAATGTACATTTAATAGTTTTTGTTTTTAGCCTTTAAACTACTAACTATACATACTATCTGCCAGCTATCAGTCAGTACAATGTGACAATCACCTACTCAGTCAGGCCCATCAGGGGCTCAGTTGGTGAAGAGGCACACTGCTGATGGATACGTATATGATCCGACATGAAGTAGAAAATAACCACTTCAGTCAGTTAACCCTCATGGAATGTTATATATATACTCTGAGTGGAGGTTCGGCGTCCTCTGAGGAGTATATCATGACCTTTAATGTCTGAGCTATGCAATGCATTGGACATATAGTACCAGATATACAGTATGTGATTTCTTCTTTTTTTGTTTCACCATTTCTTCCACACACAAAACAGCAGATTGGCCCTGAGGCAGCTTCTGGTCGTGGCCGTGCAGACATGTAGCCGTGTCTCCATTACTGTGATATGAAACCCATAACGGGGTCTATAAATCAGTACTCTCAGGTCCAGAGGCTGCTCCACTCCTAGCTTTCCTCACTGGAGGGTTTCACTCCACTGTGCAGGTTGTGCGGTGAGGTGAAGGAATGACTTTGAGGGAAATGTGAAGGACAGGGGCAAAAATAGAATCCAGGCACACACACTTTCAAACACACCACTTGCACATATAAATCATGACACAAGTTCATTTTTTTCATTTCAATTTTCATTTTTGTTTCAAATTGTTTGCGACATTGAAAAAAATATTTTCTTATCATTAGTAATGTTAAAAGTAAAACATACCATTTAAAAATGCAAAACAATAATATAACCTCTGTCTTGCTACACCAAGTAAGCTCGACAGCTAAACAGTATTATGTTAGAACTCATTATAATACGGGTAGATGAAATCAAGCTATGCTTCGGGCCTAACAACACTCTTGAACAGTACATTATTGACGATACCAATTCAATTCAATTCAGTTTATTTGTATAGCCCAATTTCACAAATTACAAATTTGTCTCGGAGTGCTTTACAATCTGTACACATAGACATCCCTGCCCCAAAACCTCACATCGGACCAGGAAAAACTCCCAAATAACCCTTCAGGGGGAAAAAAAGGGAAGAAACCTTCAGGAGAGCAACAGAGGAGGATCCCTCTCCAGGATGGACAGATGCAATAGATGTAATGTGTACAGAAGGACAGATTTAGAGTTAAAGTACATTCAATGAATATGACAGAGTGGATGAATAGTTCATAGTAGGCATATTCCACGATGGAGACCTCCACGATCCATCAGGCAGATGGCGGTGGGGAGGAGGAGTCTCAACAGTGGGCGGAGTCTCAAAAGGACAGTGGCGTAGTCAGGAGCAGGAATTCCACGACCCAGACCTCGATGATCCATCAGGCAGATAGGATCTATGCCGTCTCATAGGGTCCGATGACCCCATGAGACGTGAAGTCAAAAGGACTCCGGGGAGAAAGCAGAGTTAGTAACGTGTGATTGAGAGATGAAAATTCATCCTTAAGGAGAGAAAAAAGAGGAGATAGGTACTCAGTGCATCCTAAAACGTCCCCGGCAGCTATAAGCCTATAGCAGCATATCAAGGGCTGGACCAGGTGAACCTGATTCAGCCCTAACTATAAGCTCTGTCAAAGAGGAAGGTCTTAAGTCTACTCTTAAACGAGGTGACTGTGTCTGCCTCCCGGACTAAAATTGGAAGCTGGTTCCATAAAAGAGGAGCTTGATAACTAAAGTCTCTGGCTCCCATTCTACTTTTTAAGACTCTAGGAACTACAAGTAGTCCAGCATTTAGTGAGCGTAGCTCTCTAGTGGGGCAATATGGTACTACACGCTCCTTAAGATATGATGGTACATCACCAATCAAGGCTTTGTACGTTAAGAGAAGAATTTTAAAAGTGATTCTTGATTTTACTGGGAGCCAGTGCAGAGCAGCTAGTGCAGGAGTGATGTGATCTCTTTTCTTAGTTTTAGTGAGAATACGAGCTGCAGCATTCTGGATCAACTGGAGGGACCTAAGAGACTTATTAGAGCAGCCTGATAATAAGGAGTTGCAGTAATCCAGTCTCGAAGTAACGAACGCGTGAAACAATTTTTCTGCATCTTTTAGAAACAAGATGTGCCTGATTTTTGAAATATTACGTAGATGAAAGAATGTAGTCCTTGAGATTTGCTTTACGTGGGAGTTAAAGGACAAGTCCCGATCAAAGATAACGCCAAGATTCTTTACAGTGGTGTTGGATGCTAGGGCAATGCCGTCTACAGAATCCACATCACCAGATAATTGATCTCTGAGGTGCTCAGGGCCGATTAAAATTACTTCGGTTTTGTCTGAGTTTAACATCAAGAAGTTGCAGGTCATCCATGTTTTTATGTCTTTAAGACATGCTTGAATTTTACCGAGTTGGTTGCTCTCCTCTGGTTTTATCGATAAATATAGTTGAGTATCATCTGCATAACAATGAAAGTTTATGGAGTGTTTCCTGATAATATTGCCCAAAGGAAGCATGTATAAGGTAAATAAAATTGGTCCAAGCACAGAACCTTGTGGAACTCCGTGGTTACTGCCTCTCGTACCTTAATGCTTAAATAACAATTTAGCCAAATATGTTTTCTCATTTTGATGTCTTCAACAAGGTTCATCTCCTGGTGAGGATGATAACTTTTTGCGTTGGACATGCAGAGGCCATTCACATGCCAGACAAATGAAACACTACTGTGAGAGATTTACAGTGCCTATGTATCTATTTATCTTTGTTATGACTTTATTTAGTTTAGTCAGTAAGGCTTACTGGTAAATTACAGCAACTTCATCACCATTGTTACCATTGTCTAATGTTATGCCATTAGTAAGAATATCTGTAGAAAGCATGTGTTCGACTTTACGATGAAGAGTCATTTTGCTTTGTATTGCTCTTGCTCTGTGAATACAATATGCTAAATTCACATATTCCAGTCAACGTCATTTCTCTCTCCATTTCTCAATGCCGTCACTAAAATGTTTAAAAGTTCACTGTCACTATCACCATGGCAACTGCCATTTCTGTGATGCTGAGAATTGCAGCTGCCTTCTATTCAGGCATCGTTGTTGATTGACTGTGTGTACGTGTGTGTCTATAGACGGGTGGTGTGTGCCTTTCTCTGTCTGCATCTCTCTTTGCGTTTCAAATCAATGCCTCGCTCATGTTTACATTCTCCTTCTGTGCTGCTGTCTCCACGGCATACTGTGGTGTTCGCTGGTTTCTGTAATAAATAAACTATTATAGACTGCGAAACTGCGTCATACATGAATTATTAGACAATAGCTCACATCCCTGAACAATTTAGTAGACCTGCTTATATAACTGTTTTTTCTAATTTACTGAGCCATACACAAGATCCTTGGGATTTCTTTGTTCGGGTGTGCAATGTTCACCATTGCTAAGGACATGTAATGTTATGAGGTGGGGAGACTATATGTGAGATTGATGGTAAGATATTTAATGGACACACATTCCCTGATCAACCATAACTGCTCTTTGATATTTCCTCGATCCAGAAAAACAACACTGACTAAGCAGTCTTTCATCTCTTTCCAATAAATGCTGCATACTCTGAGGTAAAATGCCTGATGAAAAAAACACCCTTTGGTGTGCCAGACCAAACCCTATACTGTTTCTATTTATACAGCCACCATGGACCAGTACGAGTTTAAATATAGATGCTGAGTCTGGATTCTCTTCTTCATCTGAAATACATGAATAATTGAGTGGGAAAGGAGATGAGGTGTGCTTCATTCAGAAGATAGATGGTCCAGGCATAGATGTTCTACCTGCATTAGTAGTTTACTGAATGGGGTTGGAGTGCACTTTGTGCATGCAAGCACTGCTGGAGTTAGGGAAAAGTTTTGACGAAGGCCGCACAAATGGATTGCTTTTTATATAACTCAAATTATGTAGTCTTTTAAGGGGAAGCATTGACACAAATAGGAGCTTACAACATGTAGAGGCTTGCAGATATTATTAAATGTTAAGGATACTTTAAATACCACCTATACATCCAATCTAATGAAAATAATATCTCAAATGAATATAGAAAATATATGGAACATACTTAATAATCTATCATGCTTTTTTGACTTTCAGACTTACTTTCGCAATACATGTGCAGATTAGTTCAGCAAATAAATCTTAAATATCACATTTACAGTAAAAGCTGCAGTCGCCCTAATGTTAGAGCGTTGCATTTTTATAAAAAGCTAAGCTGGCAGTACACCCCTTGAAGAACAACAATAACAACGTATGCATGTCTTGTAAGATGTGGGAGGTTCAGATTAATGAGGCTCTGCTTTTCAAAGTTACAAGCGGAAGTGATGGAGGGTGGGGAGACTACAGCTGAGCCACAGCAAATCTGTGTGTGCCTGTGTGTGTTTTAAGCTATCATGCTGGAGGAAATGTGGAAGACACCGTCTCCTCCCGTCTCCATGGAAACCCCATCTCTTTCACAGGCAGTGAGGCAGAGCCCTCTACATTCAGAACCAGAGGTGTGAATTATTACACGTTATTTAACACTCATATTATTGACCACTGACAATAATATTTCGATGAAGATCAATTCTATGGTTCTGTGGAGCCTGTTAATCAATTCTAATTATATCGAAGCTGAAGTGTGGCATACAATTTAAACATCTGCTCCTGAAGATGGAAATTGGTAATTGAAGAAAACAATGTTACAAATGGGAAGAGGGCAGCACATCACCTGAAATACAAACAGCAATCTGACACAAGTAAGTGGAAAAGCTTCGAGATAGAACAACGACGTGCAGTGCAGATGGTTCAAAGCTAGGTGAGCTTTGAATAAGGTACAAAGCAGGGAGAGAGTGAGAGAAGGAGACTGTCAGACTTGCTTTTCACAAGCAGGTCTACTTAGCCACCTCCTGTCGTGCTTCAACGGGGGTTGTCATGGTGACAGTGGCTGGCAGTCGAGGCGGGGAGAGTGTGGCATGGTATCCCTATGGCCTCCGATGTGGCTTACGGGATGATGGGAAAGCAAGTCAGTTAGTCAGAGGAACTTAGTGAACAAGCAAGACCTGGATGTACTCACCCAAAAAATAAATACACCCTTTTCATGCCCATCTAAGTGTTAAGTGGAAGTTTAAGAGTATTATCTGTCATTTTTAGGAGTATCTAATGTGTTTCCCCTGGGCGAGTGCTTGCAGAGTTAACACACAATTGTCTTGGGATTCACAGGAACAGGAGTTTCCACAACTCCTGTTGCTGCTAATGAGAAAGGTGCCAGTTGAAGCACTGGGAGTTCCTGAACTGTCACTTGGGAGGAAACCACCGAACGTAATACAATATGAGATCACTAACCTGAGCTGCACCTAAGCAGAGGAGGCTGAACCAAATAAACAACTAAATACAAACCTAAGCCGACTAACCAACCATAAATAGTGCAGAGACTTTTGAAAGCAGAAAGTTCAAACGTTGATCTCCGAAGCAATAAATTGCACTTTACTCAATTTGAGGCTCTTGGGGGTCTTGCGCTGGTCACACCAGACTAGTAGCTTATGGTGTTATAGATAACTTTATTACTATGTTCCTGCATCAGGCATGATACCATCATCGTTCCATGTTGTCTTAGTGGCTGCTGTGTGAAAGTTACATTATCTCACTTAAAAGCTGAGCTAATCAATATGCTGATCCTAAAAATGAATCAGAGGATGATGTGTCGTATGAAAGGAAACCCACAGAAAATCAGCACACTGTAATTTTTAAGGACAACATTGCAGTTGCATCTAACTTTAAAGACAATTTCAGCATCTTCCAA
The DNA here is from genome assembly GCF_029220125.1 of Pseudoliparis swirei. NCBI lineage: Eukaryota > Metazoa > Chordata > Actinopteri > Perciformes > Liparidae > Pseudoliparis > Pseudoliparis swirei. Next base: position 11,695,991 of record NC_079405.1, on the reverse strand, counting down.
CTGGTTTTACAACACACAACTTAACTGTTTAGTTTACTCTCACCGCTCTTGTCAACCTTGTTTCTAACCATAGAAAACAGATGTTTCCAGCAATAAATCTCACTGTACACCACCAAACGGCATACAGACAAAGTTAGCGACTAGCTGGTGAAAATAGTTGTGCATTTAGCGGCTAAAGAGTCAAAATAATTCTTTTGTGGTTTGCGAAGACCCAATTTAAGTATATATATATTCCATTCCATTATCCATACCGCTTATCCTCATTAGGGTCGCGGGTCGCTGTAGCCGATGCCAGCTGACATTGGGCGAAGGCAGGGTTCACCCTGGACAGGCCAGGCCGCCAGTCCATCCAGGGCACACATAGAGACAGACAACCATTCACACTCACATCTTATATATATATATATATTCATAAGTGAATATTGGTGGTGTGACCATAAACAGAACTCCAAATTAATGCGAATAGGTAACTTGTTGCTAACATGTTCATAACAAACAAACAAAAATGAAAATTGTGTCAATAGAGATTAGCCCAAAAGGATTCCGTGTAAAGATGGGCACTATAGAGAAACTCAAATGTCCCAATATCTTTCAGCAAATACCTCAATATCGATATTGTGACGATATGGTTGAATATTGATGCTTTTATTAAATACTTACAGAGTGACATTTGGTAAAATTATTACCAGAAAGACAACACATATGCCATATTACAATATCCAAAATCTCAGACGGTCCTAGTTGATATAATGTCGAGACCTTATTCAGTATAACACATACAGCATTATATCTTTTATTCTTTAGTAGCTGATGCCTAGTCAGGCTGACCCACTACTGTAATTCCCCTCAGCCTTGTGCTCACATCAGTGGTTTGATGGTTAATATCTGACTGATAAGTATGAAAATGTGTTAAAGTCTATATAAAAAGTGCGAAGGTTTCAGGTTTCTTCCTGTTTGGACAAACCCTGACAAAACCTAATGTAGCACAAAGGAAATTAATCACAGCTGCTGGGACTCAACATAAAACCAGGCCGTCGTATTTGAGCGAGAGCTGGAGAGAGCAAACAGCAAGAACAACTACATTATACGGGCAAATTATAAATTAATACGTTGTCCTTCTCTCTGAGCCTCAAGTATGCTTCTGGAGAGCCGAAAGTGTTTATGTGTACGTATAGTGTATGAGCCAATATTCCCTGTTCCTTATATTTAAAAATAAAATGTGTTTGTGTGGTTTTTGAGGGTGTCCTTCACACCCATTGTGTCCCAGATATCTTTTCAAAAAGCCTAATGGCTGCTGTCACCTTGTCCTATAAAAGACGGGGATGTGTCACAAGACCGAAAACAATGTGAACTGGCTTTGTTTAGTCACAGTGGGATTCTCTCTCTTTCTCTCTCTCTCTCTCTCTCTCTCTTCTCTCTCTCTCTTGTCTCTTGTCGTAGGCTACCAAGGAGCATTTTCTGGGAGTCACTCACTTTTTGTGTCCGTATAATCTAGTTGCAATAATGGAGTATTCATCAAACCTAACGAGGCACACATAACGTGCATACGTCCACTGAGAGTCTATAAATAGCCTGTAATTGCGTTGATACCATTACAATCAAGTATGGGGCTCTATTCAACCATTTTCTACACTCGTGTTTGTCTTTTTTATGTTTGATACATCTTCATCTCACATTTACAGTGCAATAGTTTGATGAAATTAGCGCCCTGTGACATTAAACAACCCAGGATAGAAGTAGAGCAAGACAAGTAAGGCGATGTGAGTGAGAGCTGAATGTGTCGAGGCAGTGGCAACAGGGACATTTGCCAGTGGAAAATGAGCAGGATTTCCCTGTGGAACTTGACCTCATAACCATGTTACACGGTAGCACCAGTGTGCCTTCATTAGCGACCTTTTTATAGCTTCTCAATCCCATTACTTCTTCCCTTTTATTCTCCGGCTATTACAGGACTGTCTCAGAAAATTAGAATATTGTGATAAAGTTCTTTATTTTCTGTCATGCAATTAAAAAAACAAAAATGTCATGCATTCTGGATTCATTACAAATCAACTGAAATATTGCAAGCCTTTTATTCTTTTAATATTGCTGATTATGGCTTACAGCTTAAGAAAACTCTAAAATCCTATCTCATAAAATTTTAATATTTCCTCAGACCAAGTTAAAAAAAAGATTTATAACAGCTGAGTGTTTGTCAAGGCTCAGGAAACCCTTGCAGGTGTTTCGAGTTAATTAGACAATTCAAGTGATTTGTTTAATACCCTACTAGTATACTTTTTCATGATATTCTAATATTTAGAGATAGGATATTTGAGTTTTCTTAAGCTGTAAGCCATAATCAGCAATATTAAAAGAATAAAAGGCTTGCAATATTTCAGTTGATTTGTAATGAATCCAGAATGCATGACATTTTTGTTTTTTTAATTGCATTACAGAAAATAAAGAACTTCATCACAATATTCTAATTTTCTGAGACAGTCCTGTATGTAGCTACAATATCCCATCGTTTCAAGGATTTGTTATCAACATCCTTTTTCTGATGTTTTAATGTTAACAAAATATACCCTGAATCACTGTTCGTCTGAAACGGTCCATTTTATAGTGTTTCAATGGAATTGTGTTGCTAGGCAACAGTTTAGGTCCCTGTCTACTTCCTGTCAGCTGGTGTCATTGTCATAAACTGCAGCTGGAAATAAACTGGCAATACACCCTGTTATTTACTTTGTAGAAATATTTTTCTCTTTAACAACATCATTTTCTTTCTCGACAGCGCTGGCGTTGTACACTCACTAGCCATTCAGTATTCTACGGCACTCGTCAGCTCCACTTTCGGTCTCCGGTCCCAGCAACTCTCTGATCTTGAAGTGTTTGATTAAACTATATTTTATTCCAGGGAAGGAGGAGATGAGCACGGAGGGGGAGAAAATAAACAGATAGGGTCATTATTCATGCTGCCGTGACGCTATGGCAACAGTGTCCTCCGTCTCTGATTGGTCGTAGATAAGGTTGCCTTTTTAGCCATCACTTTTTCTTTTGGGAGTTGACTCTTCCATTATTATGCCGTTGTCAAGGCCTGTGCTGTCAATCACTTCCTAACCTTTACTAACCGTTACTATTTCTGCTGCTGTGCTTTAATTCCCTTTCGGATGATATGAAACCCTGCATCAAGTGCTCTATGCTGGCCTTTGGTTTGTTTGTTTACACAAGTGACTGTGTTTAACCAGTAGATCCAGTTAATAGATGAGGTTTGGATAAAGCTTCCCAAGACTAGGGAGGAGGAAAGTATAATTTTGTATGCAAATTAAAATCACACCGAAATAATTAATGTCATACTCATCTATTGATGTTACATGGTGTATTGTGAATATGTATATTGCCTACGCTGCATTGTGGTCTAAGCTGCATACATTATTTTTCAAGAATATTATTTTTCTTTTCGCGAATCACGTAACATCGTATATAACCTTATCCATGTGGGCTATTGCCAAACAGGCTACAATCTAGTCATGCACGGTAATAAAACAAGTGCAGACGATAGTTCATGAAGTAATTCTGTCCCTGGTCCCTTAGGAACAGATGCTCGCTTTCCACATTACTCTCGCTGAGATCACTGCTCTATAGCAGTTTTGAATCCTCCCACAAAGGTTCATTTAGCATTAATTATGGAGGAGCAGTTCCACAAGTCATCTGAAGTTGACTTGGCAGTAATAAAAGACATGATGCTTTGCTGTGTAATGTCTGTAAATCATACAAATTAGCTATTTTATATGACCATATGTTAGTTTATAAATACATACACACACAAATATATTAAAATATATACACACAAATATATTGAAATATATACACACATAAATATACACATACATATACAGTACATACACAAATATATACATATATATATAAACACATATATATGTATATATATATATACATATACATAAATAAATATGCATACACATATACATATATATATATATACATATATATATATCATACATGGATTTAAACTAAGAGTATTATCCTTAATAGCTCGCCATCTGTTCTTCATCACAAAATATGCCATAACCATAAAATACTGGCGTTGGTGGGAGATTACAGGCTGGATTCTTTGAAACATTCCCTTTGGTATTTTTCATTGTGGCACAGTCACTTATTCAGATAAAATAAGTACAAGCGACAAAAATAATATGCTTCAGAACAAATATAGTGATTTTTTTTTTTACACTATGAATGTTAGTTGAGCTGGGAGCTGTCATACAGTGCTAAAAGAAGTGTAGTCTACCACCACATATTTGCTTGTTAGCATGATCGGTGAAGTGTGGGCGGGGTAGTATGTGTGTGTGTGTGTGTGTTTCAGGGTGCTATTTTCTGACAAACATCCCAGTTTACTGTGTAATATGAATCTGGCATCATCGTGCTATGGATTCTGGGAACATTCTGCTCCTACGTCACTATTGCATGTTCATTTTCATGTTTTGGAGTTGCCACAGCAGGTGATGGAAGTGACAGGCCACAAGAAGTATCTAGGGTAAATCTAGAAGGGACCAATAGAGGGAGGAATGAGCATGAAACAGGGTGAGGATACTGTTTTTAATCAGTTATGATCACAGACAGAGCCCTGAAGCCTTTTCACCATGCTATGTTATATTATTCACCATGACACTGATTTGGTGGATACTAGGGAGGCATCAACCTGACGTTTTAAGTCCCGATATGATACCTGGGCTTTGGGTATTGGCCGATGGAGTCCTGATCCGATAACAGTGTCTAATTAGGAAGCTGTATGCGTTGATGTGCGGAAGTGATGCTACGGTTTTTTCCGTGAAACAAAATGTAAAAGATAAATACAGATCATTTTATTAACTGAATTGTTTTTAAAACAATTAGTACACAAACAACTTGGTAAAAAAAGTAATAAAAATTTAAGTGGAAACTGAATCAACAGCTATTCTATATAATGCCATGGTATTCACATTAGCTTTGTTAAAGTACAATATGGCTGGAGACTTTATTTAAATATGAACACATCCGAACTTCTTCACATTTTAATTCCAAAAATGTTAATCTGCCTAAAAAGAAGAGTTGTATGTAATTTGCTCAAATACAGACAAATGGAGACATAGGAGGAGATTTTCCAACAAAGCTACATTGCATTCTGTGATGCTCTTGCTTTTGTTTATTGGTTAGTTGTTTCGCACTATTTTTCCACTCAAGGAAAACTCACTCTTGTGAATATGCTTGATAAGTAAGTCATGTATAAATAGGTGGTCAGAGCCCATCCAATCCATTAGCTGCCAGCCAATCACACACTTTACAATCAGGGATTTATTATACTTGTATTAGACTACAAGATTATTGTTATTATTGTTATTATTATTATTAACACCTTACTGTATTCAAAACCCATTTAAAATATAATAAATGTGTATTTTGAGCTGTCAGAATATGGAATGTATGCTTAAATACATAGGATATCTGGTTTTAGTGTGTAATTCCCATATCCTGCAAGCCTTACTAATATAATGTGTATACATCTTTCCTTTAGCTCCTGGCCATTATCTCCATCCTCTTCATTTTGCTTTCCACAATTGCCTTGTCTCTGAACACCCTCCCAGAGCTGCAGGACACGGATGAGTTTGGCCAGTCTTCAGACAACCCACAACTGGCGCATGTGGAAGCTGTGTGTATTGCCTGGTTTACCATGGAGTATCTGCTTCGCTTCGTCTCCTCCCCCAACAAGTGGAAGTTCTTTAAGGGTCCTCTGAATGTCATTGACCTGTTGGCCATCCTGCCATATTATGTCACCATCTTCTTGACAGAATCCAACAGGAGTGTACTGCAATTTCAGAACGTCCGCCGCGTGATTCAGATCTTTCGGATCATGCGTATCCTACGTATTCTGAAGCTGGCTCGTCACTCCACAGGTCTTCAGTCTCTAGGCTTCACTCTTAAGAGGAGTTACAATGAGCTGGGCCTGCTTATTCTATTCCTGGCCATGGGCATCATGATCTTCTCCAGTCTGGTGTTCTTTGCTGAAAAGGATGAGGAGGATACAAAGTTTAAAAGCATCCCAGCTTCTTTCTGGTGGGCTACTATTACTATGACCACAGTAGGTTATGGAGATATTTATCCAAAAACTCTACTGGGAAAGATAGTGGGGGGTTTATGCTGCATAGCTGGAGTGCTTGTGATTGCTCTACCAATTCCTATTATTGTAAATAACTTCTCTGAATTCTACAAAGAGCAGAAGCGGCAGGAAAAAACACTTAAACGAAGAGAGGCCCTAGAGAGGGCAAAGAAAAATGGTAGCATTGTCTCGATGAACTTGAGAGAAGCATTTGCTCGTAGTGCAGAACTGATGGATGTGGTGGTAGAGAAGAGTGAGAGGCCTCATGAAAACCATCTCTCTCCAAGCCATTGGAAATGGACACCCAAGAGAGCTGCATCAGAGACAAGCTCAAACCATTCCTTCAATGCCCAGGAGCTAGGCTCTCCCAACAAGTCCCGAGCCACCAGTCCCCAAAGGCTAAATGTTCAGAAGCTTGAGGAGATGTACAACCAGATGGCCAAGACACAATCCCAGCCAAACCTCAATGCTAAAGATAGGGGCTCCAAAATTGGCCAACAGAGAGATGAGATAGAGCTAGGGGCCATCCAAGATCACAGGCCACCTGTGATAGGAGCCAGAGAAGGAGTGGGCGACATGAAAAGCTTGTCCAGCATAGACAGCTACATCAGTTGTGCTACAGACTTCCAGGAGAATCCACGCTACCCTCATAGTCAGGCAATGGAACGTGCTCTCCAGGAAAGCAACCGGTTCTCCCACAGTCCGGCTACAGCTTTCTCCCAGCACGGCAGTACAAAATCAGGCCAAAAAAACATCGGGGAGCGTGAGCCTATTCTGACTCCTGTGTCTATCACAAAGCCCTCATGCACGGAGAATAAACGGAGATTCTTCTTTTCTGGCAACTCCTCAAAAAGTCATACCCCCAAAGTAGGCTGTCACGGTGAGGGGGGACCAGGCCTGTCCCCTCTCTCAGACAGCTCATTCATGTCAGACCACTCTCTATTAAGCCCTGACGTCTCTGTCTACACCACTGCCAGCAGCAGAACTCCACCAAAGTCCCCAGAGAGCACTACCCTGGCCGCAACTGTCTTCACCTTTCACGACTCCTCCATCAGCAAATACATCGACGCTGATACAGATGATGACGAGCACCTTCGCGACCTCTCTGATATCAGTCCCTCAGAGTGTCTTTTGGCTGGTTCAAGCCCAAAACGGAGCATCGGCACCAATTATCAGAAAGGTTACAACCATTTAGAAGCAGCACATAATATGCTTGGCCAGAACTGTCTATTCCCCATGGAAGGGATTCGTGGAGTGGCTCATGAGAATAATGTAGGACCCGACATGACACGAAGACCAAAGGTTGATAGAGGCCGTCAAAATACTTTGGATAAAAGCCTCTGAAGTACAAGTGCAGCAGAAATAAACAGGAAAATAAGGCCAGAGGGGTTGTGAATGAGACACCACAAACTTGAAACGCTCTATAAAGACAAAGAAAAAGGAAGCGCGAGAGACAAAAGGTTGCACCGAGACATTTCACAAAATACCCGAGCATGCCATTGGGCAATAAGCTCAGGGTCAACATGTGTGGTGAATACTCTGGGAGAAAAACACTACTAATTTGGAGAATATCACTGCCCCTCCTTCAACTCATTCCTATTAGTGGTATTACACAAAACAAAAGCACTCCCAGGTAGCCAACGGGTCTGTTTACAGATCCACGTGGGAGCAGAAGCATCAGACAAATACGTGGTTATAACTTGTGTAACCAGACTGAAGGATGGTTTTAGCGGAAGGGGGATTTCTCTCAACTCTCTTGGAATGAAAATCCCTGCTGCTCACTATCCAAATACTGAGTCCCACTTAATGTTGTAGTCATGGAGATACAGGAGAGGACCTAGAAGTCTATAAGCTACTTACTTGTGCCCTCCATTCCCAAAACTGGCCTTAGTCATTTACATTTGTAGGAGTTTGCATATATGCATATACTGTGCATATACTTGTGTGAGTGTGTGTGTGTGTGTGTGTGTGTGTGAGTGTGAATGTTGATGTGTGATTGATCTAATGGTAATTCATACACACTCTTGAGATGGTCTTACCTGATTTATTTTTATATAGCATAGATAAGAGAAAGTTAATTATCGAAATGTGTGATATGCTAGTCTGCTGTGTGATATGTGAAGAGTAATCCTGTGTAAGGTTCAATGTCGTGGCACAGAGGACGCTGTTATTAGAGGCTCTGGCCCATCATCCACTGTAAGGAGTGCTATCCCCCGTCTTGTCATGTCATGGTCAGAATGGCCAATACTTTCAAATCTTGACCAGTTAATATTGTCTTTGCACCTCAGTATAATTTTTTAAGGGATAGTAGTGGACTAAAATTTTTTTATATGGGGTAACATAAGAACCAGAAGTAATAAGCTTGATAGCTAAATAAAGCACACATTTATGAAGCATGCATGCACCCAACCGGTCAACATACAAAAACAAGAGACGGTTTTAAAAATTAAACCGAAAATCCCCGAATATAATTTGTTTGTTTACCATATATGTTTACTGACATATCTAAAGTTTAGATTTCAATTACATATGTTCTGCACGCCTCCCTTTGATCAACACAAAAGTGTCCAAAGGGACCACACTCAGATAATGGAATATACGTGTATTCATAGCAGGGGTTTCTATCTCGTCCTTGTTCCTTTAATCCGCCAAACTTTAATGGCACTAAATATACACCGCCAGGTTAACTTTACCAGAAGTCAGTTGTAAATGCCTGTCCTGATGATACTCATGCATGAGCGTGCACACACCCGCTGAAGAAACATCCTGGTATGAGAGACACTTTTCAAGATACATAGATACACTTAGTTTCCATGGTGACAGCAGCCATTGTCAAAGGCTGGCAGCAGCTCAGCAACGATTTGTTAATTGGGACGGGAAGGTCTGATTGCATGTAACGTATGTTCAACACATATACAAGAACACACACGTAGGCATGTACCCATTAAGTAACAGTATGCAGTCACATGTTAGCAGAGCCACTCCTCACTGTGCATATTTATGAGTACTGTGTAAAAGAAACATTATGATGTAAGATCCTTGTACATTGTTATGTTATGTCTAAAATCTTTGTAGCATTTCATAAATACTACAATTTCCCTGAATGTATTCTCTATTATCTGTTTATATTTCAACATAGAAAAGAGAAACGGTCTCACATATTACTGATAATTGAACATAATACGTGAATTACCATACACAAAACATAGACGGACAAAAGGGCGGTATTTTAACCATAAACTCAACCTTAAAAACGTGAAATAAATCATATATATTTAGAGTGCCAATATGAGCAGAGTTAGTATGATGTATTAATAACCTGCTGTTCCTCCCTCAACCCTCAAATCCAGTTTTGAATGTGAAACTACAACATTTTTGTAATACCTTTAAGAAAAGCTCAGGAGCAGGTGTGTCTTAAATCATAATAACTTTCTCTAATGTTAAAAAGACATGCAGCGAAGAAGAACATCACTGCCAACTAAACACATTCTCAAAGAAATTCAACCAAATGTAAAAGCTTCGTGACACAAGTATTATGGTGAAATAAATAAATAATATAATTCATTGCACTAGTATATAGGTGTTGAGTAAAATGTTAGCCAAAAGACAAAAGAAGATGATCGACATATGTATTGTAGTGTTGTTGTTCAGAGTGTAATCACAAACCCTGATTTCACATCATGTTTTAATCACCGAGTTGAACCATCTCATATTGCTCTCCCATAGTGAGAGGAGCTGAGGTGTGAAAGGAATAGCAATGACTGTGAGAGGCAGAGGGAACCGTGTGCGAGACCGCAGTGAAGCCAGGGCATAAGGGCAGTGTTGCTGCCGCCTAATAGAAAGGAATACGGGGGGAGATGTGTGGGGGGGGGGGGGGGGGGGGGAGACCTGCTTCTGCTTTTCTCATAATCTGCAGTTCTGACTACCGTGCAACTGTTATACAAATTGCAGAGATTACTTTATTTTTAAAGTGCAGATTTATTTACTGCTGAGAATCTTTTTATTTTAAGAGAAATATTTAATCAAATATTTAATTTTAAAAAATGGTCACTCTCAAAGAGATCTTAAACTTAGATAGTTTGCAAAGAGGAGTTACCAAATAATGTATTTTATAAAATGAGAACGTGCCCTCCACAACCATTGACTGCAGTTTAAAAGAAAATATCCGATGACTTCTGGTGAAATTTAGAATGCAACCTTTTTAAATCTTGGTTATAATCATACATTAATTAATTCCTAAAATAATCATCTTCATATCACTTTAGAGGGCGGAGTGGCAGAGGTTCAATTATTAGGCGAAAATATGATGTACATGCAAACTTTGTTGACTACATTTCATTTTCTGTTGGTTAGATGACGCAAGTCTCAACAAGAGAAACATTTAGTTGAACAGCTGGATGTTAGTTCCTTATTAAGTTTTCAGTGCATATTTATAATTTTCTTGTGAAAGGTCAAGGCCAATCATCGTTTACCCTGTCACACCTGCATGTTCATGGAGATTCCCAAAGTTTTTCTTTGTTTGTAAAGAAACACAATTCAGTCAGATGTGTCTTTCTGAGTACATTTCAGTCCAAAAAATTAAATTAATTACATTTTGACACAATAAAATTCAGATCACACAACCGCTCACGAATCAACATTCTTTCCCATCATTTAGGTTTTCTATATTACACACAGAGAGTACTAGAATTATACTCAAGTAAAAGTACTGGTAGGCCTACTATAAATACATTTTAAACATGTTAAGGCTAGACATTAGATTGCACAGCGCGCCCGCACACGCAAACACATCGGTGTCACCGTTCTCGTCTGGAGGGTTCAGCATTGTCTCGCGATACTTACCTGTCACATGTTAAGATTGATTAAGATAGATGCAACAATGTCTAAACTATGCCTAGGTACTGTTACAATGCTCGTGTGTCCGGCCCGTGAACACAAACGTGTATACGGTCATCATATCCGGGGTGAAGAGCGTCCCCTCTCGGGGGCTCCGCCCTCCTGCGGACACACTCACCTGCAGCTTCCCCTCTGCTGCATGTATCTGGTTTCTTCTGTTCCATTCTCACACAGTTCGTCAGGTCTTTATTATGTGACTTTATGTGCTTTTTTTTTATTTATGTCAAGCGACTTGAAATGTAGTATAATACTTGTGATACATATGAGGCTAGACTACTTAGGTGAAACTAAAATTACAGGTCAAAAAATAAAAATAATAAAAAACAGTAACGAGAGTAAATATATTTGTATGACTTCCACCCCCCCAAGGACCATGTTTGATTAAAATAATTTAAATAATGACAATCAATATTCCATAAACAGATATCAAGTATTATTTGAGATAACTGAAATTTCTTCTGGGCAAATTCTGAAACTGGTATTAGTAAGCTATTAGACAAAGTATTGCAAAATAATCATCAAACTTGATGTTGTGATTTCATACATGACTGTGATACTGTGACATGGTACCACCATAATTAAAAACTAAATATTAATTTTTTTAAGTCATCCTTGCTTTTATTTAATTTGTGCATTTCACTACCCGAAATTTCCAAGCGAGCCAATCGAGTAATCTTTAAGATTATTTGATTTCCTTGTGGAATAAGACTAAACCATCATGCTTTATGAAGAAAACACAATCAAGTATCTTGTTTTATTTCTTATGTATTGATACAAACTATGAAGAGCACAGATTCTCAAACAAGGCTCCCCACTGTACTGTAAATGGATTTTTGTTGAAACTTATAATAGAACTTGGTTGTCACATTACTTGAGAAATCTAACTGTTAAAAGGTTCAGGTATTTTTAATGTTCTGTTAGAACCCCATAGGGCCCTTTTTAAGGATGTGGTACTTTCCAATTTCAGTGTAAAGCACTGTAAGCATAGCCCAATTCCACATACTCTGAATCTAATACTGTATTACAGGGTTGGGGTCGATGCAGGATGCCTTGGAGTAAAAACACACAAAAAAGGAACCAGTATTACAGAATGAGTCCAAATAAAACAGAGTACAAATTAAAAACACAAAATATATTTTTTTCTATGTTTTAAGCTCTCAGTGAAATTGACCCCAAACTTGCCTAAGCCATCAGTCTTTATAAAGTACACTGTTTCCAGGGATTTGAAAAAGATATTTGAACGACCTTAGCCAGCTCTTATATAATGTTGTTTGTAGGTCCCGAGGCTGTCTGTTTTGTAAAAAAAAAAAACTCATTTTTACCTGTTGGCTTTTTATGCTGTTGTTTCTGTATAAATGTTCAGTTGTTCAGTGCATGTTGTAACTTTGGCGTTGTGACTGGTTGTGATTCACACAGAGCCAGTACTTGTCACGTAAAAAAAAAAAAGTGTCTCAATGTCCGAAGATATTTCTATTTCTTAAGACAAGCAACATTTCCCTTGGATGACTAAAATGAAATAAATCAAATCACTTTACATTTTGATTAGGGATTTCTGACTTTCATTTTACTGGTAATTTGCAGTCGTTGATACAAACCGAAAAAGGAATATGTAATATGAAAGCTTTTGTTGAGCAGTAAGGACAATACATGTATTATATTATGATTAATAGATAGGATTGTCACTGGCACGAATTCAGCTGCAGTAATCAAATGTTTACATGCACTGATCTGGAGAAGACGGTACAACGGAGCATTGTGTTGTGGCCAGTATTTCATTTTCTGGCAGATTGTTCTTCAAACACAAGTCGACACATGTAGAGGAGGAGGTTAGATGAAGAGGAAGCTGTGGGCTGTTGGGCAGGAACAGGCCTCCAGCCTCCCCACACGCCTCCACACACCCCTGCATCGAGGGTTTCCCACCGCCTGCCACTGGAGAGACTGTCTTCTGTAGGAATCATGGAGGGAGGAAGGGGTTAGTGGTCACCAGATTTCTCTTTAAAGCCAAGAGATAAACAACGTTGCCCTCTAGTGGTAGTCCTCATTGTTACCAATCAGATCTAGGAGATCCATCACAACAGATCCACGTATCGGTAATCTATCCACAATTGCACCTCTTAAAATGCCGACACAGGTAGAACCAGTGTTATGCAAACAAGAAGTGTGCAAATACTGAGACGTTCTGTCTACGAGGTGCCACAATGTGTGTCCTTGAGATCTGGGTTCAAGTTAGGTTGAATTTGATTTGGAATTAAATGTTCCCTGTGGAGTGTTTGACCTCCAGTAACGCTACGGAGCAGGTGAGTATTTATCACACACATGCACTCCATACACATTAATGCCAATGGTGTCCCATGAACTAATCTATCTATCACAAATCTACTGGTGGTGGTAATTCTGCAATATATGCAGCGATGCGGAAATAAAATAAGAAGACTTCCTCCTGGGATACATGGGTTAAAACAATGGAAAATCAGCTTTGCAAATATTTTATGAGGAAGGAAGTGCATTTCTCACTTTTGTGACACGTAATGTGTATTGGTGAGACACACTGAATGTAAACATAACCTTTGTTCGGTTACAAGAAAACGCCACTGAGCACCTTTACGTTATGACTATAAATGGACTGCTCTCCAAAATAATTTCTTATGGTGGAATCATTATTTCCGTAGCGATGCAAATACAGAAAATGTGCACTTTTTTAGTTTAGCATTTTATTGGCTAGTTATCCTACGATGAGCATATCCTTAACAGTTCAACATTCTGGGATGATTTGTTTAGTTTGTGGAGGGTTATGGGAGAAGATCTAATTTCATGGTTGAATAATCCTTCGGCTGGGCTTTAAAAAAAAATCTCTTCTGGTCATTAACATTTCCTGAAGAACACAAACTTAAATTTGTGAGGCTTTATGAATGACAAAATGTGAGCTTACATTTTTTAATTAGAATTTAAATTGCCTTATTCTTTAATTGTTTAATCATGGTGGAACAAAATGTGTGACAATGTTTTCTTGCAGGTAACATTCTCATAAGCTTAGGCGTTCTCAGTCCTTTACCTGCCCTCATCATTTTCCTCTCCGTCTCCGGCACAATACATCTGTCCAGCAGCGAGAGCTGGTGGCTGGCACTCCACACACACAAGGTGCCCCTCCCTCAGGTGCTGCATTCACTGGGTGTGTCGGCCCCAACTCTGCTGGCATCCTTCAGTCAGAGAGGTCAACTGAAACTGGACACAATACCTATTTTACATAAACACAAACAAAATTCTGAGTAAATACATATTGACAATATGAGAACATACAAAGGCCAAAAAACACTATGAACTTGTTACCCTATAATGTCGCTGCGATCGGGGATGTCTCTTTTCTTCCTGGCGTTGCCATAGCCACCCGTGATAATCAGTGCTGGGACTGCAGAGGGAGATACTATAATGAGAACATCACATGCCACCAGTGTTGGGAGTAACGCGTTACTAATTCCACTACTTTTAGCGGTAACGAGCAAGTAAAGAAGTATTTTTTTTAACTTAACTAACGCAGTTACAATTACTGAAATGTAAATGAGTTCGTTACTCGCTTTTGTGAAAAATGAACACTTGCAGACAAGAAGACAAGCTAGGCCTACTTTAGCTGCTTCTGATCCGACATCGCAGGACCTTGGTGGCGCAATGATATTGTAACGTCTCGGACGTTATGGACTGATGACACGGAGACGGGACGACGTTATTAATCCTCACTTTATTGGGCATCCACCAACACAGTGTGTTTACATGATGCGGATTTACATGTAGTTACAGACAGCGTGCTCCTCTCGGCTCAGCAGCTCGAACGTCAACAACAACGGTTCCCGTCAACCAACCATAACTCCCGTTTTCCGGCAGGTTAACCCCGCCTCCCCTCTACTCTGCCAATCACAGGCACGCCCCCTCGACCAGCATGTACGGTGCCACACTGTGATTGACAGCCACTTCACAGGGTCGCTACAATATACACCAATCGAATCAATCAATGAGCATAAAACCACATCACGGCCGACAGTGCGGATAGCACGAGCTTTCTCTCCTGGAAGTATGGACATTACTTTTCGCTCGTCGAAATTAAAGACAAAAATGTAGTGGCGAGTTGTAAGTTACGTTGGCTGCGTGACCAGGAGAGGAAGGACCTTGTAAAAGCAAGTCTAGTAGCAGAATGCAGAACATATGTCCAAGAGCAGGATGAGCACCCTGGGGAAACCCCAACAACACAGCGCCGGCCATCTACCAAAGAGGATGAATTCTTTAGCTTTGATGAGAGTGAGGAGGATGCCTATGTCTCTGTTGAAAATGAAGTAGCTGATTACTTTAAATCAGGAGCCACAGGGATGGACGCTCTGAATCAGTTTCCCATAATAAAGAACGTATCACTTAAATATAATGCAGCCACTCCATCCAGTGCCCCAGTGGAAAGACTCTTTAGCCTTGGGAACCTGATTCTCTCTCCAAAGAGGAATAGGCTGTCAGATCAAAAGTTTGAGAAGCTTCTCCTCGACGTACAATAACTGGTTTGAGAGCTAGCAATGTTGTGGCTACTGGTCAGAGGTGAGAGATGAGACTTGTTAGCCCATTTTAACGTTTGTTGAGAATCTCATCTCTTATCTATATTTAGCTTTGCCTTATGAGGCATTTTTGTTAAAACATTTTGTTAACCTTTTGTACTACTGCTTGATTTGAAGGCCTGTTGCCCTGTTGATTGCAATAAATAGGTCTACAAAATATGTTTATTGTGTTTGACTGTTCAGTACTGTTCATTACATTAAAAAAGCAGACATAAAAGTAACTTAAGTTACTTTCCCTAGTAACTAATTACTTTTGATATACAGTAACTAGTAAAGTAATTAAATTACTTTTAAAAGAAGTAACTAGTAACTGTAACTAATTTTCAGTAACTTGCCCAACACTGCATGCGATCATATGCTGCAATACTAATACATTTAAAATGAGCATGGGAGTAAGATTCTCTGGTGTGAAACAGCCTGGGAAGCTGAAAGAAACAGATTTACTCATGTGCTTCATCAGATGGTGTTAAGTGATACTGCTTGTACTACTACAGATGTCTTAAGACCCCATGCATCCATATCCCCATCACTCTTTTACATCAAAACAGCCATCATAACAACATGTGCTGTACCTTGTCAATAGAATAGGTATTCGAATATAATGGGTTGTCCAAATCTGAGTCTTACTAAGTGGTACCACTGCAGCATAAATTATTATGACACATATTAATTAAATGACTGCACATGTAGAATTATCAGAATGTTTGTATTCCCTGAGGCTATATTTCTACAATAACACTGCTGAGAGATATCTGGCAACAAGGCAGTGATATATACAAAATGTCCCTTTTTTTTGCATGTGACTCAGAATCAGATGTGTAATGCTCTGTCTTCCTAATTATTAGTACGTGTATGGTTTTCAGGATGATTAGATGTTCATTAATGTGCCTTTTACAGGTCAGTTAACATGTAAGAGGGACTTTCTTACATCGCAGTCCTGTTCCAGCTATTAACTTCAGATGTGATATGGCTTAATGACCCTTTTGAATAACCTGACCAAACAAAGCCATATTTAGTGCGTCAGAGAACAATGTGATGATCATACAGATGTGCGGAAGGATCCAAGTCGATTGTTGCTCACCAAGTGGGTTGTGGCAGTTCCCTTGCTGGGACCAGTACTCTGCACAGCCGGCCTGCTCCTCCAGATTGGGACAGCGTCTCCCTGCGTTGAGTGGCTCCTGCAGGATCGTCCTGCTCCTCCTGCGGACTGTGGCCCTGCAGGGCTCAGCACAGCCTGACCACTCGGTCCACTCACTACGCAGGCCAGCGCTGAAGCGGAACCAATCAGAACATTTTAGCTACATTGGAGAACTCTAGTAGGCTAAATATGATAGTCTCACCATTAACATTGTTCAAAGCCACAGAGTTCCACAGCAAATTTGGCTTTTAATAAAAAATATTAATATCATTTAAAAAACTTAGCTGTATCAGTTTGGTTAGAGCTATGTTTCTCCTGGTAGGCCAAATGATGAAGACTATGTTATTGAGAATTCAAAACAAATATCATCACACTGTTCTGTAATATATTTACATTAAATTTAATATTTGATAAAGAGAAGTTTTCTTGTCAGCACGAACCCACCTGGGCAGGCCGTCTCATAGTCGTGGCAGCAGTCCAGAGTGGAGACGCAGGCTTGGTCGCAGTAGCAGGGGCCATAGAACCGATCAGACCTCCATCCTTTGCTGATGCATGAGGGGTCCCGGCCGGTGCAGCACAGACCGGTTTCCCGACAGCCCGACTGACACGGACCGGCAAGGAAGAAAGAGACCCTGAGACAAACCAAGGCGACGGACCTGCTCCTCCCCACTGTCATCATGCACCACAGGCACTCCAACTCCTTTAATGGGCTCTGTTATAACAATGTAATGGATGGAGCAGTGATCCCAATCTGAAGTTATTCACCAGTAGAGTATTTAAGGTTGGAGTGCTTACAAGTGTTAATATTAACTCACACCTGTCATTTGTGATCGGTCCGGTCAGTAATGCGACCAACAGGAGGTGGTGGCCGATGAGTTGGAAGTTATTGTGTCAACTCTGTATCTCTTAAAGGAACAGTTCA
The DNA here is from genome assembly GCF_029220125.1 of Pseudoliparis swirei. Lineage (NCBI taxonomy): Eukaryota > Metazoa > Chordata > Actinopteri > Perciformes > Liparidae > Pseudoliparis > Pseudoliparis swirei. Next base: position 11,678,316 of record NC_079405.1, on the reverse strand, counting down.
CCGCTGTAGTACAAGTTAAGTGTTAGACTGGACTAGAAACAGATTAATTATGCAAGCTTTAGATTGCACATGACTTAATTATGATCTAAATTATGATTATTACAATCACAGGATTGTATGGTTAATGTGCTGTACCTAACCTAATGCATTGCATGATCTTGTCAAAGCATCCAACACGATCATTGTTCACTGTATTTTAATTTCCAGTATAGTTTGTCGTGCATTACAAGATATTAAGCATTAGCCTGCCTGCATTAAATTAAGAAAACACTAATTACTGGGACTGAGTTATAGAAACAGAGTAAAAACTAAGACCCCCAACCACACACACACACACCGGGAGGCAGTTGCATGGCATTTCACATGTTTCTAAAGAAACCATCAGTAAAATATATAGAAAAATCTACCGTTACTTGAAAAACCACAGAAAATAAGTCTGTCTGCTAAAATTCTCTCTTTCTCTCTCTGCCTGTTGGCAGGGCAGTCATGCAGCTTCCCAGGACAACGTGTGCCTCAACATGTGAAAACAGTGGATTAATGAAACTCCTGTGGCCGAGGTTATTCATGCAAAAAGAATAACAATGTGGACAGTGCAGGCTTGCACTGGAACTATAAAATTACCAGTAGCCGTCTACTGTGTGTGTCCAGGGAGAAGATGGGAACAGAAAGAGGGGTGAGCTGAAAGAAGCACCACAAACTCAAGTTTAGGACTTGAGGGGAACATATATAGACACAGTGAACAAGCGTTACCAGGAAAGTTGTGGAGCTGTTTCCCGATGTGTGGCCCTGCCCCCATCTTACAAAACAGTAGAAAATACAGTCAAAGATTGTCATGGCATATGCAATAGGAAAACTGTAATTGCATGCTAGTGCATGCCAAGGCGCAAACTTTGATTGGATCTTTGCTGCCATTTCCAAGTGTTGCTAAATAACTCATAATAGGGCAACATTCTTGGCAGTGTATGAACTAAAATCATTTTACAGCCCTGGCCTATATCTGTAAATAAATTCTGCCCTCTCCACAAAAAAACTATACGTATATATATATGGAGGTGGTCATTGTTGTCAGGCCGGGATTCCAATAAGGACTCAAAAGCTGAGGCGTCAGTGAGCAGACTTTATTAATGCAAACAAAACCCTCCTAAGAGGTGGAGGCTAAACAAAGTACTAAGAAACAAAAAGGCTGGACAAGGAAAACTACAACAAAAATCGCTCTTTCGAGGTAGGTTCACACTTACGAAAAGACTCGGCGTCTATGAACATGGCTTTGGTTCTGGCTTCGGTGATCAGACATGAGACGAAACACTTTGGCACAGGACAGAGGGAAGACGCAGACTATAAGCACATGAGGGTAATGGGGAACAGGTGGAAACAATCAGGGATCAGGGGAAACAATCAGACCGGTGACACATGAGGAAGGGCAAGTGACCTGAAACGAGAGGAGAGTTAGACTTCAAAATAAAACAGGAAGTTACGAGACAAAAACCCAAGATAAGACAAGCTTCACCGCGGTGTGACAATTGTGTTGTATTAGCTCTCTCAACTCGAGCAAATGGATCATGTGACAACACCGGGAGTAAACAAGGCTGGCAGTGTTCACCAAAAATAAAAGCATGCCAATAAGGCACTAAATTTAACACATATTCATTCTCATTTTATTACTTATCTAGTATTACTTAAAATACCAATACGTAAATACATAACACATTTAGGGAAATTATATAACATATGCATTAGTTCTATAGTTGAGGCTGAATTGTTAAACTGCATTGAGATCCTCCCACAATGTGTGGGAACTTGTGGATGCAGTAGTAGATAGTAATGGGGTCTTGATTTAATAGATAAATCTGAAACATCACCAAATTGTCCCATTTAATATCTACCCCTCAATGTGAGAGTGCACAGTTTCTGTCTAAACTGAGAAGCCAGAGAGATAACCTAAGGGGTTTGCGTACACATGCAGATATTTATATTTAAATAAATGTGCACGTTTTTCACATAGTTAAGTGTCTTTTAGGATTTAGAAATGTTGAATTTCACGTCTACAGGATGTGCAAGCCGTGAACTTGTTATTAATAATGTGCTTTAGGAATCTTTAACTCTTTAACTCTTTAACTTTAATGTGTGATGCCTTCTGGCACATGCTATTTGTCTCAGTAAAGCTTTAAAAAACATACATTCACAACTGGGATCAACAGTGATTTCATCAGGAGCTCAAGGTATTTCCTCTAATCTGAGAGGAGAGTGTTTAAATAAACCATGGATGGAGCCTGAGGGTCACAGAAGAAGGGAAACACCAGCTTGGCAGTTGACATATGTTTCCCTCACACAATCTAACTTGAGTCAGGCCTGAGGAAACACACCTCCACAGATAGCAGCTGTGAAGTGTTCTCCACGGTAGGCTGCTGACCATCAGCAGGAAAGTAATCCAAAATGATTTTCCTAATGGACCTCCAGATGATGCTGCTGGATGTGATCTACTTCATCCTGCGCAACTCTGTTCGCGTCTTCCTGCGCCCGCGCACCAAGCCCATTGATGGCGAGCTGGTGCTGATCACCGGATCAGGTGGCGGCCTGGGTCGTCTCTTTGCTCAGGAATTCACCAAGCACGGGGCAGAGGTGGTGCTGTGGGACATAAACAGCAGTCCCAACGAGCAGACAGCCACGCTGGTGCGTGAGCTGGGGGGTAAGGCGCACACTTATGTGGATGTGACCAACAGGGCTGATGTGTATCGCAGTGCAGAGCTTGTGCGAAAGGACTTGGGCCGGGACGTTACGACTGGTGAACAACGCCGGAGTGGTGGCCGGGGAGCGCATGTTGGACTGTCCTGATCAGTGGCGTCCCTAGGCTAAAGCCCCGGATGTTTTTTAATTAGCCCCGAATGTTAATATAAAAAAAATTGGCACACAAGTGATTAACACCTCCAAGTCGCACGTGACGTAATTCACCCAAAACAGCAGAGTCAGGCTGGCAGCAGGCGCACGTAACAGCAAGCTGCTGTCTGAGAGTGTTTCTATATGTCAAAAAATTTCGCTGCTCCACTCATCTGCTTCATTCTTCTGGGCTAAGCCCAGCGCCGCTGCTCCCATAACGCGCATCGCTCTGCCGTGATCCGCGCACACAGGTGAGCACGCTCATTTTTGGTAAATTCGATTTAACGGTCCCAGAGTTTCGGTTTCTTTTTCGCGTGATAGCCCATGACCACCCGGTTCCAGGCATGTGCTTTTGGTCCCGGTAGCCCCAGGAATCGTCCCGCTATAGGCGTTGGAATGCCCAAAATCGATGAAACTTTGAAACGCTGTAACTCCTCAGGGAAAGGTCAGATCGACCCCAAACTTGGCACACATGTTCTGGGTGGGTAGCTGCGTCGTCAGATATTTTTTGGTAAATTCGATTTACGAAACTTTGAAACGCTGTAACTCCTCAGGGAAACGTCCGATCGACCCCAAACTTGGCACACATGTTCTGGATGGGTAGCTGCGTCGATGCACCAGGTCAGATATTTTTTGTAAATTCGATTTAAAGGTCCCAGAGTTTCGGTTTCTTTTCGCATGATAGCCCATGACCACCGGTTCCAAGCATGTGCTTTTGGTCCCAGTAGCCCAGGAATTCCGTCCCGCGTTGGAATGCCCAAAATCGACGAAACTTTGAAACGCTGTAACTCCTCAGGAAACGTCCGATCGACCCCAAACTTGGCACACATGTTCTTGGCGTCGACTCACCAGGTCAGATATTCTTTGTAAATTCGATTTAAAGGTCCCAGAGTTTCGGTTTCTTTTCGCGTGATCGCCCATGACCACCGGTTCCAGGCATGCTTTTGGTCAGTAGCCCAGGAATTGTCCGGCTATAGGCGATGGAATGCCCCAAATCGGCGAAACTTTGAAACGCTGTAACTCCTCAGGCAAAGGTCAGATCGACCCCTAGCGTGGCACACATGTACTGGGTGGGTAGCTGAGACGTCAGATATTTTTTGGTAAATTCGATTTACGAAACTTTGAAACGCTGTAACTCCTCAGGGAAACGTCCGATCGACCCCAAACTTGGCACACATGTTCTGGGTGGGTAGCTGCGTCGTCAGGTATTTTTTGGTAAATTCGATTTACGAAACTTTGAAACGCTGTAACTCCTCAGGAAACGTCCGATCGACCCCAAACTTGGCACACATGTTCTGGGTGGGTAGCTGCGTCGACTCACCAGGTCAGATATTTTTTGGTAAATTCGATTTAAAGGTCCCAGAGTTTCGGTTTCTTTTTCGCGTGATAGCCCATGACCACCCGGTTCCAGGCATGTGCTTTTGGTCCCGGTAGCCCCAGGAATCGTCCCGCTATAGGCGTTGGAATGGCCAAAATCGACGAAACTTTGAAACGCTGTAACTCCTCAGGGAAACGTCCGATCGACCCCAAACTTGGCACACATGTTCTGGGTGGGTAGCTGCGTCGTCAGATATTTTTGGTAAATTCGATTTACGAAACTTTGAAACGCTGTAACTCCTCAGGAAACGTCCGATCGACCCCAAACTTGGCACACATGTTCTGGGTGGTAGCGTCGTCAGATATTTTTGGTAAATCGAAACTTTGAAACGCTGTAACTCCTCAGGAAACGTCCGATCGACCCCAAACTTGGCACACATGTTCTGGGTGGGTAGCTGCGTCGTCAGATATTTTTGGTAAATTCGATTTACGAAACTTTGAAACGCTGTAACTCCTCAGGGAAACGTCCGATCGACCCCAAACTTGGCACACATGTTCTGGGTGGGTAGCTGCGTCGTCAGATATTTTTTGGTAAATTCGATTTACGAAACTTTGAAACGCTGTAACTCCTCAGGGAAACGTCCGATCGACCCCAAACTTGGCACACATGTTCTGGGTGGGTAGCTGCGTCGATGCACCAGGTCAGATATTTTTTGTAAATTCGATTTAAAGGTCCCAGAGTTTCGGTTTCTTTTTCGCGTGATAGCCCATGACCACCCGGTTCCAAGCATGTGCTTTTGGTCCCGGTAGCCCCAGGAATTGTCCCGCTATAGGCGTTGGAATGCCCAAAATCGACGAAACTTTGAAACGCTGTAACTCCTCAGGGAAACGTCCGATCGACCCCAAACTTGGCACACATGTTCTGGGTGGGTAGCTGCGTCGTCAGATATTTTTTGGTAAATTCGATTTACGAAACTTTGAAACGCTGTAACTCCTCAGGGAAACGTCCGATCGACCCCAAACTTGGCACACATGTTCTGGGTGGGTAGCTGCGTCGTCAGATATTTTTTGGTAAATTCGATTTACGAAACTTTGAAACGCTGTAACTCCTCAGGGAAACGTCCGATCGACCCCAAACTTGGCACACATGTTCTGGGTGGGTAGCTGCGTCGATGCACCAGGTCAGATATTTTTTGTAAATTCGATTTAAAGGTCCCAGAGTTTCGGTTTCTTTTCGCATGATAGCCCATGAGCTTTTGGTCCCGGTAGCCCCAGGAATCGTCCCGCTATAGGCGTGTGAATGCCCAAAATCGACAAAACTTTGAAACGCTGTAACTCCTCAGGGAAAGGTCCGATCGACCCCAAACTTGGCACACATGTTCTGGGTAGGTAGCTGCGTCAGATATTTTTTGGTAAATTCGATTTACGAAACTTTGAAACGCTGTAACTCCTCAGGGAAACATCCGATCGACCCCAAACTTGGCACACATGTTCTGGGTGGGTAGCTGCGTCGTCAGATATTTTTTGGTAAATTCGATTTACGAAACTTTGAAACGCTGTAACTCCTCAGGAAACGTCCGATCGACCCCAAACTTGGCACACATGTTCTGGGTGGGTAGCTGCGTCGACTCACCAGGTCAGATATTTTTTGGTAAATTCGATTTAAAGGTCCCAGAGTTTCGGTTTCTTTTTTCGTGATAGCCCATGACCACCCGGTTCCAGGCATGTGCTTTTGGTCCCTAGCCCCAGGAATCGTCCCGCTATAGGCGTTGGAATGCCCAAAATCGACGAAACTTTGAAACGCTGTAACTCCTCAGGGAAAGGTCCGATCGACCCCAAACTTGGCACACATGTTCTGGGTGGGTAGCTGCGTCGTCAGATATTTTTGGTAAATTCGATTTACGAAACTTTGAAACGCTGTAACTCCTCAGGGAAACGTCCGATCGACCCCAAACTTGGCACACATGTTCTGGGTGGGTAGCTGCGTCGTCAGATATTTTTTGGTAAATTCGATTTACGAAACTTTGAAACGCTGTAACTCCTCAGGGAAACGTCCGATCGACCCCAAACTTGGCACACATGTTCTGGGTGGGTAGCTGCGTCGATGCACCAGGTCAGATATTTTTTGTAAATTCGATGTAAAGGTCCCAGAGTTTCGGTTTCTTTTTCGCGTGATAGCCCATGACCACCCGGTTCCAGGCATGTGCTTTTGGTCCCGGTAGCCCCAGGAATCGTCCCGCTATAGGCGTTGGAATGCCCAAAATCGACGAAACTTTGAAACGCTGTAACTCCTCAGGAAAGGTCCGATCGACCCCAAACTTGGCACACATGTTCTGGGTGGGTAGCTGCGTCGTCAGATATTTTTTGGTAAATTCGATTTACGAAACTTTGAAACGCTGTAACTCCTCAGGGAAACGTCCGATCGACCCCAAACTTGGCACACATGTTCTGGGTGGGTAGCTGCGTCGTCAGATATTTTTTGGTAAATTCGATTTACGAAACTTTGAAACGCTGTAACTCCTCAGGGAACGTCCGATCGACCCCAAACTTGGCACACATGTTCTGGGTGGGTAGCTGCGTCGTCAGATTTTTTTGGTAAATTCGATTTACGAAACTTTGAAACGCTGTAACTCCTCAGGAAACGTCCGATCGACCCCAAACTTGGCACACATGTTCTGGGTGGGTAGCTGCGTCGTCAGATATTTTTTGGTAAATTCGATTTACGAAACTTTGAAACGCTGTAACTCCTCAGGGAAACGTCCGATCGACCCCAAACTTGGCACACATGTTCTGGGTGGGTAGCTGCGTCGTCAGGTATTTTTTGGTAAATTCGATTTACGAAACTTTGAAACGCTGTAACTCCTCAGGGAAACGTCCGATCGACCCCAAACTTGGCACACATGTTCTGGGTGGGTAGCTGCGTCGACTCACCAGGTCAGATATTTTTTGGTAAATTCGATTTAAAGGTCCCAGAGTTTCGGTTTCTTTTTCGCGTGATAGCCCATGACCACCCGGTTCCAGGCATGTGCTTTTGGTCCCGGTAGCCCCAGGAATCGTCCCGCTATAGGCGTTGGAATGTCCAAAATCGCCGAAACTTTGAAACGCTGTAACTCCTCAGGGAAAGGTCCGATCGACCCCAAACTTGGCACACATGTTCTGGGTGGGTAGCTGCGTCGTTAGATATTTTTTGGTAAATTCGATTTACGAAACTTTGAAACGCTGTAACTCCTCAGGGAAACGTCCGATCGACCCCAAACTTGGCACACATGTTCTGGGTGGGTAGCTGCGTCGTCAGATATTTTTGGTAAATTCGATTTACGAAACTTTGAAACGCTGTAACTCCTCAGGGAAACGTCCGATCGACCCCAAACTTGGCACACATGTTCTGGGTGGGTAGCTGCGTCGTCAGATATTTTTTGGTAAATTCGATTTACGAAACTTTGAAACGCTGTAACTCCTCAGGGAAACGTCCGATCGACCCCAAACTTGGCACACATGTTCTGGGTGGGTAGCTGCGTCGTCAGATATTTTTTGGTAAATTCGATTTACGAAACTTTGAAACGCTGTAACTCCTCAGGGAAAGGTCCGATGGACCCCAAACTTGGCACACATGTTCTGGGTGGTAGCTGCGTCGTCAGATATTTTTTGGTAAATTCGATTTACGAAACTTTGAAACGCTGTAACTCCTCAGGGAAACGTCCGATCGACCCCAAACTTGGCACACATGTTCTGGGTGGGTAGCTGCGTCGATGCACCAGGTCAGATATTTTTTGGTAAATTCGATTTAAAGGTCCCAGAGTTTCGGTTTCTTTTTCGCGTGATAGCCCATGACCACCCGGTTCCAGGCATGTGCTTTTGGTCCCGGTAGCCCCAATCGTCCCTATAGGCGTTGGAATGGCCAAAATCGACGAAACTTTGAAACGCTGTAACTCCTCAGGGAAACGTCCGATCGACCCCAAACTTGGCACACATGTTCTGGGTGGGTAGCGTCGTCAGATATTTTTGGTAAATTCGATTTACGAAACTTTGAAACGCTGTAACTCCTCAGGCAAACGTCCGATCGACCCCAAACTTGGCACACATGTTCTGGGTGGGTAGCTGCGTCGTCAGATATTTTTTGGTAAATTCGATTTACGAAACTTTGAAACGCTGTAACTCCTCAGGAAACGTCCGATCGACCCCAAACTTGGCACACATGTTCTGGGTGGGTAGCTGGTCGTCAGATATTTTTGTAAATTCGATTTGAAACTTTGAAACGCTGTAACTCCTCAGGGAAAGGTCCGATCGACCCCAAACTTGGCACACATGTTCTGGGTGGTAGCTGCGTCGACTCACCAGGTCAGATATTTTTTGGTAAATTCGATTTAAAGGTCCCAGAGTTTCGGTTTCTTTTTCACGTGATAGCCCATGACCACCCGGTTCCAGGCATGTGCTTTTGGTCCCGGTAGCCCCAGGGATCGTCCCGCTATAGGCGTTGGAATGGCCAAAATCGACGAAACTTTGAAACGCTGTAACTCCTCAGGGAAACGTCCGATCGACCCCAAACTTGGCACACATGTTCTGGGTGGGTAGCTGCGTCGTCAGATATTTTTTGGTAAATTCGATTTACGAAACTTTGAAACGCTGTAACTCCTCAGGGAAACGTCCGATCGACCCCAAACTTGGCACACATGTTCTGGGTGGGTAGCTCAGATATTTTTGGTAAATTCGATTTACGAAACTTTGAAACGCTGTAACTCCTCAGGGAAACGTCCGATCGACCCCAAACTTGGCACACATGTTCTGGGTGGGTAGCTGCGTCGACTCACCAGGTCAGATATTTTTTGGTAAATTCGATTTAAAGGTCCCAGAGTTTCGGTTTCTTTTTCGCGTGATAGCCCATGACCACCCGGTTCCAGGCATGTGCTTTTGGTCCCGGTAGCCCCAGGAATCGTTCGCTATAGGCGTTGGAATGCCCAAAATTGACGAAACTTTGAAACGCTGTAACTCCTCAGGGAAAGGTCCGATGGACCCCAAACTTGGCACACATGTTCTGGGTGGTAGCTGCATCGTCAGATATTTTTTGGTAAATTCGATTTACGAAACTTTGAAACGCTGTAACTCCTCAGGGAAACGTCCGATCGACCCCAAACTTGGCACACATGTTCTGGGTGGGTAGCTGCGTCGACTCACCAGGTCAGATATTTTTTGGTAAATTCGATTTAAAGGTCCCAGAGTTTCGGTTTCTTTTCGCGTGATAGCTGACCACCCGGTTCCAGGCATGTGCTTTTGGTGGTAGCCCCCGGATCGTCCCGCTATAGGCGTTGAATGCCCCGAAACTTTGAAACGCTGTAACTCCTCAGGGAAACGGCCGATCGACCCCAAACTTGGCACACATGTTCTGGGTGGGGTCAGATATTTTTGGTAAATTCGATTTATGAAACGCTGTAACTCCTCAGGGAAACGTCCGATCGACCCCAAACTTGGCACACATGTTCTGGGTGGGTAGCTGCGTCGACTCACCAGGTCAGATATTTTTTGGTAAATTCGATTTAAAGGTCCCAGAGTTTCGGTTTATTTTCGCATGATAGCCATGACCACCCGGTTCCAGGCATGTTTTGGTCCGGTAGCCCCAGGAATTGTCCCGCTATAGGCGTTGGAATGCCCAAAATCGACGAAACTTTGAAACGCTGTAACTCCTCAGGGAAAGGTCCGATGGACCCCAAACTTGGCACACATGTTCTGGGTGGTAGCTGCATCGTCAGATATTTTTTGGTAAATTCGATTTACGAAACTTTGAAACGCTGTAACTCCTCAGGGAAACGTCCGATCGACCCCAAACTTGGCACATGTTCTGGGTGGGTAGCTGCGTCGTCAGATATTTTGGTAAATTGATTTACGAAACTTTGAAACGCTGTAACTCCTCAGGAAACGTCCGATCGACCCCAAACTTGGCACATGTTCTGGGTGGGTAGCTGCGTCGTCAGATATTTTGGTAAATTCGATTTACGAAACTTTGAAACGCTGTAACTCCTCAGGAAACGTCCGATCGACCCCAAACTTGGCACACATGTTCTGGGTGGGTAGCTGCGTCGTCAGATATTTTTTGGTAAATTCGATTTACGAAACTTTGAAACGCTGTAACTCCTCAGGGAAACGTCCGATCGACCTCAAACTTGGCACACATGTTCTGGGTGGGTAGCTGCGACTCACCAGGTCAGATATTTTTTGGTAAATTCGATTTAAAGGTCCCAGAGTTTCGGTTTCTTTTCGCATGATAGCCCATGATCACCCGGTTCCAAGCATGTGCTTTTGGTCCCGGTAGCCCCAGGAATCGTCCCGCTATAGGCGTTTGAATGCCCAAAATCGACAAAACTTTGAAACGCTGTAACTCCTCAGGGAAAGGTCCGATCGACCCCAAACTTGGCACACATGTTCTGGGTGGGTAGCTGCGTCGTCAGGTATTTTTTGGTAAATTCGATTTATGAAACGCTGTAACTCCTCAGGGAAACGTCCGATTGACCCCAAACTTGGCACACATGTTCTGGGTGGGTAGCTGCGTCAGATATTTTTGGTAAATTGATTTACGAAACTTTGAAACGCTGTACCTCCTCAGGGAAACGTCCGATCGACCCCAAACTTGGCACACATGTTCGGGTAGCTGCGTCGTCAGATATTTTTGGTAAATTCGATTTACGAAACTTTGAAACGCTGTAACTCCTCAGGGAAATGTCCGATCGACCCCAAACTTGGCACACATGTTCTGGGTGTAGCTGCGTCGACTCACCAGGTCAGATATTTTTTGGTAAATTCGATTTAAAGGTCCCAGAGTTTCGGTTTATTTTCGCATGATAGCCCATGATCACCCGGTTCCAAGCATGTGCTTTTGGTCCCGGTAGCCCCAGGAATCGTCCCGCTATAGGCGTTTGAATGCCCAAAATCGACAAAACTTTGAAACGCTGTAACTCCTCAGGGAAAGGTCCGATCGACCCCAAACTTGGCACACATGTTCTGGGTGGGTAGCTGCGTCGTCAGATATTTTTTGGTAAATTCGATTTACGAAACTTTGAAACGCTGTAACTCCTCAGGGAAACGTCCGATCGACCCCAAACTTGGCACACATGTTCTGGGTGGGTAGCTGCGTCGATGCACCAGGTCAGATATTTTTTGGTAAATTCGATTTAAAGGTCCCAGAGTTTCGGTTTCTTTTTCGCGTGATAGCCCATGACCACCCGGTTCCAGGCATGTGCTTTTGGTCCCGGTAGCCCCAGGAATCGTCCCTATAGGCGTTGGAATGGCCAAAATCGACGAAACTTTGAAACGCTGTAACTCCTCAGGGAAAGGTCCGATCGACCCCAAACTTGGCACACATGTTCTGGGTGGGTAGCTGGTCAGATATTTTTTTGGTAAATTCGATTTACGAAACTTTGAAACGCTGTAACTCCTCAGGGAAACGTCCGATCGACCCCAAACTTGGCACACATGTTCTGGGTGGGTAGCTGCGTCGTCAGATATTTTTGGTAAATTCGATTTACGAAACTTTGAAACGCTGTAACTCCTCAGGGAAACGTCCGATCGACCCCAAACTTGGCACACATGTTCTGGGTGGGTAGCTGTCGATGCACCAGGTCAGATATTTTTGGTAAATTCGATTTAAAGGTCCCAGAGTTTCGGTTTCTTCGCGTGATAGCCCATGACCACCGGTTCCAGGCATGTGCTTTTGGTCCAGGTAGCCCCAGGTGTCCCGCTATAGGCGTTGGAATGGCCAAAATCGACGAAACTTTGAAACGCTGTAACTCCTCAGGGAAAGGTCCGATCGACCCCAAACTTGGCACACATGTTCTGGGTGGGTAGCTGCGTCGTCAGGTATTTTTTGGTAAATTCGATTTACGAAACTTTGAAACGCTGTAACTCCTCAGGGCAACGTCCGCTCGACCCCAAACTTGGCACACATGTTCTGGGTGGTAGCTGCGTCGTCAGATATTTTTGGTAAATTCGATTTACGATACTTTGAAACGCTGTAACTCCTCAGGGAAATGTCCGATCGACCCCAAACTTGGCACACATGTTCTGGGTGTAGCTGCGTCGACTCACCAGGTCAGATATTTTTTGGTAAATTCGATTTAAAGGTCCCAGAGTTTCGGTTTCTTTTCGCGTGATAGCCCATGACCACCCGGTTCCAGGCATGTGCTTTTGGTCCAGGTAGCCCCAGGAATCGTCCCGCTATAGGCGTTTGAATGCCCAAAATCGACGAAACTTTGAAACGCTGTAACTCCTCAGGAAAACGTCCGATCGACCCCAAACTTGGCACACATGTTCTGGGTGGGTACTGCGTCGTCAGATATTTTTGGTAAATTGATTTACGAAACTTTGAAACGCTGTAACTCCTCAGGAAACGTCCGATCGACCCCAAACTTGGCACACATGTTCTGGGTGGGTAGCTGCGTCGTCAGATATTTTTGTAAATTCGATTTACGAAACTTTGAAACGCTGTAACTCCTCAGGGAACGTCCGATCGACCCCAAACTTGGCACACATGTTCTGGGTGGGTAGCTGCGTCGTCAGATATTTTTGGTAAATTGATTTACGAAACTTTGAAACGCTGTAACTCCTCAGGAAACGTCCGATCGACCCCAAACTTGGCACACATGTTCTGGGTGGGTAGCTGCACCAGGTCAGATATTTTTGGTAAATTCGATTTACGAAACTTTGAAACGCTGTAACTCCTCAGGGAAACGTCCGATCGACCCCAAACTTGGCACACATGTTCTGGGTGGGTAGCTGCGTCGTCAGATAGTTTTGGTAAATTCGATTTACGAAACTTTGAAACGCTGTAACTCCACAGGGAAAGGTCCGATCGACCCCAAACTTGGCACACATGTTCTGGGTGGGTAGCTGCGTCGTCAGATATTTTTGGTAAATTCGATTTACGAAACTTTGAAACGCTGTAACTCCTCAGGAAACGTCCGATCGACCCCAAACTTGGCACACATGTTCTGGGTGGGTAGCTGCCGATGCACCAGGTCAGATATTTTTGTAAATTCGATTTAAGGTCCCAAACTTTGAAACGCTGTAACTCCTCAGGAAACGTCCGATCGACCCCAAACTTGGCAGGCATGTTCTGTGGTAGCCCGAATCGTCAGATATTTTTGGTAAATTCGATTTAAACTTTGAAACGCTGTAACTCCTCAGGAAACGTCCGATCGACCCCAAACTTGGCACACATGTTCTGGGTGGGTAGCTGCGTTGTCAGATATTTTTGGTAAATTCGATTTACGAAACTTTGAAACGCTGTAACTCCTCAGGAAACGTCCGATCGACCCCAAACTTGGCACACATGTTCTGGGTGGGTAGCTGCGTCGTCAGATATTTTTGGTAAATTCGATTTACGAAACTTTGAAACGCTGTAACTCCTCAGGAAACGTCCGATCGACCCCAAACTTGGCACACATGTTCTGGGTCGATGCACCAGGTCAGATATTTTTGTAAATTCGATTTAAACTTTGAAACGCTGTAACTCCTCAGGAAACGTCCGATCGACCCCAAACTTGGCACATGTTCTGGGTGGGTAGCTGCAGGTCAGATATTTTTGGTAAATTCGATTTACGAAACTTTGAAACGCTGTAACTCCTCAGGAAACGTCCGATCGACCCCAAACTTGGCACACATGTTCTGGGTGGGTAGCTGCGTCGTCAGATATTTTTGGTAAATTCGATTTACGAAACTTTGAAACGCTGTAACTCCTCAGGAAACGTCCGATCGACCCCAAACTTGGCACACATGTTCTGGGTGGTAGCTGCGTCGTCAGATATTTTTGGTAAATTCGATTTAAAGGTCCGAAACTTTGAAACGCTGTAACTCCTCAGGAACGTCCGATCGACCCCAAACTTGGCACATGTTCTGGGTGGTAGCTGCGTCGTCAGATATTTTTGGTAAATTCGATTTAAAGGTCCCAAACTTTGAAACGCTGTAACTCCTCAGGGAAACGTCCGATCGACCCCAAACTTGGCACACATGTTCTGGGTGGGTAGCTGCGTCGTCAGGTATTTTTTGGTAAATTCGATTTACGAAACTTTGAAACGCTGTAACTCCTCAGGGACACGTCCGATCGACCCCAAACTTGGCACACATGTTCTGGGTGGATAGCTGCGTCGACTCACCAGGTCAGATATTTTTTGGCAAATTCGATTTAAAGGTCCCAGAGTTTCGGTTTCTTTTCGCATGATAGCCCATGATCACCGGTTCCAGGCATGTGGTTTTGGTCCCGGTAGCCGCAGGGATCGTGCCGCTATAGGCGTTGGAATGCCCAAAATCGACGAAACTTTGAAACGCTGTAACTCCTCAGGAAACGTCCGATCGACCCCAAACTTGGCACACATGTTCTGGGTGGGCAGCTGCGTCGTCAGATATTTTTTGGTATTTTTGGTAAATTCGATTTACGAAACTTTGAAACGCTGTAACTCCTCAGGGAACGTCCGATCTACCCCAAACTTGGCACACATGTTCTGGGTGGGTAGCTGCGTCGTCAGATATTTTTGGTAAATTCGATTTAAAACTTTGAAACGCTGTAACTCCTCAGGAAACGTCCGATCGACCCCAAACTTGGCACATGTTCTGGGTGGGTAGCTGCGTCGTCAGATATTTTTGGTAAATTCGATTTACGAAACTTTGAAACGCTGTAACTCCTCAGGAAACGTCCGATCGACCCCAAACTTGGCACACATGTTCTGGGTGGGTAGCTGCGATCGCACCAGGTCAGATATTTTTGTAAATTCGATTTAAAGGTCCCAGAGTTTCGGTTTCTTTTCGCGTGATAGCCCATGACCACCCGGTTCCAGGCATGCTTTTGGTGGTAGCCCCAGGATTGTCCCGCTATAGGCGTTGGAATGCCCAAAATCGACGAAACTTTGAAACGCTGTAACTCGTCAGGAAAACGTCCGATCGACCCCAAACTTGGCACACATGTTCTGGGTGGTAGCTGCGTCAGATATTTTTGGTAAATTGATTTACGAAACTTTGAAACGCTGTAACTCCTCAGAAACTTGGCACACATGTTCTGGGTGGTAGCTGCGTCGTCAGATATTTTTGGTAAATTCGATTTACGAAACTTTGAAACGCTGTAACTCCTCAGGAAACGTCCGATCGACCCCAAACTTGGCACACATGTTCTGGGTGGGTAGCTGCGACTCACCAGGTCAGATATTTTTTGGTAAATTCGATTTAAAGGTCCCAGAGTTTCGGTTTCTTTTCGCGTGATAGCCCATGACCACCCGGTTCCAGGCATGTGCTTTTGGTCCCGGTAGCCCCAGGAATCGTCCCGCTATAGGCGTTGGAATGCCCAAAATCGACGAAACTTTGAAACGCTGTAACTCCTCAGGGAAACGTCCGATCGACCCCAAACTTGGCACACATGTTCTGGGTGGGTAGCTGCGTCGTCAGATATTTTTTGGTAAATTCGATTTACGAAACTTTGAAACGCTGTAACTCCTCAGGGAAACGTCCGATCGACCCCAAACTTGGCACACATGTTCTGGGTGGGTAGCTGCGTCGATGCACCAGGTCAGATATTTTTTGTAAATTCGATTTAAAGGTCCCATAGTTTCGGTTTCTTTTTCGCGTGATAGCCCATGACCACCCGGTTCCAGGCATGTGCTTTTGGTCCAGGTAGCCCCAGGAATTGTCCCGCTATAGGCGTTGGAATGCCCAAAATCGACGAAACTTTGAAACGCTGTAACTCCTCAGGAAACGTCCGATCGACCCCAAACTTGGCACACATGTTCTGGGTGCCGACTCACCAGGTCAGATATTTTTGGTAAATTCGATTTAAACTTTCGGTTTCTTTTGGTTCCAGGCATGTGCTTTAGTGTAGCCCAGGGAGAATCGTCCGCTAGGCGTTGGAATGCCCAAAATCGACGGATCGACGAAACTTTGAAACGCTGTAACTCCTCAGGAAAGGTCCGATCGACCCCAAACTTGGCACATGTTCTGGGTGGGTAGCTGCGTCGTCAGATATTTTTTGGTAAATTCGATTTACGAAACTTTGAAACGCTGTAACTCCTCAGGGAAACGTCCGATCGACCCCAAACTTGGCACACATGTTCTGGGTGGGTAGCTGCGTCGATGCACCAGGTCAGATATTTTTTGTAAATTCGATTTAAAGGTCCCATAGTTTCGGTTTCTTTTTCGCGTGATAGCCCATGACCACCCGGTTCCAGGCATGTGCTTTTGGTCCAGGTAGCCCCAGGAATTGTCCCGCTATAGGCGTTGGAATGCCCAAAATCGACGAAACTTTGAAACGCTGTAACTCCTCAGGGAAACGTCCGATCGACCCCAAACTTGGCACACATGTTCTTGGCGTCGACTCACCAGGTCAGATATTTTTTGTAAATTCGATTTAAAGGTCCCAGAGTTTCGCTTTAACTCCTCATGAAACGTCCGATCCCAGGCACATGCTTTTGGTGGGTAGCCCCAGGAATCGTCCGCTATAGGCGTTGGAATGCCCAAAATCGACGAAACTTTGAAACGCTGTAACTCCTCAGGGAAAGGTCAGATCGACCCCAAACTTGGCACACATGTTCTGGGTGGGTAGCTGCGTCGTCAGATATTTTTTGGTAAATTCGATTTACGAAACTTTGAAACGCTGTAACTCCTCAGGGAAACGTCCGATCGACCCCAAACTTGGCACACATGTTCTGGGTGGGTAGCTGCGTCGATGCACCAGGTCAGATATTTTTTGTAAATTCGATTTAAAGGTCCCAGAGTTTCGGTTTCTTTTTCGCGTGATAGCCCATGACCACCCGGTTCCAGGCATGTGCTTTTGGTCCCGGTAGCCCCAGGAATCGTCCCGCTATAGGCGTTGGAATGCCCAAAATCGACGAAACTTTGAAACGCTGTAACTCCTCAGGGAAAGGTCAGATCGACCCCAAACTTGGCACACATGTTCTGGGTGGGTAGCTGCGTCGTCAGATATTTTTTGGTAAATTCGATTTACGAAACTTTGAAACGCTGTAACTCCTCAGGGAAACGTCCGATCGACCCCAAACTTGGCACACATGTTCTGGGTGGGTAGCTGCGTCGTCAGATATGTTTTGGTAAATTCGATTTACGAAACTTTGAAACGCTGTAACTCCTCAGGGAAACGTCCGATCGACCCCAAACTTGGCACACATGTTCTGGGTGGGTAGCTGCGTCGATGCACCAGGTCAGATATTTTTTGTAAATTCGATTTAAAGGTCCCATAGTTTCGGTTTCTTTTTCGCGTGATAGCCCATGACCACCCGGTTCCAGGCATGTGCTTTTGGTCCAGGTAGCCCCAGGAATTGTCCCGCTATAGGCGTTGGAATGCCCAAAATCGACGAAACTTTGAAACGCTGTAACTCCTCAGGGAAACGTCCGATCGACCCCAAACTTGGCACACATGTTCTTGGCGTCGACTCACCAGGTCAGATATTTTTTGTAAATTCGATTTAAAGGTCCCAGAGTTTCGGTTTCTTTTTCGCGTGATAGCCCATGACCACCCGGTTCCAGGCATGTGCTTTTGGTCCCGGTAGCCCCAGGAATCGTCCCGCTATAGGCGTTGGAATGCCCAAAATCGACGAAACTTTGAAACGCTGTAACTCCTCAGGGAAAGGTCAGATCGACCCCAAACTTGGCACACATGTTCTGGGTGGGTAGCTGCGTCGTCAGATATTTTTTGGTAAATTCGATTTACGAAACTTTGAAACGCTGTAACTCCTCAGGGAAACGTCCGATCGACCCCAAACTTGGCACACATGTTCTGGGTGGGTAGCTGCGTCGATGCACCAGGTCAGATATTTTTTGTAAATTCGATTTAAAGGTCCCAGAGCTTCGGTTTCTTTTTCGCGTGATAGCCCATGACCACCCGGTTCCAGGCATGTGCTTTTGGTCCCGGTAGCCCCAGGAATCGTCCCGCTATAGGCGTTGGAATGCCCAAAATCGACGAAACTTTGAAACGCTGTAACTCCTCAGGAAAGGTCCGATCGACCCCAAACTTGGCACACATGTTCTGGGTATGTAGCTGCGTCTCAGATATTTTTGTAAATTGATTAAACTTTGAAACGCTGTAACTCCTCAGGAAACGTCCGATCGACCCCAAACTTGGCACACATGTTCTGGGTGGGTAGCTGCGTCGTCAGATATGTTTTGGTAAATTCGATTTACGAAACTTTGAAACGCTGTAACTCCTCAGGAAACGTCCGATCGACCCCAAACTTGGCACATGTTCTGGGTGGGTAGCTGCGTCGATGCACCAGGTCAGATATTTTTTGTAAATTCGATTTAAAGGTCCCATAGTTTCGGTTTCTTTTTCGCGTGATAGCCCATGACCACCCGGTTCCAGGCATGTGCTTTTGGTCCAGGTAGCCCCAGGAATTGTCCCGCTATAGGCGTTGGAATGCCCAAAATCGACGAAACTTTGAAACGCTGTAACTCCTCAGGGAAACGTCCGATCGACCCCAAACTTGGCACACATGTTCTGGGTGGGTAGCTGCGTCGTCAGATATTTTTTGGTAAATTCGATTTACGAAACTTTGAAACGCTGTAACTCCTCAGGGAAACGTCCGATCGACCCCAAACTTGGCACACATGTTCTGGGTGGGTAGCTGCGTCGATGCACCAAGTCAGATATTTTTTGTAAATTCGATTTAAAGGTCCCAGAGTTTCGGTTTCTTTTCGCATGATAGCCCATGATCACCCGGTTCCAAGCATGTGCTTTTGGTCCCGGTAGCCCCAGGAATCGTCCCGCTATAGGCGTTGGAATGCCCAAAATCGACGAAACTTTGAAACGCTGTAACTCCTCAGGGAAAGGTCCGATCGACCCCAAACTTGGCACACATGTTCTGGGTGGGTAGCTGCGTCGTCAGGTATTTTTTGGTAAATTCGATTTACGAAACTTTGAAAAGCTGTAACTCCTCAGGGAAAGGTCCGATCGACCCCAAACTTGGCACACATGTTCTGGGTGGGTAGCTGCGTCGATGCACCAGGTCAGATATTTTTTGTAAATTCGATTTAAAGGTCCCAGAGTTTCGGTTTCTTTTTCGCGTGATAGCCCATGACCACCCGGTTCCAAGCATGTGCTTTTGGTCCAGGTAGCCCCAGGAATTGTCCCTATAGGCGTTGGAATGCCCAAATCGAAACTTTGAAACGCTGTAACTCCTCAGGGAAACGTCCGATCGACCCCAAACTTGGCACACATGTTCTGGGTGGGTAGCTGCGTCGTCAGATATTTTTTGGTAAATTCGATGTACGAAACTTTGAAACGCTGTAACTCCTCAGGGAAACGTCCGATCGACCCCAAACTTGGCACACATGTTCTGGGTGGGTAGCTGCGTCGTCAGATATTTTTGGTAAATTCGATTTACGAAACTTTGAAACGCTGTAACTCCTCAGGGAAACGTCCGATCGACCCCAAACTTGGCACACATGTTCTGGGTGGGTAGCTGCGTCGTCAGATATGTTTTGGTAAATTCGATTTACGAAACTTTGAAACGCTGTAACTCCTCAGGGAAACGTCCGATCGACCCCAAACTTGGCACACATGTTCTGGGTGGGTAGCTGCGTCGATGCACCAGGTCAGATATTTTTTGTAAATTCGATTTAAAGGTCCCATAGTTTCGGTTTCTTTTTCGCGTGATAGCCCATGACCACCCGGTTCCAGGCATGTGCTTTTGGTCCAGGTAGCCCCAGGAATTGTCCCGCTATAGGCGTTGGAATGCCCAAAATCGACGAAACTTTGAAACGCTGTAACTCCTCAGGGAAATGTCCGATCGACCCCAAACTTGGCACACATGTTCTGGGTGGGTAGCTGCGTCGTCAGATATTTTTTGGTAAATTCGATTTACGAAACTTTGAAACGCTGTAACTCCTCAGGGAAACGTCCGATCGACCCCAAACTTGGCACACATGTTCTGGGTGGGTAGCTGCGTCGTCAGATATTTTTTGGTAAATTCGATTTACGAAACTTTGAAACGCTGTAACTCCTCAGGGAAACGTCCGATCGACCCCAAACTTGGCACACATGTAACTCCTCAGGGAAACGTCCGATCGACCCCAAACTTGGCACACATGTTCTGGGTGGATAGCTGCGTCGTCAGATATTTTTTGGTAAATTCGATTTACGAAACTTTAAAACGCTGTAACTCCTCAGGGAAACGTCCGATCGACCCCAAACTTGGCACACATGTTCTGGGTGGGTAGCTGCGTCGTCAAATATTTTTTGGTAAGTTCGATTTACGAAACTTTGAAACGCTGTAACTCCTCAGGGAAAGGTCCGATCGACCCCAAACTTGGCACACATGTTCTGGGTGGGTAGCTGCGTCGTCAGATATTTTTTGGTAAATTCGATATAAAGGTCCCATAGTTTCGGTTTCTTTTTCACGTGATAGCCCATGACCACCCGGTTCTAGGCATGTGCTTTTGGTCCCGGTAGCCCCAGGAATCGTCCCGCTATAGGCGTTGGAATGCCCAAAATCTTTGAAATGCTGTAACTCCTCAAGGAGAAATTTTGTAATCAATTAACCTGACTGCATGTCTTTGGACTGTGGGAGGAAGGCGGAGAACCCAGAGGGAACCCACGCTGCCATGGGGAGAACATGCAAACTCCACGCAGAAGGACCGCCCCGACTGGGAATTGAACCCATGTCCCTCTTGCTGTGAGGCGACAGTGCTAGCCACTACACCACCATGCAGCCCTGGATGTGTCCCCTCTAAGAAGGCCTTGAATCGTTTTTTTGACTGTACATGTGGCACCATATTTGGACCCATAATGCTGCTGCTGTAACTTTATTTTTTATTTCTTCATCTCTTCAATTCAGTTTATTTTATATAGTCCAATATCACAAATGACAATTTTGCCTCAGAGGGCTTTACAATCCTTGACCTTTGACCTCACATCGGATCAGGAAAAACTCCCTAACAATAGGAAAAACCCTTTCAGGGGAAAAAAGGGAAGACACCTTGAGGAGAGCAACAGAGGAGCTATCCCTCTCCAGGATGGACAGAAGAGATAGATGTCATGTGACCAGAAGGAAGCATTCTTCTGTTCACAGTTAAAAGGCTTTTTTTGGGTTGCAATTTGCTGTTCTCATCTCGCCTCTCGTCTGGTCTTTTGTTATCCATTCCTTTGTCTGTCTTCTTTTCTTTTTCTCTTTCAACCCACTTTTCTGTTGGAGGTTCACCACCGTCACTGTCATTTCGCAGCAAATCAATACGCAGCCAACAAAAAATACAGTTGGGCCGCAGCAGATCATCTCCGGAGCTCCTGAGCAGCTGTAGGAATTACATAGTTGACGTGGTTGGTATACACATGTTCTACTTAATGTTGGCATAATGTGTAATGTTGTGTTAAAAAAATGATGTTGCTTCAAATAAATCCAGTGCATCTAACTGAGTATGTGTATTGAGTTAATGCATTTGTAATGCTTCAAGGCAATCAGTTTCCTTGAATAAATTGATGGCATCATCCACCTGCCCTGCTGATGTGTCCTTGAGCTACAACACAGAGCTGTCATTGACCTCACATTGTGAACTCCAACTGTTGCTTGATACATAATTTCAATCTTCCAGGGTTGTTGTCAAATAAAAGATATGATTACTTCATTGGGAGGAAATCAATTTAGTACGGCCCAAAATCACAATTTGTCTCGGAGAGCTTTACAAGCAGCTACAACAAGCGGAAACAGCCTCACACAGGCAACCACCCACAGACGTTAGACATTAAGGGTGTAGACTAACCTGGTGTCAGTACAACTGAAGTAAATCAGGGACCTTAGGTATACTGTCTGCATGTGGGTCAATAATGCCACATTTATTTTGATCCTGAAAAAAGACACTAAATGTTTGAGCAAAAACCCTCAGAGAGAAGTTGTGCACAAATGTAAAACCGTTGATATAAGTCTTAACATATAGGTTTTAGCATCAGCAGCAGTTACATGTATTTGCGATATGAATTCATTGGGTACTCAAGTGATTTTGTCCAATAAGTTCTGGGACTTTTTGTTTCTAGAATGGGTGAAGCTCCAAAAACAATGAATCCTACATTTCCCATGATTAAACTGAACCAGATATTTTCTTTATACCCTCCATGGTTGGTAAGTATATTCATAACTTTTGTAACAAAGGCTGATCTCAATTTCGGAAATCTATGTGACTCTTTGAAAACTAAGTTGTCCCTGAAACAAAAGGCACAGACATCAGCATTCATTTTACTATGTGAATAATGATGGACCCACATCTTTATTAACTTTTATCTGTACAGAAAAAAACATAATCAGTCACCAGATCATGCAAAGCAGTATTGCGTCACAAATAAAAACATAATGCAAAACAAACAATACATACTGTACCATACATATGGAGCTTAAATTTAAAAAAAGAATCAATCAATCAATATATTACAAAAAATGAACTCCTGAGATGACACTTACGTACATACAAAATGCAATATGTTATAGTTTACTTGCAACACAGTACTGGAAATGTATAAGCAGACAGGTTGATGCAGTGTTAAGATTTCTATTTATTTTTCTGACACATATGAACCTAAAATGCAGCAGCTCAACTGAAAGTGACCAGTCATGGTACTGGGCTCATTCCAGGTTGCTTTAGGTTCAGTCTCACAACACAAACAGGATCAATCACAGAAACCAACAGTTTAATATGACATATTAATCTGGAGCCCGGCTAAAGCAACTTGGACAGTTGAGACTGAAAGAAATCTTAAAGGGAATGTAAGTTATGCATTAACAGATACACAGGTCCTGTACGTATGCTCATATCTATATCTATAAGAGGGTGACAGCGCTCAACAGTCACGTTGAGGTGTTATTGCACTACTGTCTCAATGTCTTTTCATGAGAATAATCAACCAATTACAATACTGTTGATAGATCTACACAGAGGTGAAACAAGAAATCACCAGTCACAGCTGCAGACATGAATCTTTTTACTCTTTGAAATGCATTCAGTTACTTTTTAGGATTGATTTATTCAGTGCGGGGCAACTGTTGCAATCCTTGCCCGACTTCATCAAACATTTGATGTAAACGAATGAATTTCCAGACGTAATCGACCCGGGTCTGCACAGCTAACACGTAGCTGAATTGAAAACATGTTCACAATAAGGCTACAACATCGAGAGAGAGAGAGAGAGAGAGAGAGGCAACAGAGTACAAAACTCAACACTGATAGAGCTCCCTTCTTCTCCAAAAGTCACACAAACCACTTGGAGGAGCCATGCATAACAATTGAACACAGATGAACACACACACACACACACAAGTCCGACTCCCTCACACGACAATGAACGTCAAGGCTTGGAGACAAAACGGGGCAGCAAGGATGAGCCCAGTGGTCCGTAGCCAAGGACCAGAGACACAACAGCTGGATTTACACAGGAGCAAATCCTTAAAGTTTTCTTCACTCACATAGTTTCACTTACTGACCAATACATTATTTACTGTGGGGGAAAACCATCGAATGTCAAATATCCAATAACTTTTCTAAATATCTATAAATCCAGCACTGAATGAAAGAGTTATGTCACTGACAATGATGGATTGAAAAGTGTTACTGGACTTTGTTTTACCATTGGCTTATCTCCCTTTATAGTTATATATGTCTGTATTCATATACTGTATATATATATATAAATAAATATATATACTGTATGTACATTCCATCTAAAGTCTTGAATGTTCTACTTGTATATACTCTAGAAAGAGTTCCTTAAAGTGTGCTATAAATAAATAAATATCTTGTTATTCTATTCTATTGTGTTCTACTCTGACCTACTCTAGTCTATATCAATGACGTAACTCCTTCAGTCCAATTATTCTGGCACAGCTTCATTCCCTGAACATCCAGCCCAGAAGGCCTCACTGCGAGGAGAGGAAGGACGGGGACGGAGGGAACACAGGACAGGTAACACACACAGTTTAATCTCAGACTGGTTCACATTAAATGTCAATCAAGTCATGACTGGCCAACGGTCAAATGGAGGGGGGGACCAGTATCAATAAGGGGCTGACTATATGGTTGGGCTGTGTCTAGTCAGAGAAAATGCTGGCGAAGGACTTTCGGAGGTTGCGAATGGTCTCGGCCTTCGCCTCGTCTTGGCCGTCGCCTCCGGCGCTCGAGCCCCCGCGGAAGAAAGAGGAGTCGCTGAAGGCGTTGAAGGCATTGGTCAGGGACTGGGACTTACTGGGAGGGGAGGGGGAAGGAAAAAGAAAGAGGGGAGAGCAAGTGGGCGAGTAGGGGGGCAAGGAAGGAAAGGGAGGAAGGAGACAGAGTGGAGGGAAGAGATGAAGACAAACAGGGAAATATGAGGGCCAAAAAGTCACAAACACAATATTTGTACAATGATCATTGAAAATATTCAAAAAGGTTAACATTGTACTTTAACCCTCCTGTATATCAAACATATATGCAGTATATGAACCTGCAACAGTTAAAGTTGTGACAAATACATCAATAAACACAATGATGTATATACTGCTTATACATGCTAAATATGGAGGATTAAAATAAAGTGTTAATTGAATCATTTCAGCGACTACCACTTGGACCAACACACTAAAATACACCATTAAAGCAAGAATGCTATTGATAATTAATGTTGCAGACGATTAGAATTCCATATATTATTTTTCTAAAGAAGAATGAATTCAGACGTCTACTCCTGTAATCCTAAACACAAAGAACGGCCCATTGAAACGCACGTCTTTGCATTATCAGCAGTGTGTCGATGGTGCGGCTCTTACTTCAGCAGAGGATGGGCCTTTTGCTGGGATCCTGGCTGTTCTTCCTCAGGGGCCTCTGCCTCAGCAGCTTCAGCTGCTAAAGGCTCAGGGCTTTGGGGAGGAGAGGCCTGGGGCTGAGCCTTCGCTGGAGACTGGACATTAGGGGCGGACTGGCTGGCTCTGGCTGGGGACTGACCCTGTGCTGGGGCCGAGGCGGTATCTGAGGCCTGAGTGGGTGCTGAGGCAGGGCCCGCCGCGGGCTGGGGTTTAGGTGAAGCTTCGAGAGGAGTAGGGGTTTGCGGCTTTGGCTGAAGCTGCGGCTTTGAATTCCTGCGTAACGGAGGGATGGGCTTTGCAGGCGGTGTGGGTTTGGGTGGCAGCTCTTTTGGTTTGCCAGGAGATGGGGTCGGGGAGCCCTGAGGCTGGGGCTTGGGCTGCTCTGTGGTAGGAGCTGAGGCTGAGGGAGGAGCTGGCACTGGAGCTGTGGCTGCTGCTGCTGCTGCTGCTTTGGTTGGGGGAGAGCCTGGAGCGGCGGCTGCTGCTGCTGCTGCTGCTGCTGGGGATGACGGTGGAGCTTTGGCTGGGGTGGCAGCAGAATCTGGGGCTGACTTTGCGACGGATGGGGCTCTCGTCATTGGGGGAGGCCTCTGCACTGAAGGCCTTGTGACTGAGGCGGCCCTCTGGACGGGGCCCTTCTGAGTCTGAGCTGGACCTGGACCAGGTTTCTGGACCTGGCTGGGCTTTAGCACTGGTTCAGAAGCTCTCTTAGCTGACTCTGATGATGACTCCACACTGTGTGATTTCCCTGGTGCACCTAAAAGATTAAAATATAATTACATTAGATTACAGTTCCATGGCTTTGAAACACATGGCAAGACAAGCAAAAAAGCAAAAGGAAATGAATGAGCGTCGTTATTCCTGAGACCTAGCACCTGTTGTTTTGGTGCAGCAGTGAGGAAACCAGGCCTGCAGCACTCACTCAGCCCAAAGCAGAGCTTGAGTTCTGGACATGCCCATTCATGGAACAACCTCTCGCATTCATAGAATCACAGACCAACTCATCTGTCAACAACAGGTCGGAGCAAAGCAGCCTCTGAATGTTTGGACTGCAGTGACCAGCAGGGGGCGGCATATCCACGTGAAGATAAGGTGTGGTGACGAGCCTGTCGTGCCAAGTGTTTTGAGCATTTCCGCAAAATAATCCATGCGACCATTAGGAGGGAGAATGGTAAAGAAATGATTATAAAACCTCAGGAAATGACGAGAATGAAGGAAAGGAAACAATAAAAGGAGCTTTGACACACCATTATTCGAGCGTCAAACAACTCAGGGCAGCAAAGCGACCTATCATGCAGATGATAAGACATATATGGTTACACATGCTGAGTAGGACGGGGCAGGGATGAGTTTCCAATGGCTGATAATTCATTTAAAATATGCAGAAGGATTATAGCTGGGTGTGTAAATGATATGCTAAACCAATGTAATATAAAAGGGTTATTTGGAGACAGTTTGGAAAGTGTATATTAATTAGTGTTATGAGTTGTTAATTAGTACAACATATATTTAGATTTTGAAACGTATTACATTATATAAATAATATTATCACTACAAAACAGTCATGAAAATTCATCCCAGACACTCTCAGAGAGTCTTTACTGTCAGGCCACTAAATGGCTGCAAGTCTTACGTTTTAAGTGTTTGTCATAAAGCGTCCCAATAGTTGCTTGGGGCTCACGACACATAAAAACCAAAGAAAATTCCATTTGTACAAACATATTTCATTTGTAAAAAACAACAATAATAATTTGATTGGATACAAAACTTAAATTACTAAATTACACACACCACCTCACACACATTATAGTAGTCAACAAACTGGTACAGTTAGTTTGTTTATCACTCATGAAAGATTGAGGCAGAGAACAGACTAATATTATTAGTCATGAGTAGTATGCGTGAAGATAAAATATTAGTAATTCACTGATTTGGATCCAAGCAAAAGACATGCAGAGAATGAAAAAAATGCATATTTTCTTTGAAACTCTTCATTAATCACATCAGAAGGTTTACAGAAAAATACGCATTGTGTATCATTGAGTATAAAGCCACTTTGAACAAAGAGTTATGAAGGTTAATGTATAACAAAAGACAACACCCGGCAGTTATTCACAATACATTCAGATCCTGGTCAGAGGGGTTTGTAGCTTGACAGGCGGAAAGATCTCCATTTGTACCACTAAATGGTTCACACCAGAACAATGTACTAAATATAAAGATAAAAAAGGATTCAAAAGCCAAACATTAATCACTGAGACAGTGAGTGGAGAACCGTTCATCTGATCTTCTTCACATTTGGCAGGTGTGCTATACCTAGGGAGTGCTTTTGTCAAATTTGGTGCTATTTAGATACGCAATATGATCAATTTTAAGAAACTTCTAAAAAACAAGTGAAAAGTTCCGTGTTCAGCAGCAGCGTTGGGGCTTCAGGGCTCTGGAGTCCAGCATGTCATCATTAACCGCAGGAAACGAGCAGATGGACAACCGGAAGCAGAATTGAACTGCAGCTTTTTCCCCGGTGTGACTGGGAGTAGCTGCTATCTGGCGGTGTTTTCCCCCCGTCAGTAAGACAGTATTTCCCCGGTGTAAGATATGATGCTAACTTAAAACACTAACATTACCGCAAGCAAAACAATCCCACTAAGTAATTCCATGCTCTACTTTTTATCAAAGCAAGCAACCGATACACCTTTTTTATAAATTACCTTGTTAAGTGTTTGAATGCTAAGTATTTACGGGTACATACAATGAGTTAGAATAGTGACATAATTCAATGTTTCTTATATTTAAACATCTTAATGAATATGTAGCCGTTAGGGGCCCTTGGGTAATTTTCCCATGAACTAGAGTGCATTTCACAGGTGTTTCTGACCGTTAGTAGCTGCAACTTGACCATGTGACGCAACTTCAGTGGCACTTAAATGGCAATAACTTATGGTATTTCTGTAGTTTGGTTTTCTTGAAGAAATGTTCCTTTCTTTATTCTTGTTGTTCTTTGTTTGTACTCTTGGTTGAATGCAGTTATTGTAAGTCGCTTTGGATAAAAGTCTCAGCTAAATTCCATGTAATGTAACGTAACTCTGTGTTGTATTGTCATTGAAGGAACCGTTTTGTCGAGGGTGAAGTTTTTCACATGACTGGATCTTGAGAAAGCTGGAAGAAGAATGCGGGTCGTTCTGAACAGACATGTTTTGAATAGCCACTGCACTTGGCTAACAATTCCTATAAAATATAAAAAGCTGGCTTTCCTAAAACAACCAGCACACACATTTATTAACACCAACTTGATCCACATTCATGTACAATTTGAAAAAAAGGAATTCCAGATAATTAACAAACATTCACACATTGGCAGTATCGTAATAATAACTGTGTTAAGTTGCCGTTTTAAAAGGCTGTTAACACGGTTTGCCACAGTTAGTCTCAACACATCTTCCCTGAGCTCACATCACCACACTAACACAGACTCTATGGCTGCAATTAAAGTCAACAGGTTGGCTAAATGCACTGTACTGTCCATTTGCTTGTGACTTCAAGTCCTAACTTAAAAAGACGTTCTCTTTTCTTAGACCATGTTAGCTTCAAGTAACAGAGATACGGATGCAGATCAAATGCAAACGGCTCTTACTCTAAAAGTGCCAGTTTAACATGTTACGCAATACACATTCATTTTCTTGCCAAGAATCAGGGGAGACGATTGAAACCATTCTCATGTCCGTATAGAAGATATGAAACTACAGCACATGATCTGGTTAGCTTAGCACAAACACTGGGAACAGGTGGAAACAGCTAGCATGGCTCTCTGAAAGGCAACCAAACCCTCTGATAACCAGGTTGTATCTTAGTTTCATTTCCATGTGAAACAAATTCTATGTTTAAGAAAACTTTTCATATTAGGTTTTTTTTTTACATGGCAGTGCATATTTAGACAGAGACATTGTTCAAATACTGCATACTTGATTTGAGAAGAAAATCTCTGAAGCCCTTTTAAGAGAGTGAACTGTACCATGACTGATTCAGAGACTGTTTCCTAGACTTGCTCTGGGCCTACACTGGCAGCACTTGTATTACAATGGAGAACAGTGTTCAGACAACCTTGAGGTTGAGGGCGCTGGCCGGAGGTCCTGTTTGCATCTGACAGTCCTTCCTTAAGGGCAGCACTCTGAAGGAAAGGGAGAGAAGGACAGAAACAAAGTAAAACAAATAGAGAGAGAGAAAGAGAGAGCGAGAGGGAGAACATGGTTAAAGGGGTTTTGTTAAAGAATCAGCAGTACAATTAAAAGTGATTTTCCTGCAAATATGAACCCCTTATGTTTCTGAACATGCCTCTCTTTATATACCCAAGGAGAATTGAAGCAAATCATATATGAGCATGAGCCATTGTAGATTTCCCTCTTTATAAATACACAGGTTTCAGTCATCATTCTCTACCTGTTGGGGCTGCACAGTTGTTGGCCTCTGGCCTTGAGGGGAGCGGGCAGGTGAGCGGGAAGCACTGGATGACCTGGTAGCCAGAGCGTGGCTCATCTTAGCCAGCACCACCTCTGAGATGAGCTGGCGGTCCTCTGCCTGGTGATCACCAATCAGCTGCATGGATGAACCCACAACCTGGAGAAAGAGGGCACAGACATCAGAAATTGTAAGTCTTTAAAAAAAAAAAAGAACAAGGTTACATAACTGACATGTTGTTGACCCAGACTGGATAACTAAGGAGCACAAAGGGCGCAGCGGTCCAGACTTCATGTGCGGTAAGAGCTCTCTGGTGTAACTTCAACTTCCAGACAGAAAATGCGTGAATAATTAGTTTTGATTGAATGTTTTATGGCCACACTTGTACTGCTAGGTTAGAGCAAGTAGTGCAAGTATTGTGAAAGGTTATGTTTTCAAATATACAGGTATGTCAATATATAAACGGTAATTTTGGTAATCAAAATATTGGTCATCATCCTTTTTGTGTTATACTAAGACAGGTGGTGATATTATGTCAACCTCCCTGTAAATGGATACCCACTCAACAATTTGACGGCGTCACTATAAAAAACAAAACACCATGAGTCATGGGGAGACATTTCACATCTTTCCCACTTCAGTATGCGTTCGGCTTGCAAACAAACTTCTGAATATTTCATTCAGTCAGCCAACTTCAAAGTGTTGACGACCAAGCGTGAGCGTGTTTATTGACTGTCTTTATGTGCAGTATCACTGTCTGCATTTTAAATCCAGAATTTTGTTAAATATTGTCATGGCTGACCCAGCTTTTTCCACCGAGGCGGGCGCTGAGTTGACCGACACCACTCCGTGGCTCTGTACTTACTGCCAACCACAAAGAAGCAGCTCTCTCTATAGCACTCCATATTGTGTCCTACAAACCCTGGCTTGTCAAGCTGCTCCCCGAGCTGGCAGAAATCTTGATCATTCAAGAGCTCAATCCTGCGGCCAAATTAGTGCCTGCTCTTACTTCCAGAGCCAGCCTCTCTGTCTGGTCCTGAACTCGAACATGCATCACTATCTGATCCTGAAACAAATAGTCTGTGTTTGTGACCCCTAAACATGGCAAATCACAGCACACCAGCTCCATGCTACGACTTTAGGGCAATACGCTGCTTAACCAGCATTTGGGTCTCGTTTTTTGTTGCCTGTATTAGGCGAGTCGATGCTTTCCCCACTGCGCTGGGACATATTTCCAATCTTAATAACACCATATGTCTTCTGTAAACTTCCACAGAGTATGTAGCAATGTTCCATACCGAGACGTAACCACTTGACTTTTAGGAAAGATATGATTACAGCAAAGCACACTGCAACAATAATGTGTTATTCACAAGCTTTGTGGTCATGACTCTAAGACTAAACACTACAAAACATCAGGATGCTCAACATTTACTGGAAAGTGAAAGACAAGTGGGGGAGATTGTAGCTGAATAGAATAAATACTGAGATAGGTGGACTATGGATGATAACCATACTTACCCTGGAAATATCACCAGATGTTGGTTATCAAACTCACGATATGTATTCATATTAGATTCAATCAGATTATTCAAAGCCAGATAATATATGGCCCTAGCAGTGGAAATGAGGCTAGATGTGCTAAATTTAAGACTCAAAGACCATATTAGTACTCTAATAAAACTCTTCCAGGCTGAACAGGGTGGACGTTTTCTATTAAAGGCAGTAGTCAATACATAAAGTGGTAATATGGGAGCTGCAAAATAAGATTTGATTATGTTATTTACAGCCTTGTCAACTGTTTAATCGATAGAAGAATTTATTTTTTGTGTCCCTCCATCTCTGCCTCCCTTCTTTATGTGTTTTCCTCACCTCAATGATGTAGTCATTACCATCCTTGCCACAGATGGCTTTGACAGCACAGATATCCAACCCCCCGAAGATTTCTGAGCAGATATCAACCCACAGCTTATATCTGTCACATAGAGAAGTTTGATTAGGTTGACAAACATAATATGTTTACAAGACAACAATAACAACAACAACACATATAGAGTACCACTATTATATGTAAAGTAACTGTTTTTTCTGAGTTGCAACTAGAGGTCAAGAACAGCTGCAGGTGTTTGTCTGCTTCACACCATCTTGCATAGTAAAAAATGTTGTTCTTGCACACAGCACACTACTTTTTCAATCATATTGACGTGATTGATCACTTTGGCAATGTGTCAGAGCAAATGTTGCTATTCAGGGCACCTATCTCGACAGTTAACCTGTTACAGAAGCTCTCTAGCTCGAGGCGTGCCGGCTGAAACCATAAAGGTGTTGGAGTAAAGGGAGTAAAGGGCTCCGTTGACCTGCTGTATGGAAAACTGAACACAATCAAACCACGGCACATACAGACACATCAGTATAACACCCATAGGGACAATGGGACTGTGCTACAGCAGGTGCTTTTGTGAGAGCTTTTCACATTAAATAATTTAAAAGTCACATTTGTAATGTGTCTGTTCTCTACTTCTGTTGGCGCTTGTGTTAGTAGCAGTGTAAGGTTTGAAGAGTTCAAATATCAGCTAATTGAGCTCAGAATTGTTTGATGAAACAGATACTGGAATGGTACTGTTTTATATAATTCAGGTTGGTATTTATATATCCATTTTTAGCTATTTTTTCCATGCAGACATTGGTATAATAATGACACTTAATTCTCTTGACAATAGACCTTTTTCACAGTTGCCCTGTCCTATTGACTAGCAGAAACACCAGTTGTCATTTAACATTCATGGCTGCTCTGTTTCATGTTGATGTCTCTGTAAGCCTTGCCAGTGAATCAGCATGCAATATTCATGTATTTATATACACCTGCTGTCAAAGGTCAACATACATGCTTTGCAAAATAACTGTAATCCAGAATTCAGCCATGAGCTCAATGTGAAAACGAGAACATATCTTGAGCCAAAGGAATAATAAATGGCACTATGAACTAAAACTGATTTTCAAACATCAGTGTGTTTTCCCATGTGGTTTCAGCTCAATTAATGTGTTGTCAGAGTGCATTGTGACTAACTGTGACATGTGCGACACGAGGACAGCCTGAGTCGTCACTAATGTTGATGCGGCGCTCACTTGTCAGTCATGGCTACTTGTTCCAGCATGGCTGACCCGGTGTTGCTCTTCCAATTACCAGAGATGGATGTTCGCCTGGAAAACACGAGGAAATTGGGCGTTGAATCATGACAGGCAGTAACTTTCACATTCAGAAATTGTAAAAAGAGAGAAGAGAGACTTAACAACCTTGGAGCAGGAGAGGTGTGGCTACAGCAAACACACTGTCAGGTAAAAAGCCAGTAGGCTATGCCGGCAACATGCACAGCTGCAGGTTATCAGGCTGATTAGCATCCGGATGAATTGACTAAGTTACCAGAGGCGTTGCTTTATTTGACATCTCTAATACACCGTGTCTAATTAATTCAGTCAAACACTCAACTCTTTATAACAATGTTCTAGTGTTTAAATGTCTTCAATAATAAAAACCTAAAGGATTGCAAGAGACATAAGGTGTGTAAGAGCGTTACATTTATTTTTGTGGAGGCAAGTTATAGCAACACACGACACACGAAATAGCACATTTTCGAACTGGTGTGCGCACTCTCACATTTACATTGTGGTGCACCACCAGGTCAGGTATAATATATTTTTTTCTTATTTTGGTGACTGGAAATGAAGAGGGGTTCTGATGATGTGTAATTAGTTTTTGTGCAATTTAAGAATCATAAAATGTTTACCTAATAGTAGCCCTGTAGCATTATAAACACAGAGCTAGCTCAGACGACATGAGCTCTGAGTGGCACAAAGGTCAGATAATTAAATAAATTCATGAATAGTGGTCCCAAGAGAATTGATGACTGATGAAGGAGCCTTACATAGTCAGCTCAACTGCCTCGACCATACTGCTTTAAACATGCTCTTAGAAGTAGAAGTCATGACCAATTGGAGTTTGGTAGGTGCCAGTCTATGAGATGTTTCAGTAGCCTTATGGTGTGTAGGGACACATTCATGCATTAAAGGGTTAAATGAGTAGTTTACATTTCACTTATAGGTTTATTATTTTATGTAGCATATGTCACTGTTTCCTTGTTATACCTAGAAAACACTGTTACAAACTCAAAATGTGCATATTGTACAGTACACACATGGAAACAAATAATACACAAAACAAAAATCTTTCTTGAACCCAAGGAATAAATAAGAACAACACTCACATGTATGCTTTGTAGTCAACTCCGATTTTCTGGACCCTGATGTCGTACTTGGCGTCTATAAATGGCTCTGTGGTGCAGTAGGTCTGAGTGATGGCCACCACACTCGCAATGTCCTGGAAGTCACTTACATTGTCCACTTTGACCTACAGACACAACACATAAGAAACACATTTTTAATGTAGGCTAGGCTTAATATCTCATTTCTATGTTAGATGTATGCCTGTGGGTGGAGGGGGGTGGTCAGGGGTCAAATGGTGGTGTGGGGGTAATCCAGTCTGATGATGACAATCTTTGTGTTTTGTGTATGAGCTTTGTCTTTAAAGGAGGCAGGCTGCTGAGGAAGAAAGTGGGGAGGGAGTCTGGGTTTAAATAAAGATTAACCAAGTATCCCTCCTCACTCATTTTCGTGTGGTGCTGATAGGTGACGGCAAGAAACCTGTCACAATGTAATAAGCTCATCAGTATTGTATTGTTGCACCGTGACTGGGACAGAGGCGAGACGCGACTTTCAAAGCAAAGTTGAAATTATAGTGTACAGTATGTTTCCTAAAGAAAGATGTCTTTCTAAAACTAAATCAGCGGGACAGATAAAAGCGACATCTGCAGCACAATACAGGTGTGTAGAAGATGAGATGTTCAGATAAAGGAGGACAAAAAGGGACAGACGGAAGAGAGGCCCGACAGAGCCAGAGGGAAATCACATATCAGATTGAGCAGTTCAGGGGAATAATGTGTAGGGATCGATGAGGTGGGAAGAAGAGAGGCTTCACACTTCACTCGGACTTCACCCAGAAAATATATTAACACAGTTGTCAATCAATATCAGCAAGTGGAGGTGAAAAAAAGGACAGAGGGAGAATGAGGAGAAAAAGATGTTCTGCAGGGAAA
The DNA here is from genome assembly GCF_029220125.1 of Pseudoliparis swirei. Lineage (NCBI taxonomy): Eukaryota > Metazoa > Chordata > Actinopteri > Perciformes > Liparidae > Pseudoliparis > Pseudoliparis swirei. The sequence continues at coordinate 11,643,731 of NC_079405.1, read as the reverse complement.
GGAAGAAAGAATTGAGAAAGACAGTAGTCAGTAGTAGGTGTGTCTGCAAATACTGCTGTATCATGTCTCCGAATGAATACAACCAGGCCTGTAAAGTGTCGTCAAACCGACTTCATTCAAACAAACAAAACAAGCGAAAGTAACGTCATACAAGCAATGGGCTCAAAGCCGCCATACAACCGCACCAAAAAAGACACAAATACAAATTTAAACTTATCGAGATGTAAGCCCGCTTAGCAGCGGCTGAGTGGCCGCGAGGTACAGCAGTGTGTGCACACACACCGTCCAAAACAATAACAGTGTTCAAATTGGGGGCTGGGGGTCGGCGATGCCCTCATCTGTGTTTACTCTAGTGGTCCCTTCCAGCGGGGGGCCAGTTAAGTGGAGTAAATGAGGAGCGAGCAGGCGGTCAAAAGCAGTACAAAACAGGTAATAAAAGGTGATTTTCAATTGTGAGTCACTGCAACCACGAGAGATCCTTAAGCATGCATAATATTATGCAGTTTGCTGAAGATTAGCCCTGGACAGATGCAGAGGGGCACGCTTAGTGGACTCACAGTCAGATAGGAACGAAAACATAGCCTCTGCCCAGTCGTCTGTTTTCATTTGTGTATCGTCACCTGAAACTAAGAATGTAGTGCTTTTCCTGAGAATGAGGCGTTTAATTGTGTTCTCTTCACTGAGTCCGCCATGTTGCACTGCCATGTTTTTACAGTAGCCCAGAACAGACAAACCAAACATTGCCCGTTGAGAGACCTTTTTCATTCCTACATTACCTAAAGATGACTTTAGGTTCTCTATGCTTGGAAATCATTCTGCAACATCAGCATGGAATAGATCTTCGCTTGTAGTGCATGTCAGAAAACACATGATATAGTAGAAACAATGTGGTTCCAGATGTGATGATGCCGAGTGTAAACCATTTTACTATAAATGGATTTTAAAGCAATTCTTGGTGGCAGTTTGTCACATGATGCAATAGTCCAAAAGGTGAGCTTTAGTTCAACATTTTGCCATTTCCCCCACTTCACTACCACGTGCATGTGTCTTCATTTGATCACACATACTACAGGTGGTCAAATCTTTCATGTTCATAGCATTTAGGGGGCGGCTGTAGCTCAGTGGGGTAAGCGGGCTGTCCTGCAACCGCAAGGTTGTGGGTTCGATCCCCGCTCTCCCCATTAGTTGCAAGTTGAAGTGTCCTTGAGCAAGGCACTCAACCCCCAGTTGCTTCCCGGGCACTTCACCACAGCCCACTGCTCCTTAATAACTAAGGATGGGTTAAATGCAGAGAACTAATTTCCCCTTGGGGATTAATAAAAGTGTATATTAATTTAAAATGACTCATTACCTTTCCCATTCCAGAGTGGGCGTGTCCGATCTTCACCACCACTGGGAAACTTGGTGATGTAATCTGAAAAGCAATAGAAGAATAATAGAATAAAGAATAATACAGAACGACTATAAACATATCAACACACTGAGAAGTCACACCCATCACCATTTGCAGATGTATGCAGGTAACTTGGCTTTAAATGGTCAAGAACTGCAAAACATGACCACTTGGGGACAACACAGCAAGCTGTTTATACAGCATACATTGATCTCATATTATCATATCATATTAGCATTATCACCGTTTGTTCATATGACAAACGGTTTAGCCAACAGTTTCTTCAACCAGCAGACAGAGCATGAATTAGCATAAATGTGGACTTCGTTTTATGGACACTGTAAATGTTGTTTTGTTTTGTCCTGAGGGGAAAAGCTGTTCCTTTAACTACTAAATGCTCCACTATATGTTGATTGGCTAGTTGCTACCTTTTCTCTTTGCTCTGCTGTTCGGTGCTGTGCAAGTTGTGTAAAGTGGGTTTATAGTTTATGGGTAATAATTGTGAATTTGTCTCAACGAGTAACAGATTTCTTTTTACAAGTTGTGGAGTGATCAATTGTTTATATAAAGATATTGATTCATGCAGCCTTATAGAATATGACACAAAGTAACCAAGACGAATGTTCCCTCCGGTGCACATATTAACACAGTAGAACACATAAGAAGTTCCAGCAAGGAAACAAATGCAAATAAAAGATATCCATATTGCTGAACATTACAATTACAAATGTTATACTAGCCCCTGCTATGTTTGGTACAGATTCATAAATTAAAAAGCATTCCCGATGTTAGAGCTGCATTTCTTCTGCAGATGTGCTGACATGTGCATTACATTAAAACAAAAAGTATGTTGACATTAAACAGTACAGCAATACTTGTACTATACACATAAACAATAGCCAGAGGTCATTGTTATGGTTATCGTTTGCTTTTATGAACCAGATGCTGCACTGGTGGTCGCACGAGCTGCATCGCAAAAGAAGAACACTAATCTAATAACAAAATGCTTCGCTGTCCAACAATAACCTCATTAATCGGCCAACATTTTAATTTTCATGACTAACACCCGGCAGCCAATAGGAGAAGAGGGAGGACATCAAAAGAGGGTACAAGAGGCGAAGGATGGTCGCTTTTTTTCTCTCCTGCGTTTGAGGAGGCTGTCCCTAAATTGTTGAGTACATAAGGGGCTCCCTGTGTGCGACCCTCTCAGCATTCAAGACCAGAGTGTGAGGGGATCCATCTATTGTAAGTTTCTCTGTGTGTTGTCTACAGAGAAGGAGAGAGAGAGAGAGAGAGCGAGAGCAGTGGCAGCCTTCAACCCAAGTTATTTGATCCAGCTTAAATTCAGAGGTGTACTTTAAACTGTAAACATTTGTATCCACAGCTGCCTTTCAGCTCGTCTCACTACTTCGACTCTACTGTCGTATCCTTCCCCCCGTTGCGGCCCAATTTACTTTTCCTGTGGAACTTAAGGGGATCAGAAGAGGTTTGCAGAGCATTCGTCGAGTGGTGGAGCGGTTACAGGCAGCCAGAGTCATCATGACCATGTCCCAGGATCGGAGTGCGTGTCTGGGGCTCTGGGTGCTCCTTTTGCTTGGTGCAGGCATGGAGGAGGTTGTGGAGGGATGTAGTTGCCACCCAGCACACCCACAGCATCTATTCTGCAGCGCTGAGATCGGTGAGTTAATAACTGCAGACCTGATTAGCATCTGTTCACCCAGATAGGAGTTCATAATATAAAAGCTCCTGTGTTTAATGGTGGTGGGATAACTCAAAAGTGAGTGCAGGATGTTAAAGGACCCTCTTTTATAACTGACTGATTTATGATTTGGCTTATTGATCAACTTTGGATTGGATTTTCACAAAAATCTTAATTCACAGTAAAAATAGACTGTGCAAAGAATTAATCAATAGAGCTTTAGGCCTGAGCTTTTTTTTGTGTAATTGAAAGAAATGTTGATTTATCCTTTTTCAATGATATCCATGTGAATGATTAGCTTTATGGAGAACATATTGATAATCAACGTTATTAAAGCACTATATAGAATGGCTATCTTTTCTTTTTGTTTCATACCAAGATGAATACACTTCCAGCCCTGTTGTTGTTTGACAACAGGGAATCCTATGTTTTTGTTGTTAAATAATTGAGTCTTCTTTCTTACTATTGCATGAAAACAAACCCTAGAAAACAATACCCCCGGCCTACTTTCTATCCGTCTGTCTGTCTGTTGGGTTGTCTGCCTGTCTCTCGGTCTGACGCCCCCCGATCATCCTTCTTGTCTAAGCACAGGCCAAAACCAACACTCTGTTCTGACTTTGAGTACTTGGCTGGAGACTGTGGAAAGCTGGAGTATGTGGTTCTGTCAAAGGTTCCAGCAGAGGAGAGACACAGAGAGAAAGAGAAAGTAGACAAAGAAATTGTCGGTATTTTAGTCTTGTTTTTCTAATTGGTCTATTTCTCCCTTTAGGTTTCGATAGGGTCAGCTCTCTAAAAGTAAATTGTGTCAAAATGATATTCAGTCTGAAATTGAGCTGTTTGAAAACCACCATAAGGACAAATTAGATCTGGGTTATGAGATCACATTGAGGGTATTTGGGGCAGTGCTTTTAGGACAGAGTATCTGAAGTGTATCATCAAAGAGTGAGACGGAGGTCCCATATGATTACTCAGTTTTCTCCAACTGAACAATTTGAGGTTTTCATACAGGCAATTTGTCAATTTTTCATATTGACAAAGTCTATGCTCGTATAGCACTGGATATATTTTTATAAACTTTTGGTCTGTTGTTCTATTTTCTTTGCTCTCATTTGTCTAATAAGACCAAGACATAAAAGCAGTGCATGCATGTTATTCTCACGTAAATTGTGTAGCCAACGTTCAAAAATGAGAGCTATTACATGAACATGTTACAAGTATTGCAGCTAATCATCAAACGATACACATGTTGAACCACATGGGAGAAGTTTGCCTCCAGGGATTTATGTTTAGGCAACAAACCTACTTGGATTTAGGAAAAGATCATGGTTTGGGTCAAGATTAACACTTTTTGGTCGAAAGCCCTGGAGGCAAACTTCTTCCATGTGGATTCCAACAGAACGTTTGCTAATCCCCTCCCCCGATTGTCCAATTAGAGTTTAGCAACTGTACCTAGTTACAGTAGGTCTCTTTGACCTTTGGATTTCTACACATGTTACAGCGGTGTGAATTGAGATGTAGTAATAGTAAGTATTTCGTGAGTTTGGCTACTGTGTATTTTATCTTTTCAAAACCAAAGACACAAGAGTAAAAGTGCAAATAGGGGATACAACTGTGTTTCTGTTCTAAAGGGAGCTTCCAACCGTACCATATTTGGCTAACTAACAGCATTACTTCAAAAGCCTGAACCATTGCTAGAGTTAAGTCTCCCACCATTATCATTGAAATTGCAGGAGCGGAAAGCTTGACAGGCACAGCAGCAGTAACGATAAGAGGCGGGACTTCACAAATGTTCAATTAACCACAGGTTCTTTTGTAATCGGATCCCATTTCCTCGGGGTACGTTTGGGTCTGTGTTTAGTTTGAATGCATGAGTCCTCCTCTGAATGGATACAAGATTCATTGGTCTCTTTCAGGTAGGATGAAACTTTTTTGGAGCCATGAATAGCAAATAAGGAAAATCCCTCACTCACACTAAGCGTGTCAAAGAAAACTTTTCATTTGGCGTAATCTGTTGTTACTCTGTTGTAGTTGTGTTCTAAGCATAGGCTGGTCGTGGCCTTTAGTTGACCTGACGGTGCTGTCAGAGTAGACGAGACCTTTGAATAAAGCTGTACATCTGAGAAATATCCCATCTGGACAAACTTTGGACAATTCCCTGGCCCTTTTTGTGTATTTGCGATTGTGTGCATGGGTGTGTGTGTGTGTGTGTGTGTGTGTGTGTGTGTGTGTGTGTGTGTGTGTGTGTGTGTGTTAGTTGGATGGAGGCCAAGCCATGCCAACACAGCCTACTCCATCTCTCTCTCTCTTTCTTTCCCTCTCTCTCCCCACTTCATTTCCATGTCTATAGGCTTGGTCTAATGGTCTGCATACTAACAATATCAGTGTGAAAGCCCACTGACAGTCCAGCTTTGTGAGCATGACAAGGGTGCCGATTCATCAGGGAGGGGGTGAAGTTACTTACTACATCAGTTCTCATGGTACAAGTTTGCAATATTTCTGTTTGGTTATGTAGCTGTGAGGCAGATGCATTGTCAATTTCACTCTGCAGGCGTCCGTATTCCTGTTCATAACACAGCTGCAGCAGCTGAATCGAGTGGGTAACTTAGCCTGCACAGTTCAAAGCTGTCTAGGTGGGGGGTAAACATTTCAGAGAATCTAGGCCAAGAGAATCATTTCAGGAAGAGACAACAATCTTGGAATAAAATGAGTTTTGTTGTTCAGTTATTACATTTAATTTCTACAATAAATGTAATCGCAATGTATAACTTCCCAAAAAGGTGATCCAACTAAAACCACGTCTGTCGTAGAAAAGTAACTCTACTGTTCCTGGTTAATTAGCAATAGCAACTTCTGCCGATGCACAACCAAGTCTCAGACTGCCAACTATTTGATCCTTACGCACGGTTATGCCCTGGTGTATTACTTACCATTATTAGACAACATAGACCCATTATTTTGAACTACAGATCTGAATGGGGCTGCTAATTTGCTAAAGCACTGCTTCTACTTTCAGGTACGGTTCTTCTTGCAAAAGGAAGTGCAGATCAAAGAGATGAACAGAGCAAAAAGGGCAATACTACGTCATATATATAGTTAACATTGGTCAGTGAGAATGACAGCCTTATTCAGTGGTGTAATTGTATTTGAGGAGGGGGTTATGCTGATGTGTAGAATATGTGACATTGGCCTGTAAAAACAACACATTCAAACAAAAGTAATCGATGGTGTAATTATTCAGATACCCTTTATGAGGTTAAAATACTTCATTACAAGTACAGTTACACTGCTAAATCTGCTGGGCTGGTAAAGTATTAGGAACTAGTTATGCTCGTACAGAACTAGTTATTGTGATGTTCAGACCCTGCTTACTTTCACACAGATGGCCAACCAAGTGAAGTGGGAGTGAATAGATTCAGAAAGTTAAAAGGACACAGCCCCCACTAATCCGTTGTCAAAAAGATGCAGGGAAGGTGTGTCTAAAAATATGTGACCATTCCAACAGTTCTTAGAGAGTATACTGGCAGCTTTGGCTGATCATAGATCATATAAGGAACGTAACAGGGAAGGGAAGTAAAAATGCTTAAGATGTGTTTGACGTAGAAACAATGTCTCCATTACAAAGTTTGTCCACCAGAGACAACGTTTAGATTCTCCTTATGCACAATACTTTTAGGCTCCAACTATACCAATATTTGATGAATATCAACTTAAGTTGATAAAGATAAATGAATATATTGTATCCATTTATCAAACCGAGCTATAATTCTTAGCATGCCGTTTTTAGGTCAAGGCAGGTGTGTTCTGGTGAGATCAGACATGTTAAGTTTATTTGTAGGTATTATAGAGCATGTATGCACTTACTAGATTTCATATCTCTCTGTTTATGACATGCAATAGGTCAGGGGAAATGTTTCCCTTCTAAATCAGTTTTGCTCTATACGATTAAAGTACAACAAAGTTGTATGAGCTAGCAGAGTATTCTGTGCTGTCTGACATGTCCTGTAAAGTACCAACCATGGATCAGCAGTTTGCTGTGGGTGATGGAGAGCACTTTGACTAAACTACAGCTCACACAAGTTCCCATTGACTTTCTGTCTGTACTTTTATTTGTCTGCCTGCCTTTCTACCTTCTCGCATTTTCAATTAAGAAAACTTCTTATTTTCCCCCTGAACCAACTCCTCATCAGAACACACTGAGCTCCGTGGTGTTGTTACGTGATGAGGCGGAAAGCACAAACAAGGGGACGCTTTGCGTAGCTGTGTGAGAGGGTGACGCAAAGGAGGGGTGTGGGTCACACTCTCTCTTATACTGTAGCTTTACGCTTTCTTTCATAATTAAACCAAGGTCACTAGCTTCCCTTGTCTGTTTCTTCCCTTCTCTTTTTCCATCTCATTCTAGTTCATCTGCAGGGAACAGTTTTCTCTCTTTTAGAGAGAATAATGTGGAATAGCAATTATAAAGCCGTATAGTTATATGGGTAATGGGGGTTATAGGCAATTTATTGCATGATTTGCATTTGTCGTTGGGTTAAACTTAAGTACATCATATCTAGGTTCTTGATTATACACATACTCAACAGTGTAATCAACAGTCTAAGCCTAAATTGCTGTTGGTCAAAATTCGTAGTGATTTCCGAAACTTTATGTGTTCATACAGTGGTAGACACGTCAGCTCTCTATGTGAGGATGGATAAGCCTCTGGGGCAAAGGGCTGTGTTTCTGAGGTTCTGGTGTAGTGAGCGGATATCTGAGACAAGACTTCCTTTTTCGTGAACTGCTTATTGTCTACAATGTGATTAGCAACTTGAGATGCCAGACTGGAGTTGGGGTCGACAGATTGTTTTAACAAGTTACCACTACAAACATTTTTATAAACAATTAAAAAGCAAAACTATTGTCAGACGGTGATTAGCAAGATTACTTTTAGGCCAATGCGTTCCGCCTCTTTTGTTCTCAACACAGATTGTTTGAACGTGTTCTACGCCTGCATGTTTATAATAGATGGACTACTAATGAAAAATAAAATTCTTCAAATGGCAAAATCTAGTCTTGTTGCCTACAGATTCTTCATATGCATGCATATGATGTGTTTATAGATACAAGACAAAAGTAGGCTTACCAGTTCTAGTCAAATGTATTTTTAATGTTTCTAATGTACTCTAATGAACATTACATTTAAAACCACAGACATGACATTGTGATCTTCTAATAGTTCAGTGTAGGCCTAGAATGTTTAGCTGTTCAGCAAATTATTCTTACGTTTTCATATTTACAAACAGTGTGTTTCAATTCTAAAGTTATGTGAGAAAAAGTATTCAGCTTGAGGACTAAACTGTGTTTTGGCTTACGTGAGTTAGCCTGTAGCTGCTGGAGTTTTACCTGTAAGCAGAACAGAGCTGGTTAATGTTGTCCTATCAGTAGTTCCAGGTGCTGCTCTCATTGTGGAGGCGCTAGTCGCGAAGGGAGCTGAACATAAATACATACCTCGTGGAGATAACCTCTAACTCAGTTTTAAGTATGTGACTACGATGCATTGTTGTACTGCAATGCCACTGTTATTCTTCAGATGTCAGTTAATAGTTACTACAGCTGTCTGCCATGTTCAAACTGTGTGGGACTTGTTGATGACCTTGGAGAAGGCTATTATAGTCAATGTAATTGATTGATGGATCCACAACAGTGTTATTAGTGTAAGGAAATGTTTGACAGTGAAATTAATTTGGCAGTTAACATAATGAGTCATGCAAATGTCTGAAAATGCAGATCTTATGGGTTTGATGGAAGAAAAAAAGTATAGTTTGAACTGCATATTGTGGTCTTTGTAAGTAAAATGTGCAAACTCAATACCATTTAATGACATGTCTTCACTGTACCTTCCTGTTGAGAACCACAGACCAACTATCCTTCTACTTGATTTACAGTATGGGTTTAAATAACTTGAAGTCATATCTGTGCCAGACATGGTTTGGCCTAAGTAAAAGTGGGTGTTGTAAATACTGTATCAATAAATGTGTGTTTGTGTGTGTGGAGTCGGTTAATGGGAATGTGCAAGCAGAGAGCTACTTGATATTCCATGAGGGTTTTGATTTCCCTCCCAGAGGAGAGGAGGGACACATCCTGTATCACTACAGAGAGGGGCTGCTCCACTGTCTGTGTGGAGAGAAAGACGAGTGACAAGCAAAATGACAGAAGAGGAGGGAGGAGGGGGTTCGAAAGAAAGAAATCTAGGCTATATGTCCATCTGATACCGAGAGTAAAAGAAACACATATTGATCATAAATATGCAGAAGGATGTTTTCCATTGTCTCTGGCATGTAAATCACATACTTATCTTGCCTTCTACATTTATTTGGCATTTCAAATATTTTAAATCCTCTTATATGTGTTATTTCCCTTTCCTGATAGTGATAAGGGCAAAGATCTCCGGAGAAAAGATTGTGTCGCCTAGCAACAGCTCCTCACCCTACATGAAGATGATCCAATATGAAATCAAAATGATCAAGGTGAGATCTCTGAGCAGCAGTAACAGCTTATTCCTGATCACATTTCTGTACTGTATATAGTGCATTCATTAATGTTAAGCCATGTTCATACCGTCCCCTTTTGCTCTGAGTCCAGATGTTCAAAGGTTTTGACAAGGCCAAGGACATCCAGTACGTGTACACTCCAGTCTTCTCCTCACTGTGTGGAGTCAAACTGGACTCCAACAATAAAGCAGGGTATTTGCTCTCAGGTACAGTCACGGTTTTATATTGCACTTATAGTAGGAAACAAAAAGTTTGAACATTTTGGAAAATATGTCTATTCACTTGCTATTCTGCCAAGAGTTGGATGAGATTGATATGATTGTAATGTCTGTATGTTTAGCATAAAGACTGAAAACAGGGGAAATAGCTTTGCTAAGGTTACACAATCCACAAGCCAGCATCTTCAAAGCTAACACCTTATACTATTTATAATTGGTTTAATCCATACAAAAACAAAGAAAAGGCTAGCTGTTCCCACTTTGTCAAGAGTTTTGATTCCATCTTCTCATGTACCTCTTGTCGGGAAAGCAACTGCATGTGTATTTCTGAACATTTCTTTTGAAAAGCAGTTGTTAAAAATAAATGGCCATATTTATGGCAGTCAAAGTTATAAATGAAACATTACTCAACCTGACTTCTATTAGCTGTGACTAATGCAGGCTTTTTAACACAGCAACATACATTCATCTGCTTTGTGCTCGATGACATTTCCAATGGCAGTGTTGTGATGTCACTAAACAGGAAGTATGTGGAGTGATGGGAGAATTTCTATTGGCCAGTGCGACCTCGTAGAGTCCTGGGACAACTTATCACTGTCACAGAAGAAGAATCTCAACTACAGATACCAGATGGGCTGTGAATGCAGAGTGAGTAAGGACGGTTTGTTCTCTATTCATACATTTGTCTTCCTTGTCCCACTCATCTATGTCTTAGAGATGCCTCGAGAATCGAGAGCAAAAAGGTCATTTTTTTCATCTCTCACTCCGGCTCAAACTTTCTTTCCATTTCAGTACAAACACTCTCAAGTGTTTCGTGATCTCTTGTTCCAATAAACAGTTGTTCATCGCACCATGTGTCTACAGAGACGCTCCAGTTTCCCCCACAACTTTCACCAAAACACAACTCACAGGGAAGGCCAACGTCGAGAACAAATTGTGAGTGAGGGAACGGATGACTCTAAAACTCTTGTACCCACAGATCAACACCTGCTACACAGTCCCGTGTGCGTCTACAGGAGAAAACGAGTGTTTGTGGACCGACTGGTTGCTGGATAACAGCCTAAATGGGGAGCAGGCTCGGCAGTACGCCTGTATCCGCCGTTCTGACACAACCTGTAGCTGGTACCGGGGGGGGCCGCCACCTGAGAAAGACTTCCTGGACATGGCTGACCCTTGACTTATAACTTATTTTACTCCATTTCACTTCTTCAAACTCCTGAGAAACATGTCCTGCTTTGGCTTATGTAGCTCAAATGGTGCGCTCATTATGGCGCGCAGAGTAGCAACTGATTTCATTGAAAGATTGGCTGAATTTGACAGTTGAGGAAGTTTAACCCAATGCAGATCTTCTGTTAGCAGAGTTCTCTTGGTTGCTTCAGCAATGCTAAATCTTTATAAACTGCAGTTGCTTTCAACATTCCTCTGCCTCATTTTCTTTCTCTCTCACACACATTCCCCTTCACTTGCTCTTTCCCCCAGAATAAGCAAAGCAGCAGACCATCCACTCTAGATTATTCACCCCAGGGTGAATTCTTTCCTTCATTTCTGATGACCGGATGGTAAATGCATAACCTTGACAAATACTGAAGACCTCATATGTCTTCAAGCATTCGTCACAAAAGGTTATGTAACCATTTGGGTTATACATTTACTGAAATTACAAGGAAGTTGGACATTTACTGTCAACCAATATAAGAAAATAGCAGAAAAGAGCTGCCAACTTCTGCCACAAAGCTGCGTTGCAATGTCTACTTTACACACTGTAAACACATCTGTGCTACAACATCTGTACAGGCCGACTGCAGCGCTGCCACCTTTCCCCTACACTTTCTGGTGTTGAATTCATACCTTTATATATATATATATATATATATATATACAGTACCTAGAGCAAAGCCACACCAGGCCTTCCCCAATTAATTATATTTTTGACCAAATCTGACATGCATTATAAATGACCATAATTATTGTACATCTAAATAATCACAGTTTATACTCTCAAATTGCTGAGAATGTAAATATTGTACTTGAGTGAGAATTAACATTTTAAAGGCTAACCGGATTGTGTTTTGTAGTGTAGGAGTTGTTATCGTTGTATGTGTTTAGTTTCCATGGTTGAACTCTGTAATATTTCCTGTGCCAAAAATCTAATCCAGCGCGTTAACAACAGCACTGCCACCTGTAGAAGCCAAGCCACCTCTTCTCTGAGGAATGAAGTAACAGGACAAGATTCAATTCACTATTTTTAACACTTTAAAAACAGGAAATGGCTCCTCCTCAATTTTCAATTTCAAGAAAAGATAGTAAAGACTCTGGCACAAGACGTTAACCAACAGAATGAGAAATAACAGATATTCAGGAATGATCTATATTGATCTATAGTGATTTTATTATTGTTTTATAGGCATTATTTAATGACTCAACATTTCTTAAAAGACCCAAATCTGAATTGACCCCTGTCTTGTTACTGGATTACTTCACTGAAATAATACAGATTAAAATGCATAATGGCCCAAGTCACTATTCAAAGATTATATTAGGGTCACATTCAACAATAAAATATTCAATAAAAAACTGATGAATAATTTAATTGAAATATATTATACACACATATGTTAATTAAATTTAGACTGTCATGATATGATAGACTATGCATAACAACTGTATGGCTTTAGTGTAGCATTATCAAACAATTTCATGTTTGTTTTATACTGAAATAATTGTTTGGGTTTGTATTTATGTCTCTATTTCTGTCTATATAGAATTTTCTATTTCCATGTACCAAAAAACATTGTATATAAAATGTCTCAATGAAATAGTGTGACACCGACTCTTTTTTTCCTCCTCAGTAAACAAAGTGAGAAAAAAACACTTTTTACAGCACAAGTAAAGCTAGTGACAGAATATTTTAAAGCTTTTATTTTCTCAAAGGGTCATTGCTGTTACAGACTCAACTATCCAGTAATGAAAAAAACACTCAGGCACCTGGTAGCAAAGTATAACCTACTTTACCTATATAATTTCCCTCATAAACACTCTTCTTAATTTGGTAAATAAAATGCATTTACAAATAAGCAAGATCACCTTTCTTACTCATCTAATATACATACTATATTTCATAGTTCTGTGACCTTTGAACAATAATAATAATACTGACCATTAATACATGAAAACACTGCATGGTAATCGCTATGACTTATATTATATATTTAGGGAATTGCTTCAGCAGTCGCTACATAGCAGTGTAAATAATTCTCAGAAAGTTATCACAACTTGTGCTTTTACTCTTTAATGCATAAGCTTTGACGTTAGAGAACGTCTCACTGTCCTGGAACAAATAGTTAAACTACTCAAATATACTGTAAATATCTAAATCTCAAGATCATTAATGGAGACATGTTGTCATTTATTGAGAAGCTGAGGTTTCGGAGCTACGAGTTTACTGTCGGGTTACTGACACAATACAAAGTGTAAATCTTACCATGTCTCTGTAGTTGGGGTAGAACGTCTGATCAATGAGAGGGATCTTATCTGAACCTAACTTCTTCTGATTACTGATCAGCTGGGAGAACTGGAGGACAGGATGAGAATGGAGAAAGAGAAGAAAAGGTCGTTGATTAAGTGGCATGTCTGACAACAGTAATACAAAACAATGACAATATTTCTATAGCAATAATCAACATCTTAGTGTTTTTAAAACTGAGCATGGCAGCACAAAAAGTCACCACAAATAAATCCTCCACATGATTTTAATAAGAATGTAAAGCTGCCAGCTCCATTCAGAACATGTATCCTCATGTTCACTATAGTTAATAGAATACTTTGTCGGTTGTTGCCGGTGTAAACTAGTTTTGCTGAAATTGCTCACAGCCCAAGGTTTGTCGCAGAGGTTGTAGATGGAGTCCAGAGAGTTGACGGAGGGGACGCCGGCGTACTGCAGGCCGAGGATCAAGTTCCTAAAATCCTCGTTCTGGGCCATGCTGAAGGCGTGCTGGCGCACCAAGACGAAGTCAGGCCTGAAAGACCTGGTGGAGAGCAGCAGAGGGAATCAAGAAGAAATAAAGAAGGTTGAAATACATTTCTACTTTTTATCACTTAAATGAGTATTTCCCCACGTAGCCCGTGTAAATAGAATAACAATACAAATCCATTTGTGGATGCAGATGCCACTGACCTGCATTTTTGCATTAAATAAAGAGAAGGGATCGCATTAAATAAAGATCATCACCGAAAGCCACAAAGCCACAAGTGAAAGGTAGTACATTTGTTCTTAAGTGTGGATACTTTGGCAGTAATTGAATAAATCAGTCTGACCACATGTATGACTCAAATTGGACTAAGAAATAAAGATAATGAAGCATCTCTCGTGTTAGAATAGATTATCATCAGTGAGGGATTCTTACGAAGCCCTCTGTTTAGGATTGCTAAATAAAACTGAACAGGATCTTTTTTTTCTGACACACTCAACACAGGAAGCAGTTTGATGGTAAATGAGGCCTGAAGTGGGTGATCAATGTTACATTTATTTTCCCATTATCTATAATAAAAATGACACAACTATTCATATCACAGGGATTTATCAAATATACAAATGAACAAGTATCACTTCACTATCAGAGAAATCTTTTTTTAACCTTTGACACGGATAATGTCACTGATAAAATAAATGTAAATAAGAAGAGTAACCTGCATGTTTTGTTCAAGAAGGTTTTGCTTCAGGAAGAAGTCAGATATTTCTGAATGAATCTACCTTCAAATAGTTCGAGAAAACGAGGGGTGGCCTAACAAAACCAAGCCGTGAATCTGAAGCAAAATCATTGATGACATTCTTGTCTTAATTAATTAATTAAGTACAGTATGCAGATAACTGGGAGAGGCTAATTAACATTACACAACATTCTAGAAACACTGTTGTGATGTATTAAAGGGTGCACCGATGTCAAGAATAAGGACTAACTATACAAAAACAGCTAATCTTCTCGTTTACCAGAGTAGATTACACAGAGGCATCACAATTAGATTGAGACATAACTAGTTCAAATTTCCTCAACTGCTTCGTTCCAGTTGTCCTTGACGATTACATTGATGAAAACACAACACCTAAATCCTTCATTGGGCCATACGGCTGGTGCAAAAGCAAAGTTATTTCCTTCAAAGAGCAGAGCTGCACTTCTTCACTCTGACAAACACAACTGGCCACATCAGGCATTGTTTTTAGTGACTCCTTCTGATTGGTCAAGGTGAGGATGTAAGGGGATCAATACCTAAAATATAAATAAACATAAATCTTATTTTGGGTATGGATACGAGCATCGATAGGACTGATACTAAATCTTTTACCAGTCTCAGATCAGGTTGAGCTTTTCCTGCCTTTGCTCCTCTGCTGCTGTGCGTGCTGCTTACAGAGAACAGATGCTGGTGGTCATGAAAATGTAGTCAGAAGTAGTCTGTTAATGAGGCAGTCCCACGATAGCACATTAGGAGACTGCCGGCCCAAGGAGAACGAGAGCATCAGTCGTTTTAGCATGTATCCCAAAACCACATGTTTAGATTAAAGTGACAAAAGCCCTCCAGCAGCCCCAGTGATTATGGAAGTGAGGCGACGTCGATATAAAGCGAGGAAGTCGTAATGGACGAGTCAACAAGACACAAGAGACAGATGTTCATTTCTTCTTATCTCCTGACAATCAATGTTTTTTTTAAAGATGGACCGCTATTGGTCCATAATCTTAACTGCGTGATAATTATTGCAATTATGATAACAAAGCTCTGCTAATCTTAAAGTCCCAGCAAAATGGAAGTTAGAGCATCTTTAGCTTTACTACTTTGGTGTCCAGTTACACGAGGGATTTATATCAAATCCTAAATATTTTATTGGGCTGCTTAAAAATTAGCCGGTTAACATTGTAGCCCGATAGGGAGCCACGGGGGATGGTCGCCTCCGTGTTGTTTTACAGGAAGGAAATAGTTTTGGATTTTGGTATAAAAGTTACAGTTGAAAATAAATAAGAAAATTGCATATGTTATTGTATATATTGTTGAACAGGTGCATAATATGACAGAGCATGTACTCTAAAAAGGCATCATCTTAATTCTTAATCAAGTGATTTTTTTAATCTGACCAAATCTTAACCATAACATCATGAAATATTTATTTTGGTGATTTATATCGTTTTTGGAGACAACTGGTCGCTTTAATGTTTTGTTCTAGAGAAAAGAGACAAAACAAATATTACATTTTGTCATTTGGAGGAATTGTATTACTTTTAATAATAAACTTAAATGTAAGATAATTCTGGTATGAGATTGAAATGACATTTTGTGTTATTGCCCATCCCTATAGCTGGAGTCGGGGCTGGCTGTGGAGGAAGTTGTGTGAACCTCCCACACATTTTGTCCTCCTGGTGAAAGGAAGCTGCTGGGGGCGTGTGTGTGTGTGTGTGTGTGTGTGTGTGTCACAGAGGTGTGTCTGCAGCCCAAAGGTGGAGTTAAGAGCGTTGAGTGGTACAGATGGAATCTGGTAGTCAACACCCAGAGGATAAATCCACACAAGTGAAGAGAAAACAAATGCTAAATGTTATACACTCATTTACATTTTTAAAATGTTTTAAACTGTTTGGTCTCCACAAAAACACTAAAACCAACAGCTCTAGAGTTCACAGAAGCAATCGGTGTCCAGCAGATCGAGGGCAAAAACAATAATGAGTGCGGCTCAGTGGAAGGATGATGATAATAGTACATGACTCTAGTTGTGTTTTCTTTTGTCACTGAATGTGTGTGTGAGAGAGAGGGAATGTGAAGGGTGGGGGAGGTGTGAGAGAAAAGAGACACAGAGAGAAAACTCTGGCACAATGTGACCACCACCAGCTCTTCCTGCACCGAGAATACTAATCAGACTCTCCAAAAACTAAAAAAGAAACACAGCAATTGACTGTAATCGCTTCATTTCTGACAGTCGGCTGTAAAGATCGACATGTTCACGTCTCTCAATGTCATACCGTGTATTAGTCGTGCCAGCAGAGCAACAATCATCCGACTAAGCTTAATTGGATTATTAAATATGCATATTGAATTTTTGATGCAACCACACATGAAACAAGACTAATAGTTTGCAGCTTTGTACAGCTTTACTTAGACACACAAGCACTTTTACCTAAATGCTAACATTAGCATGATAAAATGCTGATAAATAGGTCTTAACTTAAAATGTTAGCATGCTAAAATTAGCTAATTAGCACCAAAAAATAAAGTACAACTAAAGCTGACTGGGATTTGAACATAAATCAAAGTATTGTAGCACCTGATGATGAGGATGAGGATGATTATGATGATGATACAACAATCCTTTATCTGATGCCATTAGAAGGTAATTTGACCAGTGGTGTCTCTGTGCTGTGGTGTTTTCTAAATCCTGACTGAAACTATTATGATGTAGAAAGTCACACAACTGATTTGCGACCACTTTCTCAAGGATCTTGGAGAGGAAGGGGAGGTTAGAGATCGGTCTGTAGTTAGCCAACACCTCTGGATCCAGAGTGGGCTTCTTCAAGAGAGGTTTAATTACAGCTACTTTAAAGGAATGTGGTACATGGCCTGTTAGCAGAGACACATTGATAATATCTAATAGAGAGTTGCCAATTAAAGGCAAAACGTCTTTAAGCAGCCTCGTCGGGATGGGGTCCAAGAAACAGGTAGACGTGTTAGAAGTAGAAACCGTTGAAGATAATTGGTCAAGGTTGATGGGAGAAAAGACATCTAAATATACACCAGGGCATACAGCGGTTTCCAAGGCCATTCCACTTGAGGACAGATTGGCACTGGTTAAGGGCAAGATATTATTAATCTAGCCTCTCATAGTTAAAATCTTTTCATTAAAGAAGTTCATAAAGTCATTACCACTGAGATCTATAGGAATACTCGGCTCCACAGAGCTGTGACTCTCTGTCAGCCTGGCTACAGTGCTAAAGAGAAACCTGGGGTTGTTCTTATTTTTCTCTATTACTGATGAGTAATAGGCTGCTCTCGCATTATGGAGGGCCTTCTTATATGTTTGAAGACTATCTCGCCAAACTAAGCGGGATTCTTCCAGATTAGTTGAACGCCATATGCGTTTAAATTTTCGTGACGTTTGCTTTAGTTGGCGGGTCTGAGGGTTATACCAGGGAGCAAACCTCCTCTGCCTCACTGTCTTCTTCTTCAGAGGGGCTATCGAGTCCAGTGTCATTCTCAGTAAGCCTGTGGCACTATCAACAAGATGATCAATCTGGGACGGACTAAAGTTAGGCCAGGAGTCCTCTGTTATATTGAGACGTGGTATTGAATCAAATGCAGAAGGAATCGCTTCTTTGAATTTAGCTACAGCACTGTCAGTTAGACATCTGGTGTAGAAACTTTTGACTAACGGAGTACACTCCGGTAGTATAAATTCAAAAGTTATAAGGTTGTGGTCTGACAGAAGAGGATTCTGTGGGAAGACCTTCAAATGCTCAATGTCAATGCCATATGTAAGAACAAGATCAAGCATGTGGCCAAAGCTGTGAGTGGGTTTCTGTACTCTCTGACTGAAGCCAATTGAGTCCAACAATGAGATGAATGCAGCACTAATGCAATCATTATCAACATCCACATGAATATTAAAATCTCCTACAATAATAACTTTATCAGTTTTAAGAACCAAACTTGATATAAATTCTGAAAGTTCAGATATAAACTCTGAATATGGACCTGGTGGCCGGTACAGAATCACAAATAGAATTGGCTGTAGTGTATTCCAGGTTGGATGTGAGAGACTAAGAACAAGGCTTTCAAATGAGTTGTAGTTTAATTTAGGTTTAGGATTTATTAATAGGCTCGAGTCAAAGATGGCTGCTACTCCACCTCCTCGGCCGGTGCCTCGAGGAATGTGAGTATTAATATGACTTGGAGGAGTCGATTCATTTAGGCAGACATATTCTTCATGACTCAGCCAGGTTTCAGTAAGACAACATAAATCAATGTGATTATCTGATATTAAATCATTTAGTAACACAACTTTAGATGACAGAGATCTAATATTTAGGAGACCACATTTAATAGTCCTGTTTTGTTGTGCAGCTGAAATAATGGTGTTAACTTGTATAAGGTTATTTTGTACGACTCCTCTTCTGCTTACTTTTGATTTATTTAATTGAAGTGGCCGTGGGAAAGACAGTCTCTACTCTAGAGTTGTGGGTGGGTAACTGCTCCAATGGAAGAGCAGAGAAGGGTGTAAGTGTAAATAATATATACTACAGCTTGGCATAGCCTAGTATTGTGTACATAAATGTTATGTGAAAGTGGAAAAATCACTGTGAAGGTTAAAACTCCGGCAGGGCATTCTAGCGCCTGACTGAACAAAGGAAAAGACAGTGACACACAAAAGGAACTTAAATGAACCGCACACCCTAGGTTTGAATAGAACAAGAGCACTCTGTACTCACATGAACAGGAAAGCCACAGAGACATCTACTGAGCGCAGACACACACGGCCACACACACACACTTACTGTAAATATTGTGTTGTTTTCTGTAAATAGTGTGACTTGTTGCAACCACATTCCTGCTCTGAGCATTGCCATCACAAACACACACATAAAACATCTTGAATCTTGAATCTTGAACACATACACACTGGCTCTCTCTGCCACCCTCACACACACACTTACATACACACACATGCCCTCTCTGACCCAACACACACACCTGCACTGTCTCTTTGTAACTATCCTGGGAACGACCTTCTAGGTACAGCACGTCCCATCCCGGAAGAGATAAGACTATCTTAGAAGACTCCCGAGCCCAGTAAAAGAATCTGCAAAAAAAGCTACAAGTGAAACATGTCTCTCTTTTCCCACACTTTTTCACAACATATATGCACTCATTGGCGGGCCAAGAAGGACCAATGAATGAGCGACAGCGGTGGAGGCGGAGAGACGAAGAACCAATGAGAAGACCAATCAGAACTGTTCTGATGACTATAATAAGCCGTCGGGCCCTCTGCTAAAGCACCTCTCTCTGGTCTGATTACCTTAGGTAGCAGACTGATTGGGTCCATGCATGATTATCTAATTGTATCCTGATTTTGAATGAAATGCTTGATAGATTTAAAGTAAAGTCTACCACTGTTTTTTCCAGTCAGAGCCGTCCGGTGTAAGATGTTTGGTGAAACCTGTTGTACTTTCATTCCAGAGAACACTGCTCCAGTTGGAAGCATTACCAGGGCCCATGCGACACCAGCGAAGGAACAAAAGCCATGATGGCCAAACTCACCATGACAGCCCTAACAAAAGAGAGGCACCCTCCACCATATGAACAGTACCCCCTGCTCCAGCCTGACCAGGACGATCCAGACAAAATCGAGTTCGAGACCACCGGATAAAGACCCCATCGACAGCCATGGCCGACGCGGACCCAGACAGGGTTGAAGCAGACGAGTTGCAGCGGAGACCGGATCGTCAACGGGATACCAGGGTGCCAACCTGCAACACTCCGGCCGCTAGGGTGCAAGACCCAGACCTGCCTAACCACTCTCAATTGCATCTCTTTCCTTCTACACCTGTACATTACAGATTTAACGCACACAGACCTCCTGACTTCCCTAGGATGGAAGATCTAAGAGGATGGGTTGGGGTACCACATGACAGAAACCACTCCCCTATTCCCATCCCTAACAGAGAGAGACTCTCTCCCCAAGAAATAGGTATCTACCCAGAGCCACTGTTCATGGTATGGCATGAAAGTTTTCGCTACCTGCAACAATGGGCTATTAATTACCCCTTATTTACTGGCTGCCCTCCCTCCTTGAGCCTTACAAGCTTACAGGTCTTATGGGACCTTAATCTAGGCAACGCCAGTTCCAATCAAGATCTCTACAGGCATTTCACCTGGCCGTCCCCAGCAGGTATCAAGGACTGGGCGGTTATTAATACGGTAACTCAGTCCACCACTGTTTCTGGTCTCCAACTAACTCAGGGTATTGATGTCTTAGTGTGTTCCGCTGTCCCATGTCTCTTTGACATGGCCCCAGCTTACTATGGGCTGAGAGAATGGGAAAACATGTCACTAAATGGACTTAAGCTCCATACAAACAGGCCTCAGTACCCGCCTTCCTTCCCTCCGCTTCTCCGTTGGGCACGGCGAGTGCGATACGAAAGAGCAAATCCCCTTCCTATCCCACGTGGCCAGGTGTCAGACGTGGACAATGAGATCATGTCACGGGAGATTCATCTACGTCAAGTGGCAGAGCTAAGACAGGACGAGGAGACCAGGGCACGTAGCCTCTTAGGGCGGCCGGGCCATGACGAAGATCTGGCATAAAGAGGGAAACAAATGTTTCCGGAATAAAAATTCACATCAAGCGGATGTGAAAAGAGGGAACCAATGAGAAGACACCGCCCTCTCTTCGCCCGACCAATCAGAACTGTTCTGATGACTATAATAAGCCGTCGGGCCCTCTGCTAAAGCACCTCTCTCTGGTCTGATTACCTTAGGTAGCAGACTGATTGGGCATGATTGTCTAATTGTATCCTGATTTTGAATAAACCCTTGATAGATTTAAAGTAAAGTCTACCGCTGTTTTTTCCAGTCAGAGCCGTCCGGTGGAGTCCTGGTGAACCTCAACGTAAGACTACCACTCTGCTCCCAGTTCCAGCTGCTAGCTGCCAGGGAACAGCTAGCAGCTAGCAGCTAACTCTAGCTCCACGCCGACTATGGGAGAGGGCGGGCTAACTAGCGTAGCTGTCTGAGCTTTGATGGCGTGGAGCCGTGCATCTAACCCACTTAGACCTGCCTCCAACCTAGTAAATAAACTACACTTGTTGCATGTATCGTTATCATTAAGGGAGGCAGAGGGATAACTGTACATGGGACACACTGAGCAAGAGGGAGCGGGAGGGGGAGAAGTCATGCTCGCTGCTAAGCTGGCAACCGGAAGAGGTGCAATAGCTTACCGGAAGAGTGAGATGATGCGTTTCAACTCAAGATATTATTTATCCTTTAAAAGAATGACACCACGCTGTGTATTTGTTACATTTACAAACCATTCAGGTTTTCTGTTAGAACAAATTAGCTGAGAGCTACAGATAAGAGAAGGTGTTTCGAGAGAGAGCCAAACACATTTGGATTTGGTTTGGATCTCATAATTGGATTTGAGGAAAAAATAGAATAACAACACTTATATTTTTTAATTAATCTTCATTGTTTGTTTCTGAAGTATAATAAACACTTGACTTATTGTGAAGATTTACAACATCTTCTTTTTTACAACAAATCAGCTGACTGTTCAGGCTCCAACTGCAACTTTTACATTAATTTATTAGATTTGACAGTCAATATTTCTCATAAATCGTAGGTCATAGATTAATTTACATAGTTCTACTTAATATTTGAAATTGCAATTGCAAAAAAAAAAAGATATAAAGCCATAAAATAGGAAAACAAAGTGAAAAAAGAGGAGTAAAGCTGAAGATCACTAAGTGGCATTTTAGAAATCTGGAAGACATTACATCTTCTTTGGGGCTGCGGCTACTTAGCAACACAGACAGAGCAGTTAGCAAAATCACTGCTTTGAATGAACTCAGACAGGCAGACAACAAGACAGATGGATAATTATGTTGTAAACACATACATTTTCTCCTCAGTTGGTCCATGTTGGAGGCGAGATTGAGGTTGTGATCCAACTGTGGAAGTCTACAAGGAGCTCAGATGTTGTAAAAGACTACATGGCACTGTCAGAGGACAAGTCCACCACCATGAATCAAAGTCTCCCTGAATACACACCATCTCAGGCAATGGTCACTGTTTGTGTGTGAGCAAGCAGAGATACAGGGCGGCGAGGCTGATAGTCGGACTGAGGCGGCTGTCTTCATTTCCTGTGGGTTGGTGAGCGAAAGAAGTGAGTGTTGCATAATCACTGGCAGTCTTCAGCAGGAACACTGGTGTCTGTGTCAGTGTGGTTTGTGGCGTGTGAGCGGGTCTGTGTGATTGTCTGGTTCACATGTATGTACTGCGCCGGTCTGTGGCTAACGACTGCGGTCATGCGCATCGGCCCTTCCTCAACTGATCAGAGCTTGTTGTAAACAAGGATTTTCTGTCTGATCTTGCAAAAAAAAAATTATTTGGATAATCTTTTAGGGTATGAGATCACAGATTGGGAACATTTGGATTGCCTCCTGATAGGGCGACACCTGAGCCAGCGGCTTATAGCTAACAGTGCTACTAGCACTAACAGGAAAAATAATGGCAAATTATGCTTATGCTGACAGAGCTAACAGTGTTTAAGAGGAGGAACAAGAAGGTGGGTCAGCATAACGTATTTTAGCCACCTAAGACAAAGACGACCTAAAAAAATCAATATCAGTTTAAGTGCATTCTATATTTTGAATATGTTGGCGCCGGTTAACCTTGCCGTGAGACAGCTATACCAGTATATTGTTTTGCGGATGCCAAAGCTACCAGACTCCATGCAAACAAACCGATTTGGCAGCAGGTGTTCTGCGAGGTAAAGTGACATTTTTTTTCAATGGGAGTCTGTTGGCTTTGGCAAGAGTACAGATGGATATAACAGCTCCCAGTTTCCCGTCAGAATCGGCTGTCTCATGGCAAACCCGTGGGAATATTCTTAATTTAGCTTACTTTTATACTGGTATTCTTTGGTGAGGCGTTTTAGGTGGACAGAAAAGGTTTGGCTGATGTCCGCGTCCACAGCAGTACATTCCTTTGCTTTTACTATTGTCTGCTTCAGCAAGCCGGAGGCGAGCTGCCCGTCATCTATAGGTAATAATACACTGACTATGAATAAGTACCTCATACAACCTCACCACAAACATCCCGAACAAATGAATGTCCTATATGGCTGCTTTAATGATGCATAGACATGATACTGTCCATTCTGTACACATGACATCTATTGCTTCTGTCCATCTGAGTTGTTCCTGATCCAATGTGAGGTCCTGGGACAGGGATGTCATATTTGTACAGGTTGTAAAACCCTCTGTGGCAAATTTGTAATTTGGGCGATAGAAGATAAACTGAATTGAATTGAATACAGCAGCATATTCAATGGTAGCTTCTAGGGTCAAATTATTGGTTGAAGTAATTTCTTGGTTGTAGGCCTACATGATTCAAGGTCTTTTTAATTAAGCTCTTAAGAGTAAGAACAATGTAATTTACACTACCGTTCAAAAGTTTGGGGTCATCCAGACAATTTTGTGTCTTCCATGAAAACTCACTTTTATTTATCAAATGAATTGAAAATTGAATAGAAAATATAGTCAAGACATTGACAAGGTTAGAAATAATGATTAATATTTGAAGTATTAATTTTGTTCTTCAAACTTCAAGCTCAAAGGAAGGCCAGTTGTATATCTTATATCACCAGCATAACTGTTTTCAGCTGTGCTAACATAATTGCACAAGGGTTTTCTAATCAGATATTAGTCTTCTAAGGCGATTAGCAAACACAATGTAGCCTACCATTAGAACACTGGAGTGATAGTTGATGGAAATGGGCCTCTATACACCTATGGAGATATTTCATTAGAAACCAGACTTTTCCACCTAGAATAATCATTTACCACATTAACAATGATTAGTGTGTATTTTTGATTAATGTTATCTTTATTGAAAAAACAGTTGCTTTTCTTTGAAAAATAAAGACATTTCTAAGTGACCCCAAACTTTTGAACGGTAGTGTATGTTCGTATTTTTGGGTCATATTTTGGAAAAAGTATTTGGGAAGAAGGATTTGACTAAACTTGACAAATATTTTTTTTAGAACCACAGAGGAAGCGATGAGTGAGCGTATGTCTGTCTGTGGTGCTGACCTGACCACTTTGGTCCCGCTCCTGATGACCTGCATGTCCACGTTACAGGTTCCATTTGAATGTGAGATGAGGTTGACCTCCGAGAACTCAGCCTACGAGGACGGAAAGAGGACACAAGTTTCATTATTTGAACATATTAAGTGTTGATATAGAATTAATGAAATACACATGAATGGTAAATCTTGCCTAATCACATGCGACAATTCTGAAAATGTTTCCCAATGCTTTAACTTAATAGCTGTAGAATCTCCAAGAAGAAGACTATTAGATAATTACATTCTGAAAGTGAAGGTCATTGTGCAAGAACATATTTGGTATTTCAACTCTAATCCATAATTACAGTTATGTTCATACTTAATGGGATAAAATTTCACATCTATATTTTAGCATCAATCACATAGTTATGTGTGCTTGTTCTTGGTGTGGTTGCAAACAGAGGAAGGATTTCTCTGTGACTCATAGCTGTCGACTCCTGGCTCCTCTTGTGCTTATTTTTGTTTATGTGGTCTGGCTTGGGGTCGTTACTTTACTGTCAACATCTATTAGGTATGACACTGTATGTTGTGCAACCCCAGAGTTTTAAATTCAAGATGCAGTAACCACATATTTCAAAATTAAAATGGTTTGCTGTAAAGGGTGGAAGGGTGGAAACCAAAATATCACACCCTGTTATATATATATGTATTATAATTTAGGCTAGTACAGTAACTTTAGGAACTGGCATAATGTCACATGGGTGATTGTGGTCCAGTGGTGAGCAGAGTCGTCCTTTAATCAGAGAATCGGTGGTTCGATCCCCGGCTTCTCTAACTAATGTCGATGTGTCCTTGGGACACTTAACCCCAAATGTCTCCTGTAGCTGTGGACGGTGTATGAATGTGTGCATGCATGTTAGTTACTGGCACCTTAGTGCACCTTACTGTCATGTGGGTGAATGATGACAAGTATTGTTAAAGTGCTTTGAGTGGTTCTTTGCGTTCTACAAGTAAAGGTCCATGGACCATACCGGTCCATGAGTAGGCCTACTGTTGGTTTTAAAAGTGTGGTTATCCTTTTTAAACGGATAAACACACACACCACACATATTTTTAGATGTGGATGACAAGTGCAACATGTTTGGAAATGACAGTCGTCAATTTCTGTGGCTCAGACAGGGTTGCAAACCACTGTACCAAAGCTTTATGGACAATATTTTATATATAGTTAGAAAATATGTGTGTTGATTACGAGAATACAGTCAGAGTCGACAGCCATGGTGAGCTAAATTGCTAGTATCCGCATGCTAATATGCTCATTGACAATGCTAGCATGTGGATGTTAGCCATGGTGAGCTAAATGCTAGTATCAGCATGCTAATATGCGCACATTGACATAGCATTGTCAATGTGAGTATATTAGCATGCTGATACTAGCATTTAGCTTCTGAACATCCACATGCTAGCATGCATGTGGATGTTCAGAAGGTGATATTATACCTGAGTCTGATGGGAACATCAATAATTCATATTAAACAGAAAGAAAGATTTGATTTTATAGTCCACTCCAGTACTTGATATATTTCACTGAATAACTTAAAGATAAAAGTGAGGAGTCCGCAGGATTCGTCCTCTGATGGGAATCCGTACAATATTTGTCGAGACAAAAGACACAGGCAGAGACACTTTGCTAGACCTGTGACCTCCTCGTACTTGATCATAGAGCAAGGTTGCACGCTATTCACTCTTCTGGGCTGACATACAACATATATTGGTGCACCAATGTCTCAGTTTTTCATTTGAAACACATTTCCATATCAAATGTGAACGCGGTGTCAATTCACTTTCATCTTTTTTTAGCTCCCTCTTAAATGAAAACAACCATAACTTAATTATTCTGCAGCATCATAAGTCTACAAAGTGAATACCATACCTGCTCCACTTTGATGTCAAAGTCTCCAAAGACCTTCTTTCCACGAAACACTTTGGCCCTGGAAGAGAAGAGAAGACATTAAGTTGGCCGTTGTCTACTCAATGCTGCCCTCTAGTGGACACAACGCACCCTGTGGAACAAATGAGGGAGAAAATGGATGCTTCCTTTAACCCTTTTTCATGGCCAAACTTTCTCAGCTATAGAACAATGTTTACTCTAATTAGCTCTTTGAACACTGTGTGGACGTACAACAACTGCAGGTAATATCATCTCAATGGCAGCGAACATCAAACACAGATTAGAAATCCACTGCAATATTAAATGTCGTCTTGACATTTGAATGATGAATGTATCCAATACCAGCGTTGTCTAATGTTGATTTAGTATCTTGGATGCCACTTGCTCAAGAGTGATGTAGAATTACACCCACACACACACACACACACACACACACACACACACACACACACACACACACACACCGAGCAAACTGACAATGTCAGTGTTGTACTCTCAAGAGGACATCCTGTACACACACACACACATATATATATATATATATATTTGTAAGTATATATTTATATATATGTCTATATATATGTCCCCCCACCCCTTTTGTGAATCTCACAGAACCCCCCACCCCTTTTTTGAATCTCATTGATATATATATATATATATATATATATATATATATATATATAAAATAAAATTATTATATTTAAAGGATAATGAAAAAACAGGGTTGTTATATTTTGTTTGACTGTAAAAATACTTTACACTGAATAATTGGAGTAACGCATGAGCAAGAACATCTGATGTGGTGACGTCATCAGGTCAGTTGCTGTTCCAATCACAAAGACCGTCCTCCGTCCTCCCGTCCCTTGGAGTCTGGACTCCCAAGACCAAACTTCAAAAGTACACAAGTCTGTACTCAGGTACTTGGAATTGATAAACGGCTATTGTGTGGTTTCAGGCTGCCCACTGACATCATCGAAGGTGAGCGTGTCTCCCTGATCCAATCCCTGGTTTTCTGTTTTTTTGAACAGACACATCATCGGGTGAGATTTTCACCTGACATTATTGATAGAGGTTAACAGACACAAACAAAGGCCTCCTTCTTCTTCTCTTCCTCCGCCACACGCTCACAATTTGAACTTGCCAGGTCTTTCTAGCCGGCTCGGATCCAACTCACCACCAGGCGGGGAACATTGTATGTGTTTATGAATGTATGCATGTATATTGGGCTGTCAATCGATTTAAAAAAATTAACTAATTAATCGCACATTTTGAAATTCATTAATCGCGATTAAAAGTTATTTTTTCTTCTTTTTAAAGACACATCTTCACACAGAGCTGTGTTTTCAAAGAGGCTCCTACCTATAAAGTGCCAGCGAGGTATTTAATATTGTGGATGATGAATTGTTTCTTCAGTGAAACATCCAGATTAGTAAATAAAAAGAAGTATATTTGAGACCCCATTGGTCCTGTCATCTTTAACATTGGACAACAGCAGAACCAGTGGCCTTGGTAAACTGACTGATATTCAAATATGTCACGTTCACCCTCTGGAGTCTGGGGACATTTTCTCCATTTTACAAAAAAATGTAAATTCACCTTTTAAAGGCTTTTGCATATGACACATACCCCCCACGTGTTATACATCAACAATTCCAGAACAATCTCAGCTCTCTATATCAGGGCTATTCAACTTCAGTAGCAAGTGGGCCAAATAAGAAAATCACAGGGGGTGTGAGGGCCGCACAGAATATTGATGAGTTGTTGACGGGGGGGGTGCTAGTGAGAGGCGCGCGAGCCGAGAAGGATTGTTGACGGGGGGGGGGGTGCTAGTGAGAGGCGCGCGCGAGCCGAGAAGGATTGTTGACGGGGGGACGGACGGGGGGTGCTAGTGAGAGTCGCGCGGGCCAGAGTTAAACTCAAGCGGGCCGCATGCGGCCCGCGGGCCGCTAGTTGAAGAGGCCTGCTCTATATAATGAAGCACAGTTGTCCTCGTGCCGTGTTCTCTGGTTCTCTGACTGACAGGTTGCTAATGAGCCTTACCTGTGAGGTGGGAGGTCCTTTGTGATTTTCTGAGTGTTCATTGGTTGTTTTTTTCGCAAAATGTTGACAGACAAACGGATTGATAAATCACGTTGAAGAACCCGACATGTCGCCTCGCCGTTCCTCTGTGTATCAGAGGGGGAGACGGGAGGAAGGAGCGCAGGAGGAAACCCGACTGATTCATCCACGAGTTTAAACTGATTTCTGCTCCTTATTTTCGCGGAGAAATAATTGTTTTTAAAACGGAAACAGTGTAAAACCGCACTGCCGCGGTTTGACACTCAGAGGAGTGTAAAAACTTCAACGAACACCGGAAGTAAACAAAGTTGCGTTAAAATATTTTAGTGCGTTAACGCGGCCAAATTAATCGCATAGATTAAGGCGTTAACGCTGACAGCCCTAATGTATATATATATATATGTATACATATATGTATGTTTGTATATATACATATAAGTATATATGTACATACATATATTATATATATATATATATATATTGTAGTGACCCTGGGTCAGGAACGCTACGAGGCGTAGATGGTTTATAGGGTGTTTATTCAGGGAACATAGAACAGGCTACTGTTGGCCATAGCCTACGCCAAAACGACAGCAAAACGCCGTGAAAGCCTCCCAACCAGCTTCACGTCTGCTCCGGGTCATAGCTCTGCTCCGAACGAGTCGTAACACAACACAACAACATCACTCGCTCTCCAATCACAGACACGCCTCACAGCTACCAGCTCATGAGACGTTCACTTACATCCTGAACATAACATTTATAACATAACATTTCCCTCAGTCCGTTACACTACCCTCCCCCCACAAAGTCCCTCGCCCCCGAGGGGGCAAACAAAGTCGGCGCTGGGGAGAAGGAAAAGGGGTTGAGGGGACGCTGGGACCAAGGGCAGGGGATGGGAAGGGAGGGGCGGGGCCAGGGACACTAAGAGTCTGTGAAGGGGCGGGCGAAAGGCTGGGCCCATTGGGAAGGGTTTGGGGGGTAGTCTGGGCTGAGTCCAGGGTTCCCCGTGCCCCAGGCTCTTGTCCTGGTGGGGTGAATGTGCCCCGGTAGGGGGCCAGCCTGTCTCTATGCAGAGCGGCTTTCCTTCCTCGTGGTGGCAGTTGGACCCTGTACACCACCTCTCCAAGTCTCTCCAGGACTCGGCAGGGCCCCACCCACTCACTATCGAGCTTTGGGCACCTGCCCTTCTTCCTCTGAGGGCTATACACCCAGACCAGCTCTCCGACTTCAAAATGTCATCCTCTGACGTGCACATCGTAGTTCCTCTTTTGCCTTACGCCCGCACTGCGCATCTGGTTCCTGGCAAACTCGTGGGCCGACTCCAAGCGGTCCTGGAGTTTCCGAGCATAGTCGAGCCCCGGGGGACCCGCAGGGGCGTCGGGAGGTTTCCCCATCATCATCTCCCCTGGCGTCCGGATTTCTCTGCCGAGCATGAGAAGGGCAGGAGAGCAGGAAGTGGAGTCCTGCAACGCAGACCTGTAAGCCATCAGCACAAGAGGCACGTGGTCGTCCCAGTCGCATTGATGTTTAGCTGCCACTATGGCCAGCTGTTGTGCCAGCGTGCGGTTGAATCTCTCGACCAGCCCATCGCTCTGTGGATGGAGGGGTGTTGTGCGGGTCTTGTGGGGTCCCAGTTTGTCACACATGGCGGCGAAGACACGGGACTCAAAGTTTATGCCCTGATCTGTGTGGATGACTTCAGGGGCCCCAAATCTGCTGAACATTCCCCCCACCAGAGCATCCACAATCGTCTCCGCCTCCTGGTTCGGCATGCAGTAAGCTTCGGGCCACTTAGTAAAATAGTCCATGGCAGTGAGGATGTAACGGTTGCCCCTCTCTGAGTGAGGAAACGGTCCAAGAACATCAATCCCCACCCTCTCCATGGGACACCCAGCCGGAAACTGCTGGAGCTGGGCATGAGATCTGTCTGCAGGGCCTTTCTTCGCTGTGCAGCTGTCGCAGCGGCGGCAGTAGTCCTCCACATCCCGCCTATGTTGGCCCCAGTAGAACCCCTGGCGGAGGCGACGGAGGGTCTTCGTAACGCCGAAGTGACCAGATCCCGGAGCTCCATGCATTGCCCGGAGCACTGTCTCTCTCAGAGCCCTGGGCACCACCACTTGCCACTGTGTCTCTCCAGTCGCCGGCTCTTTCCACCCCCTCTGCAGTACACCATCACGCAGTCGCAGGGCTTGAAAAATTGACCAGAGTCCCTTTGTGGCTCGAGAACACATGGTAACCTCTCCCCAAGGTGGTCGCTGTTGGGATCCCACCCAAGCGAGCACTGGCCTTATGTCGACATCCTCTTCCTGTTTGCACCCCCACTCTGCTGCGTCCACAGCTGTCAGTCCATGGCCTGCTGGCGTGCCCACCGGTCCCACGGCAGCACATTTCACATCAGGTTGCAGCCGCTCTTCTTCCTGCGCCTCTTTTCTCACAGTAGTTGCAGCCATCAGCGCTGCAAGGCCGGCGTGAAAGCGCATCAGCATTTCCGTGGCGTGCCCCCGGTCTGTGGACCACAGTGAAATCATACGCCTGGAGCTCCTCAATCCAGCGTGCCAGCTGGCCTTCTGGCTCCTTAAAAGACATGAGCCACTGTAAGGCAGAGTGGTCGGTCCGGACTGTGAAGTGGAGGCCCCCAAGGTAATATCTGAAATGTCGGATGGCACAAACCATAGCAAGCAGCTCCCGTCTCGTGACACAGTAGCGGCGTTCAGCCTTGTTAAACTGTCTGCTGTGATACGCCACCACTCTCTCTCCTTCAGGAGTCACTTGGGCCAGCACAGCACCTGCGCCTGCATTACTGGCGTCCGTGTCGAGGATAAAAGGCAGGGTGGGGTCAGGCGGTGAGAGGACTGGGGCCTCCACAAGGGCTCTCTGCAGTGAAGTGAAAGCTGCATGGCACTCCTCTGTCCAATCAAACACCACCCCTTTTTGCAGTAGGCGGAACAGTGGTACAGCTATGCAGGAAAATACCCTCACAAACTTTCTATAGTAGGAGGCCAGGCCCAGGAAGCTTTTCAGGTCCTGCACAGTGTTGGGGGTAGGCCAATCCTTCACCGTCTGCACTTTATCATCCATGGTGCCGACACCGCCGCCCCCAAGCTTGTGCCCCAGAAATGTGACCTCCCGTTGCATGAAGGAGCATTTCTGTAGGTGCAGCTTTAGACCTGCTGCTGCCACTCTCTCCAGCACCCGCCTCAGGGCCTCGAGAGCCACCTGGAAGGAGTCACCATGCACCAGTATGTCGTCCAGGTACACAACACACTCCTGCCGAGGGATACCAGCAAGTACCCTGTCCATTAGCCTCTCGAACGTGGCAGGAGCATTGCAGAGGCCAAACGGAAGGACTTTAAACTGCCACAAGCCCCCATTTGTGATGAAGGCAGTTTTGGCCCTAGCTTCAGGGCTGAGAGGGACCTGCCAATACCCGCTCCGCAGGTCCAAAGAGGAGTACCAGGCTGACCCTGCCACCGTGTCGAGGGCCCCGTCGATGCATGGAAGGGGGCAGGAGTCCTTTTTTGTCACTTTGTTGAGGGGCCTAAAGTCCACACAGAAACGCCACGCCTCCTTCTGCTTTTTGGGGACCATGACGATCGCCGAGGCCCAGGGGCTGGTGGAAGGCTCGATGATTCCCGCTGGCTGCATCTCTTGCAGGGCTTTGTCTGCCGCAGCCTGCCTGGCCAGTGGGAGGCGTCGAGGTCTCATCCTAATCGGCCGTGCATCTCCTGTTTCGATGTAATGCTGGATGAGATCTGTGCGGCCCACATCGTCCTCCGACATTGAAAAACAGTCCTTGAACTCAAGAAGCAGCTGCCACAACAGATCTTGTTCGCTAGGAGTCAGACCACCACAGTTTGCCTGCCAGACCTCCCGCACTGCCAAGACTCTTTCACTGTCGTCAGGTGGAGAGGCGTTTGTCACCTGTGTGTGTGGACTTGTAGCTGGCCGGACAGAGGCTGGGGGTGGGTGCAACTCAGCAGCTGGCAGGGTGGAGGGCAGTGTGGATAGCTCATTTGAAGGGATGCAGCTAGGGGCAGCATAATTTGTTGTCTCAGCCGTCAGTGTGGCAACGGTGTGGGTCGCAACACAGCCAGGCTGGGGTGGCTGGCACCACATCTGGATGACATGACCATCAGGGAACGTGAGAGTTCCTCTCTTTGTGTTGATGACACAGTCCAATGCCCCGAGAACATCCAGTCCCAGTATACAGTCCTCCAGGTTAGCAACCCACACCGGGCAGCGGATAGACTTTTTCCCCAGGCCCAGAGTCACTATTGCTTCCCCAACCATGGGAGTTCGCTCCCCAGTAACTGACTGCAGTTTCACTATAGTGGGAAAAATATCAGTTCCATTTGTCACCACATCGGGCCTCACCAGGGTTGCTGACGCACCTGTGTCTACCAGTGCAGAGCAGCATGTCCCTCCAATGGTGAGCATTGCATACCAACAGTCTCCTATCCATGTTCGACCCAGCACCACGAGTCGCTCTAGCTGACCATCAAAATCCTCCGGTGGTCTGGTTGCCCCTATTTGGTCGGACGGTTGCGTAGCTTCGTTAATTAGAGGGGGCTGGGACAGAGTGCCAGGGGTCCGCATCGTCCCGATTATGCGGTCCCCGGCTCGTTTCCCTTGTTCGCGGTGGAACGGGGGCAGTGTCGGACCAGGTGGCCAGGCTGGCCACACCCCCAGCAGACTCTTGGTCGTGGCTTGTCTTGCCTCTCATCTCTCAAAGTGGCAGCCCTCACTAGCTGGGTTAGCTCCCCCACCCAGGCAGGCTGCGCCAACTCCCTCTCCGTCTCACAAGCAGCGCTCCCTTTTGGTGCTTTTTCAACCACTTTACCCATGGCGCCAGCACACAGCATCTCTCTCTCCGTTGCTGACTCCAAAGCCTCCTGGAGCGACCCAGGGTGAGCGAGGAGTGTCTGGATGCGCAGGTCAGCTGGCAGCAGGGCCTGGAGGAAATGGTCCCGAGCTAGCTCACTCTGGATGGACGGGGGCATGTGGGAGTAGGTGCGGTGAACAAGCCCCTCAATGTCATTAGCGAGCTCCCTCAGCGGCTCCTCTGGCCGTCGCTGTCTGCTGCATAGTTCAGAGCGGAGCAGGCTAGTGGCAGAGCATTGTCCAAATCGTCACTTGAGAGCCCCAATTAGTGCATCATAATGACTCCTATCATCAGGACTCAGCAGCAGCAGGCTTGATAAAGCATCACCCGTGAGGCACATCGCTAACTGGAGAGCTTTTACTTCAGTGGACCATTTACTGGCATGGGCTAATAGTTCAAATTGTGCATGAAAAGCTTCCCAGTTGGATTTACCGTCATATCTGGGGGTCTTTATTGTGGACGGAATAGCTTCTCTCCGTGTCTCAGTGGGCTCAGTCATGTCCCTTCCTGCGGCCGCAGTTATTCCTCTACGGCCGCCATTTCCCTCACCGGCGCGGCCCGAGTGGCCAAAGCCAGCCTCCGCAGCCATCCTAGCGGTCATTTCTTTTACCCGCTCTCGGTGCTCCGTCGTCTGCCAGGCCTCGGCTGCGCCGTCCCATTCTCGTTCGTCACTTTCTCCTTCCCGTTTAATCCTGAGACGGCTCCCCGACGTCATGTTTCTCACCGTTGACGAGCGTTAGCCACTTAGCTTCTCTGCTGCTAACTTGCGTGGCGATGTTGATGATAGCGAAAGTTTTACTTCTGACACCAAATGTAGCGACCCTGGGTCAGGAACGCTACGAGGCGTAGATGGTTTATAGGGTGTTTATTCAGGGAACATAGAACAGGCTACTGTTGGCCGTAGCCTACGCCAAAACGACAGCAAAACGCCGTGAAAACCTCCCAACCAGCTTCACGTCTGCTCCGGGTCATAGCTCTGCTCCGAACGAGTCGTAACACAACACCACACAACAACATCACTCGCTCTCCAATCACAGACACGCCTCACAGCTACCAGCTCATGAGACGTTCACTAACATCCTGAACATAACATTTATAACATAACATTTCCCTCAGTCCGTTACAATATATTAGGGCTGGGCAACGATTACAATTTTTAATCGCGATTAATCGCATGATTTCCCTGATTAATCACGATTAATCGCATTTGTATACGCAAAATCCAATAATTAATTCAAAAGTAGTGTATAGCGCACTTCTATTTTAAATGTTCTGCCATATGAATGAAAGTGCCATAACATTTGTTGTCCCTGTTAGAGTGAGACACCAGAAAACACTTTCAGTGCAGTTTATCAATTCCTAGAACTTGACACTTATTTTAAATGTACTGCCAAATGAACTAAAGTGCCAATAAAATCTGTCAGGACATTGTCAAACGCCTGTTATGCAGAGACACTGTGACAGAACGCTGGAAGCTGTGCGCGAAGCAGGGGACATGATCAAAAGGCAGTTGTCTCGCAGCAGCGATTATATTTCATGCACTATCTGTGCTAAGTGTGGTGACTTTATTTGACACATTCCACTGCTGTGCAACTTCAGTAAAGTGTCCCGCGCATGTTTCAGCATAATGTCTCTCCTCTGTTTTCATCAGTCAGGGCATGTGAATGCAGCGCCCACTTCTCATCAATATAATGCACAGTAACTCCGAGGTAATTGTGGTTACCGAGTGATGTCCAGTAGTCCCCAGTGAGAGCAACAGCGGGTGCACGTTGTAAAGCTGTCGCTTTTGCAGTCCTCTCCTTTTCATACAACTCGTGTATTCTCCGTGTGATGGTGTGTCTTGAAGGCGTCTCATACCTGCCGTCATTTGTTGAGAGTCTCAAAATGTTTCTCAGACCGACGTCTTCCACAATACTAATCGGCCTGCAAGTCTGTAGCTATCCACTTCGCTATGGCATTGGTTAGCTTCTCTTGCCTTGGTTTATCTATACTTTTTGGGGCGGCTGTAGCTCAGTGGGGTAAGAGGGCCGTCCTGCAACCGCAAGGTTGTGGGTTCGATCCCCGCTCTCCCCATTAGTTGCAAGTTGAAGTGTCCTTGAGCAAGGCACTGAACCCCCAGTTGCTTCCTGGGCACTTCACCGCAGCCCACTGCTCCTTAATAACTAAGGATGGGTTAAATGCAGAGAACTAATTTCCCCTTGGGGATTAATAAATGTGTATATTTATTTATTTATTTTATTTTATTTATTTTATACTCCTCCCTGCAGCTAGCGTAGTCTGCCGAAGCCTCGCTCCACTGTGTGTTTGGTTGTATGATTCGCTGGCATCAACGGTGTGTTGAGCATTTAAATGATATTTAAGACTGGAAGTACTCCGGTGATAAGACAATTCATCTTGGCAGTGGTTACATATGACTTTGTTTCTGTCAACTCCGCCGTCTTTAAAAACTTTAAAATGAAAATGGCCATTTAAAATCTCCGTACTCTTCTCCATGTTTGTTAAACCGCGAATGACTTTCTTTTCCGGTTCCGCAGCAATCAGTAGCAGACTTTTACAAAATAAAAGCCTGTGAGCAACAAACTTTTACAATAATAAAATAAATAATAAAACCTGCGTTAACGCGCGATAAAATAATTGTCTGCGTTAATTAATTGATGCGTTCCATGTTGCCTGCCACGCTGGACCCATGGCAATTTGCATATCGTCAAAACAGATCCACCGACGACGCAATTGCCATGGCACTTCACACCGCCCTTTCTCACCTGGAGGGGAGGAACTGTTGTGTGCGAATGCTGGTTGTGGACTACAGCTCAGCGTTCAACACTATTGTTCCCGCCAAGCTCGACACCAAGCTCAGAGGTCTAGGCCTGCACTCTACCATGTGCAGATGGATACTGGACTTCCTGTCGGGCTGCCGCCAGGTGGTGAGGATGGGCAGTACCACCTCAGAGCCGCTGACCCTCAACACGGGAGCCCCTCAGGGATGCGTGTTGAGCCCTCCTCTACTCCTGTACACCCACGACTGCACGGCCATGCACAGCTCCAACGTCATCATCAAGTTTGCTGACGACACAACAGTGTTGGGGCTGATCACCGGCGACGACGAGACAGCCTACAGGGAGGAGGTTGGATCACTGGTACAGTGGTGCCAGGAGAACAGCCTCGTCCTCAACGTCAAGAAGACCAAGGAGCTGATCGTGGACTACAGGAAGCGGAGAGGAGAGCACACCCCCATCTCCATAGACGGAGTTGCAGTAGAGAGGGTCAGCAGCTTCAAGTTCCTCGGCGTGCACATCTCCGAGGACCTCACATGGACCACGCACACCACTCACGTGGTGAAAAGGGCCCAACAACGCCTGTATTTCCTTAGGCGACTGAGGAAATTCAACATGGCCCCCCGCATCCTCAGAACATTCTACACCAGTACCATCGAGAGTGTTCTGACAGGTTGCATCACCGTCTGGTACGGGAACTGCACCGCCCTGGAGCGTAGGGCACTACAGAGGGTGGTGCGGTCGGCACAGTACATCGTTGGAGGTGAGCTTCCTCCAACCAGGACATATACACCAAGCGGTGCGTGGCCAGGGCCAAACGGATGATGAAAGACAATAACCACCCGGCCACAAACTGTTCACCCTTCTACCGTCAGGCAGGCGATACCGCAGTATCAAGTGCCGCACAAACAGACTGAGGGACAGCTTCTTCAGTCAGGCCATCAGGCTGCTGAACAAGGACTGAGACCCTCATTAACACTATACACCAGAACATATTCTGTGAATATCTATGGCCATGGTGTATATTTTATTACATTGTTTATATATATATATATTGTATATATATATTGTATGTATATACATATATATATATATATTGTCTCAAAAAAGTGTATATTTTATTACATTGTTTTATATATATATATTGTCATGATGTATATTCTATTACATTGTTTTATATATATATTGTTAATACTTTCTTCTTTTTGTGTGTGGATATTGTATAGTTTATTCTCATTCTTATTCTTTTTTTAGTCTGCTACTGCTGTCGGGTGTTTTGCACATAAGAATTTCACAAACCGATTATACTTGTATAAAAGGGGATGTGACAATAAAAAAACTTGAAACTTGAAACTTAACATGCCCAGCCCTAATATATATAATATATACATTCATATATATACATACATTTATATAGATACATACATATACAAAAACACACACACACACACATAGAGCTACCAGATGGAGAGCAGACAGACAAAGACAGACCGACAGGGAGAATCAAGCAGAGAGGCACAGGCTGCCAGCCAACACACAAAACGCTCAGGACGCCTCATTTTACACAATACTGAAACTGGATCGCCAATGGTTTGCAGTGCAGTCACCATCCCATACACTCACGCTAAATAAAGCAATAACCATTAGCCAAGGTTATATGTTTCTGAAGTCCTCGCTGATAATAAAGACAGAGATAACATTACAGCGCCTGACCTTCTAGAATCTTTCTTTCACTTGTCTTTAGGTTTTTGTTCATGTTCCGGTCCGGCTACATTGTATAATAGTTAATGAGATGTAATGTCTTCTTCAACAGGT
The DNA here is from genome assembly GCF_029220125.1 of Pseudoliparis swirei. Classification (NCBI taxonomy): domain Eukaryota; kingdom Metazoa; phylum Chordata; class Actinopteri; order Perciformes; family Liparidae; genus Pseudoliparis; species Pseudoliparis swirei. The sequence goes on along the minus strand of NC_079405.1, from coordinate 11,605,599 downwards.
CCCCAAACCCTCCATGGATCCTCCTTCAAATCCTGTTTCCCCTCCAAACAGTATGCCAGTATATGCACCTCTTTATGTACCATAATATGACGTTAAATCAAGTTCCATGTGCCCTCATGATCCCTGTCTCTGTCATCCGTAATACATACATGCAAGATTCCTTCTATGGCACCACACAGGACCTTGTGTGGAGCAGCACAGAGGCATCTGGCTCATGTGTGGTTCATTAGGACCAGACCATCTGTGAGAGAAACACTGTGAGGGTATGATTCCACCATCAATAGCCACGCCAGCAACATTTATGAACTTAAAAGAACAGATATATTTATTTATTCTGTCCTGCTGAAAGGTGCAATTCTGTTAATGTCTGTGTGTGTTTTTTTCTCAGAATGGGCAGCTGCTGGAACAGACTGCAACGTTGCCATGATGAAGCCCAACCATTTTTATGAAAAACAAACAGCACACACTAAAACACATCATACTCTCTGACTGACAGAACGCCATTATTCTCTGCAGCTTTAATTGAAAAGCTACTTTGCAGTGATTCAGAGGAATGCATTTTAAAGTCTCGAATCACATTGCCACGTTGCTCATCATTCAGCATATGTTTAATATATGCAAATGCACAATGCAAAATAGTACACAAAGACATGGGATGTTATCCGAGTGCAGTAATGGACAATTATCATGAGGCTGCTGACGTAGCCTCCTTTATTACATTCCATTAGGCAGCATAATGCAGCTGCCGCATGGCACAACACACAATGTGCAAACATAACTTCAAATGAATGCCTGAGCGACATCTGCTATGGGACGCACATGCTTGTCAGTAACAAAAAACATTAAAGAAAGCTTTTATATAACATTTTCTGGGGTGAAAAAAACAAAAATTTCCAGAATGCATTTATGCTTTACGGCTTCAATTCTCACTTATTTGGCCAACGGGACGGGGGAGCACAACAAGCCGTAAACACATTTTATTGCTTCATAAAGTTGGCGTCGTAAAAGTGAAAGGAATTACCTGATGAAAACCGTTCTCAATGTTCAAATACTGATTTCAGCTTTACCATACATTTCAGGGTCATTACATCGACCTGCAGAGCACAGTGCTTCACATAATCTGAAACAGGAAATCCATCGGTCCGTTACGTCTAATCTGCTCCTGCTCAGTGTTCAAACTATTAAAGACAAAACAATCTTGTTAGATCAGCATAGGATCCATCAGACTGTATCACATAAACATTTAACATTATAGATCTCAGTTCAGACTGCTAGGCAAAATGATGGCTTACTTTATGACATTATAAGCAATGAATCAGATCTGACAGGTCACCCCTCGAGTTCCCTGGATTCAATGTCTAGCACCCACTAGCATTTTATAATAAGACTTGAGAAAAAAAGTAAATTAACCAACAACAATTACTTTAATATTACTTATATATATATATATCTTCTCACTTTTTCATGTATACACAAAATGTTTAATCATGGTAATTTGGTTTAAAGTCCTGGAAAGGTCCTGGAGATCCACTGGTCAGCATGTGTGTGAACCCTGTCACAAACAGAACTGACAGCGCTTACTCGCGTGAGTTGACTAGCCCGACTGTTTGTGGTTTAATACGCGTCGTTGAGGGGGCGTGGCTTATCTCCGTTACTTTGCTCCGTGGAAAAATATTTTCCGCCACGGAATAATTAACCACTTTTTCTACGTTATACTTCTTGTGGAAATGCCACACACGTCGTAACAGCTAGCGCCCCGGTGTGAATGACTTCCGTATCCAGCGCCACCAGAGCAGCAGCAGCCAATTAGATCCAACAGCGGAGCAGCTCAGCGCTGATTGGCTCTCACAACGCAGCGATCTGGTTCTGTGCTGTGACGTCGCTAGTGACATCACGGAGCACTGAACCAGAGTGTGTATATAGAGAGCAGACTCGAGCACTGTTCTGAGGTCTACTTGAGGATCTGGGAGAGTCCTGGGGACCAGAATATGGTAACCAGGATGTGTACCCTGGATACTCGTAGACTGGGGGGGATAGAGCAGGCTCAAGCACCGGGGGGTGGGGGTGATGGGTGGGGGGTGAGGGGTTCTCTGATATATACACATGTACATACATAAATACATGGTGAACTAATCTTACATTAGGTTGTTCAGCTGTCGTAAGACGGCATTGAAGGCCTAGGTAGAAAATGCACGGCCCGCTACTGCTTACTACTATATAACTCACATGTTTTGTTAACGTATAAGTGTGTGGTACAACATGTAAAGTATGTTATGTAAAGCAACAGAAATAAAAGAATATGTGAAATGTTTTCTCTGTAATTAATTTAAATTTAAATTAAATGCCTGGTCGTACTAATACAAATTATCATTTGTAGAATTATTATTAGAATTGTTACGATGTTGATCTCTCTATCACTGTAACAGAGTGCAAATTGCCTGAGAGACAAATATTAAGACAAAGTTAAATCTCTTTAATTCATGAGACACATCCAAGGAATGGAGATGGTTTCAGGATGAGAAATCCTAACGTGCATAATAGTTATCTAGTCATGATCCAGAGTTTTTGAGTCTTGTTTCCTGTCTTATTTTGAAGTCCCCCTCTGTTTCCCTGCACTTCCTGTCCCTGTGATTGTCTGCCCTGCCCCTGATTGTTTCCTCCTGTGTGATTGCTAGCCCCGCCCTCATTGGTTCCACCTGTGTCTCGTTCCCCGGTGTATTTAGTCTGTGACTACTGCTTGGTCTTTGTCACATTGTTTTCCTGGATAAATAAACCTTTTTTATTTTAACTTGAACTTGATTGAGAGTGCTGCTTTTGGGTCCACGTTTTGTTCCTGAACACAACACATATAGTAATAATGATTCTGTGAACCTCAATGTTTTACCTGTAAAAGCTGCATCGTGAGATTACATCATGGATCTTAGGGTCCAATTAGATGGACAGGTCACTTAGTAAAAGCTGTACTGCCGGTTTAAAGAGTTATTAACTAAGCTGCCACTGACTGCAAACAACCAGATCAATGGCTCCATGCTGAGCTGGAATCAACAGCTGACCTCTGTTCACTCACTCAGGGTAATTTGCTTTGATTCTATTTTCATTATTGATCTGTGGAGTCCATGAGTCTGAGACAGCCACACAGCCTGGTAAAATTAAGCTTTTCAAATCAATGCAGACGGAAAGGAAGAGAAAGAGAGGAGGATACACAAAGTATTGCACATTATGGAGCTAGAATACAAAAAGTTAACTTAATACAGATAATGTACAATAGCCACAGTGTGGACTTTGTTTGTGTGTGGTACTGCCAGGCATTGCCTCATAACCATTTCTGCATTATAATGACAATATCACATTTTTGATTTAAAATAAATTAACTTGGTTTGTTCATATAGTGAGTCACAGTTAATAAGAATATAGCACCGGTAATCAGTGAGTTGAGAAAAACATTAAAAGCATGATACATATCACATTATGACAGTTGACTTTCCCGGTCCCTCTCTCTCACACCACACCTGAAGTAAATCCCTTCTTTGTGAGTGCATCATTTGTTACGCCCATATCCCGGCTGTGGTGATCTTGATCAATTCAAGGCAAAAACAAATGAATGAATGTGTGCTAAACAATCAACCATTACGCAACAAGCGGCTGCATTGTAATGGCTTTTTAAAGATTGATAGACAAAGCAGGTTGTGTTGCTACAGAGTTTTAAAGAGGTAGAGAATACACCGTCACATCAATAGTTCATGATGTTTTAATTCTACTGCTACTGCTGCTGCTATTATATCTTTTAATTCTGTTTTATTACATTTTATAATTTTTTTCTCCAACATCTATTAGTCTCAAGTTAATTAATTTACATTTTTTTAAACTGTTTTCTTTGTCCACGCTTGTACTTGTCTTATTTTTGTCTTATCATCTGTGAAGCACTTTAAAAGGCACTGACCTGTAAGGGCCTATCCACATGATTGATTGATTGATGGATAACACTCTGGAAACAGGATGTTGACATGGTTGTCTATCGATATGCGAAGAGTCAACGGCCAAATTGAAGAATTGAAGCAATAAAGTGCAGCAGCATTTGCAGAGTCATTTCAAACTGACTTGATAAAAACAGAACTGGCACTGTAATAACCAAGGGCACTTTTGAGTCTGATTGATTTGAAGCGTTCACATGACTCAGAAGGCTTTTTCAAAAACATACAAACTAGAATGACCTCTTAGTCGTATCCGTCCGCCTACCAGTTACTTTACAATTTACATCCATAGCTGCATAAAATCTAATTTCAGAATCTTATCTTATTGGTTATTTGTGTGATATTGATGATTTTGATCTGAATTCTTGAGTTATGGCCAAACTTGTGTTTTGTGATGTCACATTGACCTCTGACCACCAAATTCTAGACAGCTCATCCTTGAGTTCAGATAGAAATTCCCTCCAAGTGTTCCTGAGATAATCACAATCATGGGAATGGACCGAAGGTACTGACGGACAGTCGGAGGAATAAAAATGGCCGTCCTCCTTTTCTGGCACATGGCTCCGTCAAGGCGAGACTATACACTTCCAGGCCTTCTTATTGAAACAATACTCTAAGGGTGAGACTATCGGGGTGAAAGAGCGCAAAAGAGTTGGAGCAGTCCTTTCAGCACCAGTGTGAACATGAGAATACAGTGGGAGGAATAACCGGGGGGCAGAGGACAGCGCAGGCTTTGGGCCAACAGCTCAGTCTCTGCGGACACTTCCTGGCTGCATGCTACTGGTGTACGTTCTTCAAGGCATCCACGTTTTTTAATGTCATAGACGGCTGTAGAAGAAGTATAGCGGTACTGCAGTTTAGAAATACTTTTAAAGTTTCCCATTTGCTTAAGTAAAAGTACAAACATATATTCATTAAAAAAAACTAAAGTAAAATAACTCATTATGCAAAGTGTCCCATTTCAGAATACTATGTATTATATTATTGTATTCTAATCATTGATTAATTAATGTAAGTATCACTAATGGGCAGCTAGAAAAGATGGGGGACATTTTATTAAATATATATGCTGCTGTGTAGCATATTCTAATATCTCATATTATATTTGTTGATTATATTTTGAATTAATAATGTGAACCTGTGGAGTAACTCGCAAAATAATTTCCCAAATAAATGTAATAAATCAATATTTATGTCTGAAAGTACAAAAATGGCAAGTACAAATACCTCAAAATTGTATTTAAGTACCTGGAGGTGTTTTAGGTGGAAAACACCTGCTCTGAAATTGCTGAGTTATGGCCAGAAACTTAAAACTTTTATTAATCAGTAAAAGAAAATCAGTAATTTAGTAATAAATGACAACAACAAAAAAGAACAACAGGAAGAGAGGCAAGCTGAGCATGCTGCATACTCAAAAGGGCTGGCTGGAGTTAAACCAGTAAACTATTATTGGTGTTATTGTTATTGCATGTTATTGATCAACTGATTCATCAGCACGAAAAGGCCCAAAAAACACAAGATACTGTTAAGGTTGTAAGTAAAAGGTAACAGGAACAAAACTAGACGGATATAATTAAATGAAAAGTAGTTTATTTCACTACCAGGCAGGCTTATTTACATATCGCTCGACTGTTGATAATACACGTTTCTAAATGGTCCTGACAGAGTGTGAGACAAGCCGGCTACCCGATGACACAGCGGTAGTTAAGAGAACCGCAATTTATTCTCTCCAAGTAGAGAATCGACGTCAGACGTTTGTCCTTTAGTGTCTGTGAGTGACTTTGTGCACATGACGTGGGAAGAACAAAGAATCATCCAGAATACCCTGCGCTCTGATTGGCTGCGGTGACCGAACACCTGCAGCACACAAAGCTTTAAATCAGTGGTATTTGTTCACGTATTCCACACTGAGGGGAATCGCTTGAATTATTTAGATGCCGCACAGGATGACCCTCCTCCATAGCCCAGCATAGGTATAGATTGTGTGTGTGTGTGTGTGTGTGTGTGTGTGTGTGTGTGTGAGAATGTCACAGCAATGGATTTGGATGTATCTAGGTCAGACATGGGCAAACTACGGCCCGCGGGCCACATCCGGCCCGTTAGGCTTTTTAATCCGGCCCGCCGAACTTGTCCAAATCGCGACTTTGTTTACTTCCGGTGTGCGTTGGCGCGGAAAGTACTCGTCACACAAAACCCTTCACCATGATTTGTCAATCCGTTTGTCTGTCAACATTTTGCGAAAAAACAACCAATGAACACTCAGTAAATCACAAAGGACCCGCCCACCACACAGGTGAGGCTCATCTAGAAACAGCCGCAGTGTTTTTGGCGAGCAGCGCGGAGCCTGGAGGAGCTGCAGAGCCATGAGGAGGAACACGCAGCCAGAAGAGAGCCACTTGGACCGGGTACGAGTCTTTACTACACGTTACGTGTCACGGTGTCCGTCCCGGTGTCCGTAACTTGTGCGCGGTGCTGACTAGTCTTGTATTTTACAGAGAGGCTTCACCAGAGCCTGCAGCTCCACCTGCAGCTCCACCTGCAGCTCCACCTGCCCGGCCAGCAGAGAGGTCTCGTGACACGATGACATGATGTTATTATAGTGAAGCCATATTGTAAATAGTCAATAGTTGTGTTCTGTTTTCTATTGTTAGGTTGTAATAGTTTATTTTGATATTGCACATGTACAGAGGTCTTATGCTTTAAATTAATACATATAGAAAGATATTATAACGGGAAATATTAGGGAGAATATTGATATTGTTGTTAATGTGTTATGAAGCATAGGGGTAATGTCTACTCTATGCATATGTCGATGGCAAGAAGTAATGTTATGTATGTGCATGGAGTGAATGTTAGTTTAGTATTATTTTAGAACTGTTGGAGCCGGTTGAAGCCCGTGAAGGTGACTAATGCTGACAAAATGGTGGACGGGACTTTTATTGTGAAAATACTTGACCGGGAATGACATTTTGACCGGGGGATCATGACATTCGACCCCTCATTGTTCTAGTGAGACTTTGAACCAACGAGAAGGTGTTAAGGGTGGGACTAACCTGTGAGAATAGGTGATTGGCTGATGTTTTACTAACACACGATGCATTGGGAGACTCGTTCTCTTTCGTCCTGATGCCGGTTAGGCAGCAACACTTGTTTCTCCGTGGAGCATTGTACCTGCGGAGCCTTGCATCATCACGGAACCCACGATCGTGAGCTTTGGATTATTTGTTAACCTTTCGTTTATACTCCTTGCCATTAAATACTGTTAAACTTGATTCATCGTATCCAGTCCTGATTTTACATCGAGCGCGAGGTGCCCCATCACAACTCTCTCTTCACTATTTCACAACATGTATATGATGTAGAATTTTTTTTGTTTTTTATGTACAATACATATTTCAAAAATAAATAAATGTAATGGTCATTTTTTATTTGCACACACCCCATGAAACTATCTGCAATATGAAGTCATTTCTCAGTCCCATCTTTATCATTTTGGTGAATGTGTGACAGACCACATCATTTTTACTAAAAAAACGTTAATACAAAATTTGGTTTTCCTCATTTATTCAATTCAGTTTATTTGTAGAGCCCAATTTCACAAATTACAAATTTGTCTGGGAGTGCTTTACAATCTGTGCATATAGACATCCCTGACCTTTGACCTCACATCGGATCAGGAACAACAGAGGAGGATCCCTCTCCAGGATGGACAGGTGCCATTACATGTATCTAGCATTGTATTCAGATATTTCACTGCTTTTGTGAACCTATGACCTTTGGTAAACCAATTTCAAACACCAAAACAGTTCATCCACATGAGTAAAGATGTGTTTTCAGAAGAGATATGAATAATTTTTAAAAATCGAACTTCAATTGTGAGCTTTAGGGTCATATTTTATCGAGTCAGTCTGTTTGTGACGGGTTCATACACATGCTGACCAGATGACGCCGCACATCGCCCTCACTTTAAAGACCCCTTTCTAGTTTCTGCTGCAGGCAGGATATTTAATACAGTCTATCTCTCAGGACAATCCGTCCATTATTTTGTGGGGTTTAAAACCATTAGAAATTATTGAGCTTGAGTATTTCGTTGGGTAATTTGTTTTGAATGTTGAAAGTGATTCCATTGATCTCTTTCCAGTAAATGTTGATTACTTTAACTTTGCACCTTAAATTGAAATGTATAAAAAACAGATGCAATCTCCAGGTTTAATAAATTACATTGCGTGTCCAAATGCTCCTGGCCCGGCCCCTCTGTCACATTTTAGAACCGAATGTGGCCCGCAGGTCAAAAAGTTTGCCCACCCCTGATCTAGGTCATGGTGAAAAGGGGTCACAAGTTCTTCTACACAATCGGAAATCTAACTGAGCACATTTTAAAAATACTATTAGTTAGCCACTACTGGCTTTACTTTCCATTATAGATCAATAAAAACAAGTTTTGGGTTGCCTGGTTTTGAAAAAAATATTTGAATGTATTTATACTGTGATGCCAGTGATAACATTTTTAAAAAACTATCTATGCCCAAGTTGGAGGTACATTAAGAATAATACTATACTACTAATCCACCCAGGAATTTACATAGCCTATAATATTGTCTTACATTATATCATTAAAATGCTCTTACAAGTACTCATTAAAACAAATTTGACTTTGAAAGGAAACATTGTGCATATTGAGTACTTTCACTTTGGATACTTTAAGTACATTGTGCTGATAATACTTATTTCTACTTTTAGACTTTTATTTGTAATGATGTATTATACAATTATAATTTTTCAACTTTTACTATCTAAATACTTCTTCCGCTGCTGCTCGTAAGTAATACCGCTCCATCCATTATCTGTAACCGCTTATCCTTTCCAGGGTCGCAGAGGAAGGGTTATTGGTATAAGTTGGCTAAAAGGACAAAACAAGGGTCATTATTATTAAAATATATATATATAAAACATTCACAAATTATATGTCAACCATTCATACAACAACATAAAATGCTTAAAGAGTGTACAGAGTACCTTATTGGGACTTGCACAAAAATATGGAATCTTATCACAAATGAACACGTTGTCTTTTCTTCTTGAAAAATGTCGAACAGGGGATCAAATAGAACACCAGATGATTGAAATATCATGCTTACACTTAATATATGAGACAATCATTTCCTGGTTGTCTGATTCTCCCCAGTTACCCTGCATCCTTTAATACATTAGTGTGTGTCTGGGGTTTGTTTGTGTGAGGTTATGACATCACAGGATAAATGATGACTTCCAGGGCAGGCTGTGCTCTGATGTAGACACACGTGCACTCTTAGAAGTGTGTGTGTGCGTGGGTTTGTGTGGGTTTTAGGAGCGCCCTCTGACAGCACATCTGCCTCACCGACAAAGGCTCAACTGGGGAACATCTGAAAACTAAAAGCAGAGCCGATTGTTTTCTTTAAGTTTCCCTGAATCTGGCCTGCAGATACACATCAATGTGTTCCTGAACTGTGTGTGCGCACGCACGCCACGAGTGAGTCGGTTTTGTCTGTATGAGCGATTACAACGGCACTGCTATTGTACTTCTTGTCCTTGGAAAGCAGGCAACAGTCTATTTGATCTTGTCCATGTAATTTGAGAGCTTTGTTTTCTCCTCATGCTGCAGCGTTGTCTTCCTCTCTCTTACACCGCCCCAACCTCACAGTCTCCTGTAGTGTCTTCGACAGTCACCTTCTGCATTCTGTGACACACCCATTTGGGCTGAGAATACATTTACCGGTAGGCTTACCAGCAGGTAAAATGTTGTTTTTACCTTTTTATTATTATTGCTAAACGCTTATAATCCTGCAACAACTGCATTTACAATAATGAGCTAAATGTGTTCCTACAGAGTAAAAACAAAGCAAAGCTATTAAGTACCTTCCCGTTATCATTTCCCTCCTATGCTACTTTAAACTAAAATACTGTACTTTTTACCTGAATTTATTTTACAGCTGTGTTTTCTAGTTTCTTTTGAGGTTAAGGCTGCACATATTGAATATATCCATGTATTAACTATGATGCATCGTTACAGGTTGTACTTTCCACTGGTAAATACAAATGCTGCACACACAGATTGAGCTAAAGCTGAATTTCAAACCTTTACAGAAACAATCTCTAATTTTACCTCCACCAAAGACATTTTATTAAGGCTTAAAAAAACAGATACATTTGTATTTTGATCTCATCATTCAAGCTGAGGAGGGATTGAGAAATTGATTAGCACTGCCAGTACATTGTGGCTTTCAGTCATTAATATGAATACCAATATGCAAATGAGCATGAGAGTACAGAAAGCGACAAACTGAGCACTCAACTGAGAGTAGGGATGGCAATTCTGAATTGATGTATTTATAAGAAGCCAACATGTTCACTTATTCGACTGCACATCTTCAGATGACTATTATCTATGCACGTTTATATCTGCTTTGGTGCCTGATGTCAATATTCTTTCATCCTCACACCCAACAGCGCGTGGCCAGTACGGCCAATTAGCCACTATTGTTTTAATCACACTGAATGCAATGGTATTTGGTTTTCAGTTCACTAATTACTCGCCAAACAATCACAGGCAAATATTGAGCATGATTGCTTCATAATAAGGTTCAACGGACAGAAGAAAAACAACATCATTATTACTGCAATTCCTTGGCTGTGTCAGAAGAGACTCTGCGACTTCAGTAAAGCAGTCTGATTATGCCTGTTGCATTGCTGTGGAGGATCTGTCAGAAATAACTTGTGTGTGACAGGAGTTGACATCTCTAATATTTTGTCTGACAGTAGTTTACAATATAGTTTAACATTTCGGTTTAATTTCTGCTGTAATCTGAAATTTTTTATTGTAAGCGACGTGAGTGACTTCAATCTTACTCTGTCTCACTTGCAAGAAAACGTGATTTCTTGTTCTTGTTAATTCCAAAGTGACTATAAATTACGCCAGAGGCTCCGGTGATGTGTGCTGGATGGTTGTTTTGAACACCAGAGAAACAAGAAGACAAAGGATTTGACAGAAATGTTCATGCACAGCAAGACATGCTGAAATTGTACGATGTCAGAGTCGACACGCAAATTAAAAGTAAAATGTATCTTTTACTTTGCAAAAGTAAGACACACTGCCAGGATACACGCCCTGCAGTCACTGTGGGTTTTAGGATTAGGAGTATTAGGAGCATTAAAATATTGGGCTTTCCACTCCTCTCAGTTTTATTCATCGACCGAAAGGTTACGATGGACCCAGAGCTGAAGAGACGAGGTCACGGTCCAGTGTGTGCTCTTACTCCCCTCCAGGAGGTAGGAGTTTAAATCTTAGGATTCTCCACAACTCCAATTTGTTTTGTAAGAACAGGGCTTCTGAAAAGTAAAGAAAGCTCTCCTGCACACACATCATGGCATTCTCCTTGTTACAGTTTGATCCCACTTTAGCAGAGAGGTGTGCAAAAGGCAAGACTTTTATACATCCAAGCATAAAATCCTTGACTGCCTGATGTTATCTGCGATCAGATGACCAGGCCTGAAAGTCTGATTTATCTCACACAATCTAAATTAATTATCTGCAGAGCAGGATAACACAATAAACTTCTTTGCAATTTATTTGTGATAGAGTTCTGACACAACTGTATCACACATGTTAGTTACTGCTGATGTGCAGGTGGAACCTTAGCCCCTCCCATCAGTGTATGAATGGGTGTGAATGGATGAATGATGTCATGTAGTGTTAAAGCGCTTTGAGTGGTCGGAAGACCAGAAAAGCGCTAAACAAGTACAGGTCCATTTAACATCTAATTTCAGCCTGATGAAAAGCTGTCATGACAGATTACCAACAACAGCCTTGTGAGGTGACGCTTCCTCCCCTAATTTATGTCACATACATATTAACACATACAAATGAAAACATTATACCGGTACACCGACAAACAACTTCACACACACTCATCACAAACTAATTGACACAAGTTTGAAAAACAGATCATCACATCACTTATTGTTCTGCTTTTGTAGAGAGTGTGTGCGATGCACCACTGTGTGTAGTTTCATATGTGCGATGCACCACTGTGTGTAGTTTCATATGTGCGATGCACCACTGTGTGTAGTTTCATGTGTGTGCGATGCACCACTGTGTGTAGTTTCATATGTGCGATGCACCACTGTGTGTAGTTTCATATATGTGTGATGCACCACTGTGTGTAGTTTCATATGTGCGATGCACCACTGTGTGTAGTTTCATGTGTGTGCGATGCACCACTGTGTGTAGTTTCATATATGTGTGATGCACCACTGTGTGTAGTTTCATATGTGCGATGCACCACTGTGTGTAGTTTCATATGTGCGATGCACCACTGTGTGTAGTTTCATGTGTGCGATGCACCACTGTGTGTAGTTTCATATGTGTGTGATGCACCACTGTGTGTAGTTTCATATATGTGTGATGCACCACTGTGTGTAGTTTCATATGTGTGTGATGCACCACTGTGTGTAGTTTCATATGTGCGATGCACCACTGTGTGTAGTTTCATGTGTGCGATGCACCACTGTGTGTAGTTTCATATGTGTGTGATGCATCAGTGTGTCTAGTTTCATGTGCGTGCGATGCACCACTGTGTGTAGTTTCATGTGTGCGATGCACCACTGTGTGTAGTTTCATGTGTGTGCGATGCACCACTGTGTGTAGTTTCATGTGTGCGATGCACCACTGTGTGTAGTTTCATGTGTGTGTGATGCATCAGTGTGTCTAGTTTCATGTGTGTGCGATGCAACACTGTGTGTAGTTTCATGTGTGTGTGATGCAACACTGTGTGTAGTTTCATGTGTGTGTGATGCAACACTGTGTGTAGTTTCATGTGTGTGCGATGCAACACTGTGTGTAGTTTCATGTGTGTGTGATGCAACACTGTGTGTAGTTTCATGTGCGTGCGATGCAACACTGTGTGTAGTTTCATGTGTGTGTGATGCAACACTGTGTGTAGTTTCATGTGTGTGTGATGCAACACTGTGTGTAGTTTCATGTGTGTGCGATGCAACACTGTGTGTAGTTTCATGTGTGTGTGATGCAACACTGTGTGTAGTTTCATGTGCGATGCAACACTGTGTGTAGTTTCATGTGTGTGTGATGCAACACTGTGTGTAGTTTCATGTGTGTGTGATGCAACACTGTGTGTAGTTTCATGTGTGCGATGCACCACTGTGTGTAATTTCATGTGTGAGATGCACCACTGTGTGTAGTTTCATGTGTGTGTGATGCAACACTGTGTGTAGTTTCATGTGCGTGCGATGCAACACTGTGTGTAGTTTCATGTGTGTGTGATGCAACACTGTGTGTAGTTTCATGTGTGCGATGCACCACTGTGTGTAATTTCATGTGTGCGATGCACCACTGTGTGTAGTTTCATATGTGTGTGATGCATCAGTGTGTCTAGTTTCATGTGCGTGCGATGCAACACTGTGTGTAGTTTCATGTGTGTGTTAAAGAATATATATTATAGTTTAGCATAGCTTAGTATTGTTTGCATATAGATTATGTGTAAAATGGAAAACACTGAATGGAAGTTAAAATCTCCAGCGGAGCACTCTGGTGCCTGACTGATCTAAAGAAAGATAACAGTGACACTTGGTGATTCCGGAGGTGATCACATACAAAGAGCTCTCTATACTCTCATAGACAACTGAGGGTCCAGATGCGGCCATTATTCTCCTTCTTAGACAAGTTAAGCCCTTTCTGTCTCTCCACACTGACCCCCCCTTCACCGATCCCCCTCACACGCACACACTGACACGTGGGAAGAAGCCCCCCCGGTGTGCGAACGACCTTCGGAGAGAATCCAGGCCCCATCCCTGAAGAGATAAGGCCCGAAGGAAGTCTTCTTACCAGACAGGGGACATTATATCAACACATCTGTCCTCTCCTTCACCCCTTCTAGTTTACATATATTCATGAGCTGGCCACAACATCCAATGAAGGGACGGCAGAGGCGGGAGCTGGCAACAAGAACCAATGAGAAGACACCGCCCCCTTATCTCCTGACGGATCAGAACTGTGCCTTTCGGCTATTTAAAATGGCCGCAGACTCTAAGTCGTGGTCTTTTTCTCCGGTGCCGAGGCCATCGGTCAGAGCTCTGGAGAAGGGTCCACAAATGATTGTCCACCTGTATCCTGATTTCTGAATAAAACGCTAATAGATGTAACGTAGAAGTCTACCGCTCTTTCTTCCAGTGAGTCCTGTCCAGGTGGTGTGATGCTGTCCAAAACCAACAAATGGTAGCAAGAGAATGGTTGTGAAATCCGGTCCAGAGACCTGAGGAGGACGAGCACGAGAGACCCCCGGACGGACCACTGCGTTCAAGGCCCACTCCAAGAACCCTGATCAAAACACCGGTGTACAAAATAAGGTAGGACTGAACCTATTCATTTAAATCAGTCAGATTGAATACTCTAAATTTGATCAGGAGTATTGGAAGTGAGTATTGAAACTGCAAAATGTTTTGACTTGATTTAAAATTAAAATAAAGCGTAAAAAGGGAAATCACGATACAGTTTGACATAAAGACCTCAGGGAGGCATGAGACTTCATAGAGCCGGTCTGGGGCGAAGGTCGGTCAGGGGCTAGAAAGACTTCATAGGAAGCCGGTCAGGGGCCGAAGACGGGTCAGGGGCCCGCACGTAGAAGACTTCATAGGAAGCCGGTCTGGGGTCAAGACGGGTCAGGGGCCCGCACGTAGAAAGACTTCATAGGAAGCCGGTCTGGGGTCAAGACGGGTCAGGGGCCCGACGTAGAAAGACTTCATAGGAAGCCGGTCTGGGGTCAAGACGGGTCAGGGGCCCGACGTGAAAAGACTTCATAGGAAGCCGGTCAAGGGGCGAAGACGGGTCAGGGGCCCGCACGTAGGAGACTCTACAGAGAGCGGTCAAGGGGCGAAGTCGGGTCAGGGCCGCATCAGAACACATGTGTAATGCATAAACTGTGAATGAATGTTGAATACCGGTGGTGAATAAGTGTTGTCAAAGTGGAATCAACAGAACAGAGTCGAAACCTTACGGTGTCAACGCAAGCTCTAGTCTGTTGAATTTCACGAGTGACAAATAAGGATTTATTGTTTTGAAAGGCACGCTGCCGAGTAAAGAACACCCATATGGCGATTGTGTACTATGTGTAAGAGCAGTTACGAGTTTGAGATTGAGGAGGTTACTGCGAAACAACGAGGAAACTCAGCTTAAACACTGCAATAAGGCAAGAGCAGAAACGTAAACACAGAAGGGAGAGAACAGCTGTAAGAGGCTGCAGCGGATCACCGCGCGGAGCACACGCGCCGTCACAGACGGAGCCGCCCCGCCCCTACCCACTTAACTGCGCGCGCCGCTCCTGTAGGCTCTCTGAGCGAGAGAAGTTGAGAGAGGACAGTGACAAAGAATCCCTTTTGAAGATAAGATATAGTGTTGGGTTTACTATTGATTTTAAGAAACAAT
Organism: Pseudoliparis swirei; assembly: GCF_029220125.1. Taxonomy (NCBI): domain Eukaryota; kingdom Metazoa; phylum Chordata; class Actinopteri; order Perciformes; family Liparidae; genus Pseudoliparis; species Pseudoliparis swirei. The sequence continues at coordinate 11,590,155 of NC_079405.1, read as the reverse complement.
AGTGGTTATTATTACAGTAATGCCGTCCGGCGTACGAGTAATTGATTTCCCATCACTGTTTTAGTACTGAGTTTTTATTTGTTTATCTGTTTTGATTGACAGTTTTAGAGAATAGTGTTGGGTTTACTGTTTTTTCTTGGGAAAAGACAGTGGTTATTATTACAGTAATGCCGTTAGGCGCATTTAGTAATTGATTTCTCATCACCGTTTAAAAAACTGAGGTTTATTTTTATTTTAGTCGGTTTCAAAGGATAGTTTTGGGTTTACTGTTTTTTGGAAAAATAGTGGTTATTATTACAGTCGTCCGTTGGATGTACGAGTAATCGATTTCTCATGAGCTGTTAAGAAACTGACACCTGTTTATGCGATGTGCAAATGTTTTGTTTTTTCCCCATAAACTGATAGAGTGTGTGACCATCAGCTTTCTGTCTGAAACATAGTTTTTAATAAATACGTATTTTTTTTTATATAATATTAACAGAAAACGGACATTTGCAGTTCAGATAAAATATAAAAGAACACAACAACACATAATGACGAGCCCACCCAAAGGAGAGATGACAGTGCGAGATTGGTTGAAAGAACGAGTGAAGGACAGAGCAGGCCTGAAGTGGGCAGAAGTAAGCAACGTATTCAAAAGAGTAGAAGGAAGTTGGATACAAAGGGGATGGTTAAGACCAAACAATTCTCTCCCAACGAGGAAGAAAGAGAAAGCATGAGGAAAAGCATAGACAAGGATGTAGAAGATGCAAAAGACAGATATGACCAGATAAAAAAGGGTTTGAGTACAATTTCAACCCGTAAAAGGCTAGAGTAGGAATAACAGAGGCGGAAGAAGAGAAGCAGGTCAAACAATGGGCCCTTGAGGAACTGGAACGTAAAACAAAATCGATAAGAGACGGCAGGGTAGAGAAAGCTCAGCAGCAGGACAGCAGTTTATACCCAAACCTAAAGAACACTAATCTAAAAATAGACAGCAGAGCAGGCCCGACAGCGCCTCCATCATATCATTCAAGCAACCCATTCATACAGATGCCGGTAATAGAAGTGGAAGATGGAGGAATAAAGGCCTCCATCTCAGGCATCGTTACACTTAATGCAGTGCAGGGACAGGTGAATGCAGACTTTAAATCCAGAACCACAGATGACGAAGAGAGACTAAGCAACTTGTCAGGGACAACAGAAGGACGGAAGAATTCCTTTTGAAGATAACTATTAATTAGTAGAGTGTGCGACCATCTTTTACTTTTTGAAATGATGCTTTAAAGAAATGCATTGTTTTGCCAAAGTTTTAATTTTTCTTTAAATTAACTGATAAATTGCCTGGCTAGCTCAGTCAGTAGAGAATGAGACTTCTAATTCAAAGGAGGGTATTCAGTTTTAAATTGATCCCCTTTATTATTTTATATAGTCATCTATTTATGTTCCTCAGTCTCTCTTAAAGATTTGACCCCTTTCAAGCATAACTGAAGTTTTTCCCAGCCACAAGGCACCTCTCTTAGCAGTTCACATTAAAAATAATAAAAAAAACTGAGAAAAAAGGTTGATGGTTCTAAGATAATGATGATGCCACCATTTGATGGTGAGGGATGAGCAGCTTATTTAGATAGAATCAGAGAGTTGTAGAATGACAAACTAGGGAAAGATTTCCTTGAATATAGCATGACTGAACAGTTTTTAGGTTATCAATAGAATCATCAGTGACTGTGACCATACAGACCGAACTGAAAGGGATAGTAGGACTAAAGTACATGAACTTCTATGACTTAGAAGCTCAGGTCAGACGACAAACAGATCAAAATAAACAGCAGAGAAAAGATGACCTGACCAAAGCAGAAGTAAATGGCACAAGCCACGGTGCAGCAGACTGCAGCACAACTACATGGACCTTAAGTCCTGTATAGTCTGTATCCAGCTCCTCCTCCAAATCCATAAGCACTGATCTATCAACAGCCACAGCAAGCCACGTTTGCACCGCTTCAAGTTTAGTTCCTCAAACCTTATGTCCCGCAACAGGTGGGTCAGCAGCCCATAGATGGGGCCCCATAACAGAGAGATAATATGCATAAAAGAAGCCCGCTCAGGAGTAAGAGGAGTAACTACTGGGGCAACGGAGGCTTTAGACGAGCATTAATAATTTTTAATTATAGTCAGGCTGGACATTGGGCTAATTTTGTCCTTATCCACCACAGGGTTAAGCAGTCTCAGTCAGAACCACTTCAGTACTCTCATAATGTCTAACCCCGCCATAACAAGCACCCAACACATAGCCACAGCCACAAGGCAATAGTGATCCACAACACCAGGCCCGGACCAGAGACACAGAATTAGGCGTGCCCAGATCCAACAGCTGACAGCGAACTGTACTCACTGAACAGAAATGTGCCACACCCACTAGTCACCCAATGATTCAACTGGAGACTAAAGAGACACTGAACAGGAAGCAAAGTGTCCGGTGGGACAGAGTAGATGATGATGACATCACACCTGCATGACAACAGCCTGCAGTGGAGACTTTGGTTCAAAGTCCTGCATCCCTACTCGCCACCAGGGGACCAAAGACATTGTGCCCTTAACTCCTCCTTGATACAAGATGAGATCTGAATTCCTGAGGGACTGCCTGCAACACGAGATTGAGGTTCGTGAAGACCCAGCTGAGGAGGCTTGGAGATCTATGCACTGAACAAGGAGTAGCAGCGGCCGGTGAATGAACACCAGAGTTGCAGATTGAATGCAATCGTTGACACCGCAGCTCCACGTCACAGTGTTGGTCCAGAGTGGAGGCACTGAGAAGAACAATGGTGAAAGCAGAGGTTGAGGCTACGGACTGGGTGCACAAACAAAATTAACACTTGCATTACTCCACATTTGAGGATATGTAAAGAACTGCACACACATCGGAGGTCCAGTTAATATTAGAGACACATGCTTAGCCACACACATAGTAGAGAGAACACTGATCATGGGGACACTGACAACATGCTTAACTTATTTTTCAGACATTTTTAGGACTGAAGGGTGAACTGATGTGTGACTGATTCTGATAGCTCCCATAGAGGTAGAGTTAAAACTGCGTGCGATTCTAATTTAATCATCACCAGCATCCCTTAAGGATGGAACAGACTAGATATATTTTTTAAATCATAGAATGGTTGTTATAGGCAGGTGTACTGGAGAGGACGAGGGCGCCCTGGAATACATTAATTACTTAATTTCCTAAACCTGGAAAATGGGCCTTGATATGGGGCCAATAAATAAATGTGTAACCCGTTCTTTAATAATTAGGCCGACTTATTATGACATTCCTTACCCAAGCACAATGATGACGCTGTGAGTTCAGACAAGACATGGTTCTCCTGCATTGATTGACAGACGCAAGCATTTTTATTTTATTTCTCTTTTCTTCTAGAAGTTGACTGTTTATTAAGATTATTATTATTGAAAAGGACGGATTTAGGAATTCCATCCTATTTCAAAAGAGGGATAGAAGCACACAACAATCTATGTTGAGGACAGACTATTAAGAGGAGGGTCAGACAAGTACAGACTAATAGATCAGATAGCAGCAGGTTTAGAATCAGTGACCCCAGAGAATCATAAAAAATAATTTTTTGAAATCATAAATATGCTTGATAAATGAAAAGATGTAATCTTATTTGTGTTCCTTCCATAGTTGTGGTGATAGTAGATGGGGTTCAACGTCGACTGATTCGAAGAAGAGCCGCCACTCCTGTACACATAACTTGCGAGTGTTTGATCACACCCCATATAGTGCACACAGGCACACACTCAAGGTACAGAGTTACAAGACGCATCAGGTCCGACAACGGAACACATTTTAACAACAAACTGCTGGGGAAAGTTGATATGCACTGGGCATAACCTACAAGTTTGGGTCTATATATCACCCTCAGTCTCAAGGATTGGTCGAGAGAGCCAATCAAATGATTAAAAGGAAAATGTGCGAAGGCGCTTCCACTAGGTACTGATGACCATGAGAGCAGTACCAGGGGGGAAGACGTCACCAAGTGAGTTGTTAACAGGAAGAAGTATGCCAGAGCCACCCAGAGATGGAGGTCATATGCCACCTCTGGATGTCTGTAAAATTGAAATGTCAGAATACATAAAAGCTCTAATTTCTCTCTCACCAAAAGCTCTCTCAAACCAGGTTGTTCGAGCCCAGACGATCGAGCAGGAGGCAGCAGAGCCAACCAAAGTAAAAGTAGGTGACTGGGTCAGGGTCAGGGTTCACAAGAGGAAGTGGACTGAGCCTAGGTGGACTGGTCTGTACGAAGTGGAGGAGGTTACTTCACACATGGTCCAGGTCAAGGGTAAGGCAGAGGCACCTTGACACCACCTGACACATTGTGCCCCAGCCACCTGTCCAACAGGGACATTGACAGAAACACAATCAGATCTAAAGATGTTGATGCCACAGAGGTCGTTCCGTAGGTGTGTCGGGGATCCGGATAGCCCAGCTAGAAGGTCCCCCCGCAAACCACTATAGGAACAGCTGGAAGGCAGACAAACTGTTCTAATGGTCATGGGACTGACCCTTGCCATTATCGTAGGATTAGTCATGTGAGGTTTAGAGAAGAACCTGCCAAAAAGACATTATAATAGAAAAGATTAGGGAGAATATTGTTATTAATGTATGTTGCCTGAGAGTGACTGTATGTTAATATTATAGATTGAAGCCAGTTGAATTACATGAAGGAAAAGAAAAGTAGGAAAGACAGGCAATGAAAGGTTGCAAAGACAGGCAAAGAAAGGTTGGAAAGAAAGGAGACAGAAAGGAGACAAGAAGGAGACAGAGAGAGAGACAAATGAGAGAAGAATTAGACAGAAAAGAGAGAGAAATCGCAAGAAAAGAAGGCTCTTATTGTGAAAATACTTGGTTAAAGCGACTTGACCGGAAGTGACATTTTGACCGTGGGTTAGTGACATTTGACCCCTCCATTGTTCTAGCGGAACTTTGAACTCATCACTAGGTGTTAAAGGCTGGACTCACCTTTGAGTGAGGATTGGCTGATTTTGAGTCTAAGACTCTGGGGATTAGAGATAGCAGTCTCATCAACAGATATATCGATGCTGGAAGGCGGAGGAAGCAGAGGAGCCAATGAAGAAGCATCCTGAATGAGAAACTTCTAACAGAAAGAAGAGGTTTCAAACAGGATGTCCCCAACCACCACCAGAGGTTTGCAGGTGCTGAATGCTGAGACAACAAACGTGACAATGACCAGTGATGGCTGTGTTGAGTTCTCTCCACCTTCATGTTTATGAATCAAATGGAATTTGCTTCAGAAATAAGGAGGGAGGAGTAGAACTGAGATGCTGATATGCTGTTAAAAGGAGATCGCTAATGTACTGCAGCTGAAATTAGACTACATTGAAAAGGCTTAAACAAGACACTTGGCATTTCAAAAGAAACACACTCACCCACGCACACACACTTATACTCAATCACTCAGCCAATTGAAGCAGCTACCAAGAGTCGTCCTGGAACCATGAAGAAGCAACAGTCATGAAGAGACACCATAACTTACAGACCACAGTCGCCAGAGGCAATAAAGTAGCTGACCTCTCAGAGGAGAGAGCAGCAGCTGGGTTAAACAGATGACAGCCGCTGCCATACCGGGACTCCCGGAACTTGCATTGGAGGACATCAAGCTCATGCAGACAGAAGATCCAAAGACAGTGGTGAATTGTCTAAAGAAGAAACTGATACTGAGATATGGTGATAAAAGGAGAATCAGATCTGACAATGGCACACATTTTTGCAAACCAACACCTACAAGAAGTTGAGAAATATTTCTAGAGAGCACATTCACACGGAGCAGTCTATTGCCCAATCACAGGTGATAGTCGCGAGAGCTAATCAACAATTGAAGCAATTGAGACAATGATGGCTAAGTTATCCTCAAAGGAGGGAGAACATCTCTCCCATGAGTTATTGACATGAAGACCCATGCGGGGTCTACAGAGTTAGGAGACAGTCCTAGACTTGACATATTTCAGAGAATATTCTGAGAGAAAAAAAAAATTTAATAATAACTGACCAGATCTAAGTTTTTCTCCAAGTAGGTTGCTGAAGCCCACTAGGAGCCAGCTGATGAGTCATCAGTGGAACCAGGTGACTGGGTAAGACTCGAGGTTCACATGGGAAGTGGACTGAGCCCAGGTGGACAGGGTGTTTTGAAGTCATAGGACTTCACAGCGCCCTCCAGGTGAGAGGCTTCACCAAGAGGAGCACCGTATAACACATTGTACATTTGCAGATCAGCCGTCAAGAATCACAACCAGCCGCTGAATAGTTGCCTCATCAGGATAATTCTGACTAACAGATGTGAGGTCACTTCCACATTTCTGCCTGAGACATTAGAGCGAGAGTTAGGACTGCAACATAGGAAGATGTGTGCAGACAACATTGACTCTCACTGCTCACCGTCTCCTGTCATTAATGGCACCTCGATGTGCAAAGGTTTTGTTTTTCCCATAAGCTGTTTTAGGGTTCGAGCACGAGAGAGGAGGGTGCTGGACGAATACCTGCCTGCTATCAGATCCTAGTAGGATTTGAATATTTCTATGCCCTAGTCAAGGGCCACAGATAGGATCAATTGCATTTATCATAACCAGTAAAGATAAATAAAGTTAGATTGGATTGGATAAGTAATTAAGACTCTGTTGGACGACGGATGGCCATTTAATAGATGATTCCTCCCACACGGGTGAGAAGCTGTTCCTCCGACTCAGTTAAAGATTGCGAATTCAAGCCTAGAAAGTATTAGATACTTATTAAATATAGAAATTAAAATAAAATTTTTCATAGTCAAGTGTCACATTCTGTATAGAGCCGGCCTAGTGGCCGCTGTGTTGTGTTGTGTTTTCTCATTCTCTTCAACAGCTACACCTGACGCCCAGCATCGACCTCCATCGTGTGCTGACTGCCTGCTGTGAGGACCTGCCATGAGGAGCTGCCCACAGGAGCATCGGACACCATCATCACCCGGCTGAGAGACTGAGGAGCCAATGAAGAGCACGCCTACCACCCACGATGCTGCACATGGGAGTCATGTCGAATCCAGGGCCCATGCGACACCAGCGGAAGAAGAACAACAAGCCTGACCAGGACGATCCAGACGAAATCAAGTTCGAGACCACCGGATAAAGACCCCATCGACAGCCGGAGGAGACGCTGACGCAGAGGACCAGAGGAGCAGAGGACCAGAGGAGCAGAGGACCAGAGGACCAGAAGGACTTCCAGGACCCAGACCAGGATAAAGCAGATGAGTTGCAGCGGGGACCGGATCGTCAACTGGTTATCAGGATGCCAACCTGCTACTCACCAGCCGCTAGGATGCAAGACCCCCCCCCCTGCCTGACCACTCTCAATTTCACCTCTTTCCTTTGACACCTGCACACTACAGATTTAACGCACACAGACCTACTGACTTCCCTAGGATGGAAGATCTAAGAGGGTGGATCGGAGTACCAAATGACAGAAACCACGCCCCTGTTCCCATCCCTAACAGAGAGAGACTCTCTCCCCGAGAAATAGGTATTTTACAGGTCTTATGGGACCTTAATCTAGGCAACGAAAGATTATATTTCAGGAGACTTATTCACATCAAATGGCAGAGCTAAAACAGGACGAGGAGGCCAGGCCATGACAAGATCTGGCATAAAGAGGGAAATAAATATTCCCTGAGGAAGGGTTCACATCCAGCGGATGTGAAAAGAGGGATTGTTAAAGAATATATATTATAGTTTAGCATAGCTTAGTATTGTTTGCATATAGATTATGTGTAAAATGGAAAACACTGAATGGAAGTTAAAATCTCCAGCGGAGCACTCTGGTGCCTGACTGATCTAAAGAAAGATAACAGTGACACTTGGTGATTCCGGAGGTGATCACATACAAAGAGCTCTCTATACTCTCATAGACAACTGAGGGTCCAGATGCGGCCATTATTCTCCTTCTTAGACAAGTTAAGCCCTTTCTGTCTCTCCACACTGACCCCCCCTTCACCGATCCCCCTCACACGCACACACTGACACGTGGGAAGAAGCCCCCCCGGTGTGCGAACGACCTTCGGAGAGAATCCAGGCCCCATCCCTGAAGAGATAAGGCCCGAAGGAAGTCTTCTTACCAGACAGGGGACATTATATCAACACATCTGTCCTCTCCTTCACCCCTTCTAGTTTACATATATTCATGAGCTGGCCACAACATCCAATGAAGGGACGGCAGAGGCGGGAGCTGGCAACAAGAACCAATGAGAAGACACCGCCCCCTTATCTCCTGACGGATCAGAACTGTGCCTTTCGGCTATTTAAAATGGCCGCAGACTCTAAGTCGTGGTCTTTTTCTCCGGTGCCGAGGCCATCGGTCAGAGCTCTGGAGAAGGGTCCACAAATGATTGTCCACCTGTATCCTGATTTCTGAATAAAACGCTAATAGATGTAACGTAGAAGTCTACCGCTCTTTCTTCCAGTGAGTCCTGTCCAGGTGGTGTGATGCTGTCCAAAACCAACATGTGCGATGCACCACTGTGTGTAGTTTCATGTGTGTGCGATGCACCACTGTGTGTAGTTTCATGTGTGCGATGCACCACTGTGTGTAGTTTCATGTGTGTGTGATGCATCAGTGTGTCTAGTTTCATGTGTGTGCGATGCAACACTGTGTGTAGTTTCATGTGTGCGATGCACCACTGTGTGTAGTTTCATGTGTGTGCGATGCACCACTTTGTGTAGTTTCATGTGCGTGCGATGCAACACTGTGTGTAGTTTCATGTGTGTGCGATGCACCACTGTGTGTAGTTTCATGTGTGCGATGCACCACTGTGTGTAGTTTCATGTGTGTGATGCAACACTGTGTGTAGTTTCATGTCACAGTTCAGCTCCACACCCTCCTCACTCTTCACTCCCACCTCGTCAGTCTCATTCCCTTCACCTGGTCATCACGCCCGTCTCACCTGTTGCTCATTCCCTCATTAGTCCCTGACTACTTGGGTTTCCTCACTTGCACTTGTCCTCTGCCAGATTGTTTTGTGTTTTTCCCGACCAAGCCCTCGAGTGTTCCATAGTGTGTTTATATATTTCTGCCTGTTCCTGATGATATTCTGATTGAAGGACCGTTCTCTTCAGCTTTGTCTCCTGAGTCGTGGTGTTGGGTTCATACTAACTGCCCCGTGGCAGTTTCATGTGTTTGATGCACCACTGTGTAGTTTCATGTGTGTAGAATGCACCACTGTGTAGTTTCATGTGTTTGTGATGCTGTAGTTTTGTGCGACCATACCGTCTTTTTGTCGTGACAACGCTTGGAGCATCGTGTTTAATTTTAGAGGGAGAGAGAGACAGAGAGGAAACAGGAAAAGCTAATCCACCGATTGGCGCTTTGCCTAAGAGGAAGATTCACCAACACAAAGTTTCAAGTTGCAATGTCCAGCTTGATAAAAAGGCAAAAATGGAAGAGACAACTAATAAATTATGCATTTACAGAGGTAGCCATTACTCCATTCAAAGCATTACAGAAAGTGCTTTTGGCAGCGATCTGAGGAGAGGATTTTGTTGTGACTTGTTTTACTATAATTTGTCGCTGATTGTCAGACTTTTATTTAAAGTTAGAGAGACATTTTTCCCCCAGAAACTGTTGACCACAAAAAATGACAGTCCAGCACTAAATGAATGATAGTGTTTCTGTTTTATCTGCCTGATGTGTAAATAATTAACTTCCTGTTGATACAGCACCTTATCAACTTTTCGAAGGCCAAAATATGTGAAACATTTGAGTGATGCTCTGATCCCAATCCCAACAATAAACGTTAATCTCTTGGATGAGAGTAGCCAGCGGCTCAGCAGACTAAGGAACATATTGAGCTCTATCTTTGAAGAAATGGGCACACATATTTTATTGTAATTTTGCTGTTCATGGACACAAGTGTGTTGTTGGCACAGTTTTGTGCAATCTGAAGGTGCGGCTGGAGCAAGATGAATACTTCACATTGCTTGTAGGAGGAATTGACTAATAGCTGAGACGGGCACCAACAAGGTCAGATGATTAGAAGCAGAAGACATTTTCTTAATGAGTCGAGAGGAGAGTCCAGTTGGCTTTGACACAAAGAAAACCCCAAAGCACAAATGGACAGCACTCCAAATATACCTCCAAGCATGATGATGTTGCTTTTATGAATTAGATGTGTGTAAACTAAATCAATCCACTCCTCAATCACAGTAAACATGAAGATTCACATGCATTTAAACGTAATCTTGCTTGTCGCTGCTACGAACAAAGTTCCCCGTGGGGATTAATATAGTATCTTTCTATCTATCTATCTATACTAGATTAAATGGATTTATCAGATTTTACCAGCAACCAATCTTTGTAAATTGCTTTGCACAAGTGAGTTTGTTTTCAGCTTCAGAGCAAAATCACTAAACAAATTAAAACTGCCAAAATGAGAAGTTATTGTTCATTCATTTGAATCACCGGCTTTTAACCTGCACAAAAACAATGTCTCTGATGTTGCAATTTGAAGTTATCACCCGTGTTATATCCCTGTTTTCACCTCATTTCACAACTACCAAAACCAAAACTCTCAAGCATCCTTTGCTGCCAAGTCTAAAATCATACTGCAAAGTAAACTATATCAATATACTGATAACATGATGAAAGCTTTGGCATTTACTTCTCCGTTCCAACAGAACCTATCAATCCAATGTCATTCCTGGATAGTGTCTGTAAGCCAGGCTATAAACTAACCTGTTCATTTTACACTTGATTCCTTAATGGCGGTTTGAAACCGTCCTCCAGCACACCAAGAGGGGTCTCACCAATAACTGTTTATTTAAAGGGACAGGGTTTAAATATGGATGTTGTGTCGAAAACAAGCTTTTAAAGTAGGCATACATTAGCATGACAATGTATGCAACAATTAATTGTCAAGTTTAATTAAAAAAGTGTCAATAAGCATGGAGTAGTGATAAAGCAGAAAGGCCTTTGACATGAATCTGCTGGTGGCAAAATAAATAAACAAACTATTCCTTAAACTTTTTTTGTTCATGAATTTGTCCACAACCTGCTAACCTGAGTAACAGCCATCGTACCTAATGTTGAAATTCTGAAATGTATATATTTAGAATTTTTGTACAGGGATTGTATTCTTGAGCAGAAAAACAATATAGCGCAAGCCGTTGGGCGACTGTCTTTTTGTCCAGAGACAGGCTTTGTTATTATTTACTTCAGTTAAGATTATTTTCCGACACAGAAGTAATTTTACAGCTACAAAAAAAACCTTTAATGCAACACTGGAGTACAATGTTACAAAGGAGTTCAACGAAGGATTGCCCATTTTTAATAATAATTAATAATTTTTAGTAATATGAAAATAAAGATAAATTAAGCAGAACTTTGTGTTGCAGAAATATGTTTTTTTCTCCGTTCCAGACTAAGGGAGACGTCCCTCTACTATATCCTCACACAGCCAATTGTTGTTTACTGTTAATAAATGTTAAATATGGCTAATTTGTATTAAAAAAAACCTTGAAGAATTATATTATATAGTGTCGGTTACGATAATGATTAATAAATTAAACACGGACACATTGATTATTATTATTATTATTATTAACATGCTGACATGCCGCTTCAGGGAAATCTGTTTCAGAGCTCAAGAACCACTAAAGCAGAAGCTTGATTATCCATGGTTTCTTTTAACCTCGACTTGGGAACAGTTCAAATGTTATCTGTTATCTGTGGGGATTCGTAGGACAATCAGGAGTGAGAGGTTCAGTTAAACACTCCGGTACCATGCAAGATCAAGCAAGGCCTTGATTGCATGTGATTAATGTGTGTTGAAATTCATTCTAAAAAGATTCGGATGATGTGGGGGAAAAAATGACTCGATACGACTCAAATCTAGTCGAGCTGTCACCGAGTTGGCTCTCTGAACAGTGCCCTCGTTCGCTAGGCTTAAAAACTTGTGATAATGGAACCTGGATCTGATCTAATGTCATAATAACACTGAATAGAAATTAAACTGTGTCCTCCTCTATAAATCTCTATGGAAACACAAAACATCCTAAAGAAAGAACTTTAGCCCCTAAAGAAACGAAAATACAAATGTCGTAAATTTTTCTTTCTATCTTCTTCTTTATTTTATTTTTGTATGAGAACAAACAAAAACTTCCAATCTTTTTATATTTGAGCTTTGAGTCATCAGGATATTAAAGGATAATATTCAACAACCAAATGTTGCAATGCTCCTTTCCTTTTCCGCAACCGGCACATGTCATGGTTGCGTAGAGTCTCAGACACACATGTCATTCAATTCAATTCAGTTTATTTGTATAGCCCAATTTCACAAATTACATAGACATCCCTGCCCCAAAACCTCACATCGGACCAGAAAACTCCCAAATAACCCTCAGGGGGAAAAAGGGAAGAAACCTGCAGGAGAGCAACAGGAGGATCCCTCCTAGGATGGACAGATGCAATAGATGTAATGAATAGTTCATAGTAGGCATATTCCACGATGGAGACCTCCACGATCCATCAGGCAGAGTCATGAGCAGAATTCCACCCAGACGATCCATCAGGCAGATGGAAAGCAGAGTTAGTAACGTGTGATTGAGAGATGAAAATTCATCCTTAAGGAGAGAAAAAAGAGGAGATAGGTACTCAGTGCATCATGTGGTGACTCTTTTGCTGTAATCTAGTAATAACGTCATTTTGGAATTTTACACGAGTGATAGATCTCGGCTATTTTATGCGTTGGTGTTTTTCAGATTCATGTTCAGAATATATGCTATATGGCTAGCTAGTTAAAGGTAGCGCTTAGTTTGTCATCTAAGCAGTGGTATATGTGCTGGGTGTATGTTATTTTGCAGTCGGCATTGCATAAATCCCAATTAACAGCTGCTCAGTGATTCAAGCTTTCTTATTCCGACGATCTGACCCGTGTCAGCCACTTAGTTAAGGCTGTAATGCTTTTGGCTGCTGATAGTTGTTGGTTTTGTTTAAATATAATACAAACACCACAAGGATGTGTCTTCATAAAACTGTGATAGATAAGGCCTTCAAGGCTCAACTGTGCACAAGTAAAACACGAGTCAAGGGAATAGCTGAACAGAGCAGCAGCATTTTGGTGCACGCATATAGTGGAAGTATTTTCCTCTCTGACTTTCCTGCTCCTCTGTTTGAGTGTCTGTATCTGAAGAAGCCTCCGCCTCGCTCGCTGCCCCCCCCCCCCCTCCCCCATAGCACTCCCTCGCTTGACATTTCTCCACACCTCAATGTCCGTTCACTCTGTCTGCGCTCTCCCTCTCATCCTCCTGTCAGTCTCTAATGGCCGACTGTGTTAACGTGTGTGTGTGTGTGTGTGTGTGTGTGTGTGTGTGTGTGTGTATGTGCGTGTGTAGTTTATTTGTGAGATTGTTGAGCCATTGCATGGCGGAGTGCAGCAGCCTTGGGGCAGTCATGTGCCGCTGTGCACAGTTGGACGATGGAGACACGTGTCGCACTTCTTTCCAGTTACCATTCTGTCCTAACCTTTGTCTCTGTGTCTTCAACCCTCTGTCTCGTACACACGTATCTACTCAAGCAGACGCACACCAGTCCTCTCCATTTGTTCATCTTTTATGTCCTTCTGAGCCTTTTTTATGTTCTTTGTTGCTTTCTCAGCACCTTCATTTATTTCAATTTCACTCTCGGGTTTTCCAACCGAAAATATTTTTCCTACAAACTCCTCAATTCACTTTGGATTATCCTCCACTCCCACTTTACTAATGCCGAGTGACATCACAGACAGGAAGTGAAGCCTCCTTTCTTCACTTGTATATCTTCTATATCGCACATCCTGGCCTCTGCACGGAGATTATCATCCCCTCTGCCTCTCCTCAGTTTCCTCTCCTCTCACCACGAAAGGCTGAAATGTAATTATTCCTCTGGCATACTTATTGGCCCCGAGATATTGATGCTAATATGCTGTGTTCACTTCTGTTTAGAAGCCATGGGCTTCAACAAATAAATTGTATTTTTCCATTCCAGCATCTGTTTCTTCGGGGTTGTTTTTCACTTATGTGGAATCATCTCACAATAACAAAGCAGATATTTATATTTATTTCATGCCAAAGCAAAATAGCTATACTTTCATTTCAAGAGTGCAAATAAAAGACTTTAAATACTTTTGACAAAAAACAACGCTTTGCGTGTCAGCATTTGTGTTACACCAATGTAGGGGAGAAAGGACTCCAGACACATCTTACAACATCTGTTTCCCCCCCTTTTTAATAATTTTAAATGACGTGTGCATTTTAATAAATATGTGGGCCTCTTGACGATGAATACCTCATTCCACTAGCCTCTGCTAAATAAACACTAGTAAAACAAAATCATGTAAATGTCCCAGGGGATAAACCTAGACGAATTCTCCTCAAACTTGTGGCAATTGAATTGCCTTGTTAATCATCAAAGATGCAAAGGTGCAGGATCCGAGATTGGGTCCATTTTATATGCCTCAAAACACTCAAAATGTTGATGGCGAGCAGGCAGCTTGTAGCTAACGGTGTTAACAGCGCTAACAGTGTAAAAAACACTGAACATGCTCACAGATCTAAGTGTGTGTTTTACACAAGACGAAGAGAATATATCACTCCAGTGATGGCCTCTCTTGGCTGCCTGCATCCTTTAGAGGTGAAGAACCCTCCCCATCCGGTGGACCACCATGGGAGCTTGTTTCAGTAAAACATACGTGCAGTAGGTACTTAACAGGGAGAGACATCATCTTTTTAAAAGATAATCTTGCAAGTCAAGAAGGTCGTAGTTTGTCGTAAGACTGGGAAATACATTATTAGAAGGTCTACACGCTCTAGGCTACCTAGCTAGCTAGTGTTGGTTACGTAGAATAGGAGAGACGGTTGACGTAGATTACTTCACGGTTTCACACAAAACTAAATGTGACTACAAAAAAACCTACAAGGGTTGACACTTAAGACCCACTGGGCTGAGAAGGATGAGTATGATGATGAGAAAAAGACTAACAGGCTGATGAGAGAGATGATCTCTAAGGGACAGTAAAACTCAAACCCCACAGCAGCTGTGCCACCTGTGAGCAAGAAGCTGGAAGCAGATGATGACCCAATCCAGCCTCTGCTAATTTAAAGTTCGAGGATTTGAGGATTCCTGCTGTGTTTTACGACAGCTTCTTCCCTATTCTTTACTCCTGCAAAGGCAGGAAACAGTCCTGTATAAACCGCAGCTCCCTGTTGGCAGCAACACCTCAATGTGGGTGTTTGAGACGAGCTCAGGAAGGAGGATATTTTCTAGTCACGACTCAGGCAGAGCACTCTGCACATGCACACACACACACAAACACAGACACACGTGTTTCGCTAAATGTTGACGTGTTGCTGCCATAAGTCTTTAAGCCATTTTAGAGAAGGGCTTGCTGTGACATGTCATGTGACTGCCTCTGAGGTTGTGTGCAATGCGAGCCAATGAATGGTTGACATACAGTACAGTAGGCTATATGCAGACGGCAGCCTTTAGCACAGTCAGTTGCTGCACACCCACCCACACAATCCAACACCTACAGTGCATGCACATTTGGAAACACACACAAACACGTACACATTCGTATCTACAGAAACCAGCCCGCACAATTATTTTTCAGGTTTAAAAATAACGAAAGAATATTTGACACATCCCTTGTTTTCTCCTAATCTGTTCAGACAAGCTGTAATTATTTTCTTCAGAGTAATTTAGGTGTAGTGACGTCCGCTCCCTGCGTCACATACACTTTAATCACTGAACCGTTGAAAAGGCCACTGTTTGCAGACGGGATGAATAGCCGAGACAAAGACTGTAAATGAGAACAAAATAGATTGTGAGTTGTGAAATAAAAAATACCTAAAAACCTTTATACAACATTATATACTTTATTATACTATCACTGACTTATATGTATATATATAAATATATGTACAGATATAATAGTAATACATATATATATATATATTATTATTATTAATATACTATACTACATATAGTTCACACAACATGGCTGCCATTGCACTACAGGGCTTCTTAGTGTGTGTGAGTATTTATCCTTGTGTGAGAATTGCCATGAAAGTGTGTGCATGTGTGTGTGAGTACGGCTTGGTTGTACGGCGAGTCAAGAGGAAGCGATCTCCCGCCTGGCCTTTGCAGTATGTTGTGTCTCCATATTGACAGTGTGACACTTAGACCGACAACAGGGCTGCACGTCATGAGCAAGCTATGCACCATGTGTGGTGTGTTCACGTATGAGAGGGAGAGAGAAACACACAGTGAATAAAAGATGCTTATTACGGTTTGTGTTTGTGCGCTGTTGAGGCACAATTTTCAGAACTAGGACAATTTGGAAAAGTGAATGCCTTTTAGTCAATTTGTTTCTTTGAAGGGTCACTTAGGATTAAGTCAATTAATTTAAATGGAATTGTAGCAATCAGTGGATTCGCTTGTGGAGGTTAAATAAATGACGTGGTGCTTTCATGCCACAAAGTATGCAGTGTTAAAGATTTTGATTTTATTGTAGGGCATGCGTTATGTCAAAGAACCTTGTAAGTGTAGTAGTGCAAATATGTGTGAGTGTGTGTTTGTGTTACTGGGCTGTATTTCTTGCCAACATGCACCACTGCACCTTACACCACATGGTCAAGTGAGTCATTTCAGACCTCAGAGAATTACTAATTGAAGCTTCGCTGCAGCTGGAAAAAGCCTGACTAGCGAATCCGGCGTCGCTGAATAGAAAGTCACAGCTAGTTCCACTTCCAACTTGCTTTTTTTCATAATATTTTGTATTCATACGAACAAACAGCTTCTTCACAATCTGGCATTTCAGTTTTGACGGCTTTTCGACAAACACGAAATTAGGCCAACGCTGCAGAACGAATTTCAGACGGATGCCGCTGCTGAATTCTCACCAGGATAAGTGTAGGGTCTGCAGTTCCCCCGTTGCTCTGTGATACCCTGCTGCAGAAAATGACCAAAAAACACTGTAGAACCAAGGTCAGAGCTGTCTCATTATCCAAACTACTTCATCTTTAACAAAACACTTTATCTGATTAATATCACAGTGTTCGAGTAACCCGTGCAGAACCTCACCTCTCAAACACCGTCAAAGCTTATCTTTTCATGCCACCTATGTCAGTGAGGTTTGGATGGTGTGAAGGTATACTTTGGGTCAACAGGCTGAGATTGAATGACAATATTGGAGTTGTTCATAATGCATCGACGATATGAATTTGTATTTAGTTTACTGGAGCAGCTGAAAGCCCACATTGTTATTTCAATAACTCAGTCCTGTAGAAAATTAATAAATTGTCTGTAGATAAACTTAATTTAAAAAAAACCTGTATTCATATGAGACATTTAAATATATTCACCAAATGTTTCCAGGGGACTGTAAATGTCTTAAACAATTTTATATTATATTGCCCCTCAGGACTTTATTGTGAATGGTGTAAATTAATGTGTTGACTATAGTGCTGCCATTGTGGTACCAAGTGTTCTGAGACAGTCTTTGGTAATGTACATGAATAAATAAGTAGGCAATAGGCGTAGGACATGTATTGTACTGTATCCGTCTTTATGTCGTAAAACAAGGTTCTGCTTGACATCCGATGTTTTGTGGGCAACACCACCAGCACTGAGCCGGGTCTCAGACTGGCTTTAAGCCTATCTGATCCTTTGATGGATCGGAGCCTCTTGTTTTATGGACTGAGAAAGTGGGAGGAAGCAGGAAGGGGAGAGAGCAACAGACACGAGGAGATAGTTAGTTACCAGGGGAGAAGAAGCCTGGAGCCATATTAGATGCAGCCTAGTGTGATCATCTTCACAATAAGTAGCTAATGGTTATGGATGGAAAATAGATTATGTCCTTCAGCTGAACCCATTTTCCCTCCATTTTCTCTCTTTTATGTCCGTCTCTCCCTTTCCAACCAGCTTCCTCCTCCACTACCTCTGTTCTCCTGTGTGAGCTCGCTCTCTTTTCCGCCCCATTATTCCCTACTTCCTCCATCTGTCAGACAGCCCTGATTCCCTGCTGACTTCCAAAACTAACAGTGCTTCACAGCGACCCTCGCCTAATGGAGGATAAACAAAGGCAGGCTGACTCTTCTCTCAGCTCACAGACAAAAGGAATACACCGAGAAGACATTGCTCTTTTTAAAAATTCGGTTAAGGGAATCCAAAGAGCCTCAGAATTAATTTGGGGAGCCCGTAGCCCTGTATTTAATCACACAGCAGACGTATAAGCCATTAGATGGGTGCTTCTTGAACTACAGTGCTCTGGGTACAAACAGATTTTGGCTCAAGGGAAAAAACCCTTGCTCAGTCAGCTGACTGCTTTGCACAACCTGAGCTGATCAAATTATACTTTCAGTGCAATTAAAGTGCAACTTAATGACATAAGCGACAAGACACAAGGAACACTGGGCCTCATGTAAGAACGATCAGTACGAGCAGATTTAGATACAAAAGGAGACACAATAATGTATAATATAGCTCATATATTTTAGCAATTAAGAGGGGAGAGTGGACAGTGACTGAAAGCAGTCGTCTGTGCAGTGCATATTTAGTCTCAGGTCCCAGCAGAATATAATGTAAAGTTAATGTAGCGAGCTAACGTTAAAATGTTAGCCGGCTAAAGATGGTAACTGAACTCATGATAACCAATTTGTATGTATTGTAATTACATTTGTGAAATGTAATTTTGAGGGCACCTTTTTTCAACATAATATCTGGTGAATATCTGTGCTTGCTAAAATATTGAAAACACAAGGGATTGAATAGTTCTGTCACTGTTAACCAGCTAAAAATACTAACTGAACTCATGATAACCATGTTGAGTGATTTCTGAGAATTTGTGGCATTCACCAATTTTCTTGTACCTTTTCTCTAACGTACGATACTCGAGGTACGGAAGTAATTCAATGCTCCAGACCTGCCGCACAGTCACGTTTCCACAGAAGGGTACAAAAGTAATTTCAACTGAAATTATTCATTCAAAGGAATTTGGAGTATATCATGATGGTCGAGTTTTTGTTTTCTTAAAAAAAAAGATGTAATAGCATATTTTGAGACAGCAATTTTGCACAAGAGAAAATTCTCTCAATCCAACAGCTGCATCAGGGTCGTTGTTGAAGGTGATGTCCGTCATCATCTTCTCCTCCAGCAACATCACCCACTGGAGACTGGAACATTCTCTCTTGTTATATCTCCCTTCTCTCACTCTTCATTTCTGTCACAGCACAGCGCTGCTCTTGTGACGCCTCTTTGACAGGTGTACTATTAATATTTTCCAATATCGCCAGTGACTCTTCTAAACTTGTTATCTTTTCATCCGGTCATTTTCAACAGCAAGACCTGAAAATCTACTGTCAATGTCTTTGTTTTAATTCTCGGGTGACATTTTTGTGATCACTCGGAACCTTTGTATGACGAATATTAAGAGTGTTAATGAGGCTAATAATAAACATTTAAATGAACAGGTGGTATTCGCCAGGGTCACACAAGCGTTTGATCAGTTAAGAGAGTTTGTTGAATCCAACTCTAAACCTCACAGAAAACAGGTAGAGAAGTTTGAGGATAAGAATGTATTTGCATGAGGCCCTTTTGCGTCTCAGTGCATATACACAATGTTGAATGGTAGCTTCAGTTTAGCAAATATCCAGGTATTATAGGGGAAATTTCACCAGTCATAGATATCTATGAATACATTTCGCTATCAATCCTTTGAGAGGAGTCAAGTACTGACTTCTGTTGGCCTCAGGGAAAGAGTGTTGCACTATGAGCGCTTTAAAATAAGCTGCAACTGCACAGAAATGACAACAACAATACAGTACATATGTGCCCGTTGGCCTATAGAAATTCAATGTTCGCATGTTTCCATGGCAACTAGGGCTGAAGGGATAGACCATGGTGTGTTCTAAATTAATTACAATTCACATTTCAAGCCTCTATTAGGTTGTCTCTCTCTCTTGGTACAAATGTTACTTCAATTTGTGAAATACATTTGAGGGCACCTTTTTTTCAACACAATACTATCTGTTAGAACCACAAGGGATGAACATTTCTGTCACTTAGCAACCAACACAGCAGTGGCTGTGAGCTGGAGGAATGTTAACAATGTATTGTATTGTGTCAAATCCACAAAATGTGTCTAATCGCCTACAACTAATTAGAAACATCAGATTTCTCTAAAGATTTAAAGAAATGAGGAAGGTTACTGACCGCTGCCATATTGGGTTCTAGGTTCAAGCTCACACCCAAACATAAACATTCATTCTTTGCGTGTGTAATTAGACATAATAATGTACAGGACTGTCTCAGAAAATTAGAATATTGTGATGAAGTTCTTTATTTTCTGTAATGCAATTAAAAAAACAAAAACGTCATGCATTCTGGATTCATTACAAATCAACTGAAATATTGCAAGCCTTTTATTCTGATTTATTGCTGATTATGGTTTACAGCTTAAGAAAACTCAAATATCCTATCTCTAAATATTAGAATATCATGAAAAAGTATACTAGTAGGGTATTAAACAAATCACTTGAATTGTCTAATTAACTCGAAACACCTGCAAGGGTTTCCTGAGCCTTGACAAACACTCAGCTGTTATAAATCTTTTTTTTTACTTGGTCTGAGGAAATATTAAAATTTTATGAGATAGGATTTTAGAGTTTTCTTAAGCTGTAAGCCATAATCAGCAATATTAAAAGAATAAAAGGCTTGCAATATTTCAGTTGATTTGTAATGAATCCAGAATGCATGACATTTTTGTTTTTTTAATTGCATTACAGAAAATAAAGAACTTTATCACAATATTCTAATTTTCTGAGACAGTCCTGTATAATACAGCTCATATATGTTAGCAATTAAGAGGGGAAAGTGGACAGTGACTGAAAGCAGTCGTCTGTGCAATGCATATTTAGTCTCAGGTCCCAGCAGAATATAATGTAAAGTTAATGTAGCGAGCTAACGTTAAAATGTTAGCCGGCTAAAGATGGTAACTGAACTCATGATAACCTATTTTTATGTTTTGTAATTAAATTTGTGAAATATATTTTTGAGGGCACCTTTTTTTCAACACAATATCTGTGCTCGCTAAAATATTAAAAACACAAGGGATTGAACATTTCTGACACTGTTAACCAGGTAAAATGAATTAGCAAACTATTTAATGTTAATTGTTTTGTTTATAATAATCAAACTATTCAAAGTTATTATGCAAAGTCTTCGCCAACTCTGAAACAGCTGGAGGGCGACAGCTCGACAGTTGTCTTCATCAAGCTCCCTGAGAAGCTGCTCTAACTTTCCGAGCTCCTAGAACGGGCTATTTGATGTGAACAAAATAATTGTAAGAATAAGTCAATAAAAAAGTACCCCAGCTGTTGTACACAAGATGCAGTCTCTAATGACCCAGATTAACAGGCCAAATAGTGTTTCTTTTCACTTGGACCACAACTAACCAGATACTGAGAAAACAATAGCATCATGTCGTCAATGCCGGACATGTGTTAGAAATGCCTATAAGCCTCACAGCAAGTCATCCCTCCTATGAATCCCATTAGGTAGAAATAAATAATTCACGCGTGTCAATATTAAAATGGCGGAGCGTTGTGAGGAGAAGAGTGGCTACAGCCTCGATCCATGGTGACTGGAGCTCTTTACAAATACAAAGTTTATTTTTCAAGTATTCTATTACTTAGAGTCTAGTACTTCTCACCCTGCATCCAATGGCTTAGCCAAGAATATTCTTATTTACACTGAACATCTAAATATATTTATGTGGTCCACTGTACTGTACTGGATGTAATTATCGGCCACTTTGCTCAGCCGTAATTAGAGTCAAGAAATTGGTAAATATTTTGGTCTGCATAATAACTCCTTTTCCTCTGCTGGTGATATTATCACAGCAAGTACCAACACAGACTTTCTCAGAAACACACACAGAGGCTCCTTTTCCTTATTCACAAGTAAAATGAAAGTGACAAAAATGCACGCCTGAGTCCGTCATGTCGGCTCAAATATAAGGATTATCATTATGAGACAACAAAGACACTAGTGTGAACTCACGGAGCAAGCCACCATGTTTCCACAGTAGCAAAGAAAGGACAAACCAAACATTGGCTTTAGGGTCATTTAAGTTTCAGTTTGTTGCAATCTGTGATCTTTAGTCTACATTTTAACCACAAGTTATCAATGTTGCTAAAAGTTCCAGTTCCTATTGGCTTTAATGCTACATAATGTTGATCACAATAGTTAGCCAGTCAGTTTTTGTAATGAGGGATTGATCAATTGTGTTCCTCTTGTTCAAAGAATATTTCATTTTCAGCAGGTGCACGTACAAGGTTATCCTTTTATTCATCGTGTATTTTAGCTGGTGATTCATATCAATGTCCTTAGTAGTGATGAATGCAAAGCAAATCTCCTGGCGAGCTAACAACTCAACCTTTTGGAGGAGCGACAGCCCGTCAAATGCGTAATTGTGAATTTATGAGTTTGTGAATGAGTTATATTAGTTGGTCAACCCTACTGTGTTAAAAAAAACACAGGTGGATATTCGTAACAATCCAATTTGGTGGTATTCCGCCTGCTTTGTTGCAAATAATACAAAGAGTTTGGAAAAACTATTTCAACTCATGATCAAGGACTTGCTAGCTGTTTCTGTGGTCTTTAATCCGGTCATTATGAGTAGATGAGGGTGACTCAGTTGCCAAGGAGATGAATGTGTTCCAGCAATGGTTCCATTTGGTGTTCAGTTGTCAGTAGCAACGAGCACAGTCTCCTGGCACAGCCCGACAGCAGTTTAGCCGACAGCTTTTGTAAGATCTGTGTCCCAAAAAAATATGGACTGACATCTTTTATCTACTTTACCAAATGCTCTTTTGGAGCTTATCTCTCAGCACTCTTTTTTTTTTTATCACTGCTGTTTTTTTATTATATATATATATATATACAGGACTGTCTCAGAAAATTAGAATATTGTGATAAAGTTCTTTATTTTCTGTAATGCAATTAAAAAAACAAAAATGTCATGCATTCTGGATTCATTACAAATCAACTGAAATATTGCAAGCCTTTTATTCTTTTAATATTGCTGATTATGGCTTACAGCTTAAGAAAACTCTAAAATCCTATCTCATAACATTTTAATATTTCCTCAGACCAAGTAAAAAAAAGATTTATAACAGCTGAGTGTTTGTCAAGGCTCAGGAAACCCTTGCAGGTATTTGAGTTAATTAGACAATTCAAGTGATTTGTTTAATACCCTACTAGTATACTTTTTCATGATATTCTAATATTTAGAGATAGGATATTTGAGTTTTCTTAAGCTGTAAGCCATAATCAGCAATAAATCAGAATAAAAGGCTTGCAATATTTCAGTTGATTTGTAATGAATCCAGAATGCATGACATTTTTGTTTTTTTAATTGCATTACAGAAAATAAAGAACTTCATCACAATATTCTAATTTTCTGAGACAGTCCTGTATATATATATATATATATATATATATATGTTTGTCTGTGATCGGTTTACAGCATTCCAAGATAGGAAATTTAAATGTGTGAATGTACAACTTTGATGTCTTAATTGTTACATTTATTAGCGTAACTTATGCAAAGAAAGTAAAAATAAACTGCAAACATCTATTTGTGGTAAAAATAAATAAATCACATCAATGCATATTTTCAACCATTTCACAATTATTCAAGAGGTTTTCCTGTTGCAATAGCAACAGCGGACTATTTCACCAGAGGTTGTGATGCTGATTGGTCTCGTTTATGGCCCTCTTAGGTATCTATGTGCCTCATGCATAGTAGCATGTTTATTGGGACTACAGATGAAAAATATCCTCTTGGCTAACTCTGGCACATTTACTGCAAAGTTTTTATCAATGTGCACTGTCCCTTATTAAATAAACCATTATAAAAAAATATTGTCAGAACATTTCAGAGAACTCAGGGTGGAAACCAGGCAAAAAACAATCAGCACTACTACTGACACCTTTTTTATTATTGTAAGAATAATGCTTCTCACTTGACCTATTGGGTTTTTTGTTTAAAGTTGTAAAGTCATGAGTTTGAACAAACTCTACTTTTATTGGGTCTCCTAAAATTTAAATATAGATTACATGGAAATATATTGTCTTATGATGGAGTGAAAAACATGTGTTGTATCTCACATTGATCCATCCACAGAGCTGCCCTCACAGGTCACCATCCTACTGAAGAGGCTATTGAAGAGAAGAGAATTGAACAATCTTTGTAAAATGTACACATGCTAAAATGTAAGGTTAAAAATGTTCATCTTTCATCTCTTAACATACTCGATTGCAGCCCAAGAGTGTTAAATGATATTAATGAGTAAAACATTTGGCCTGACTGCTTAAATAGTAGTGTAGGAGGTGTACTATTGACATATCCCTCCATTTAGACATATATTATGAGACATACTTGCCAAACATACACGGACAAATGTCTTTTCTGGAACCTGGAACACAGGCCCTGCCAATTATTTGGAGATTTTTTTTAATTTTCTTGAATAAATTCTGAGTATAATTGTTTTAAAGGGAGACAAACTAGTTTCATTCATTGGTGTACATTGGATGTCAAACCACCTTTGCTCTTTGTTAGCTTTGTTTCGTCATCATTCATTTAACCCTTATAGACTATACTGCTGCTCGTGGCTTCTTTGTTAGAGTGAGTGTGTTTTTAATGAAGCCTCTCAAGTCGTTTGGCTCTTTTAGTTTAACAGCCGAACAAGTAATTTAGTATATTTATAGAGATAGCACAGGCTGTGCTCTTCGAACTGTCATTACAACATGTCCTCCACAATGGAGCGCTTGAAGAGAAAAAAGCAAAGTCGTGAAAAAGCCAAAGGAAACAACGGGGGGATATTTCACTTCCAGTCACATATAAATTAGTTAAAAGGCTAACAGCTTTTCTTGACATAAATTAAATGGTTGTTCTTTAGTCTTAACAGGCCTTAGGGATAAGTCTAAAGCTGGTTATGAGTGTGTTGGTATTGACACCGCCAGTGCCACACATCTGTATTCCCTCTCTCCTGGTCTCCTGGGAGCAAACACGAGCCTTCTGTTTATCCAGGTGGTCCTCACAGAGACAACATTAAATACATACGCATAGGATATTAATTAAAACGCTAATCTTGAAAGCTGCCCAATGAGACCAGTGTATATATGTTTCCATACCTATAGGCCTATACAATAAGTGTTAAAAGACTCAAGAAAATAAGAAATAAATTATGTATTTTGTTATATGTAGTTTTGAATATAAATTGTATGTATATTTAATTTTCTAGAGAATAATGCCTTGGCCGATTTAATTGAATTTATGATGCCAATGTTTGAGTTTCAAATTTGAAACCAAATGCTGCGTGAACACAAAAAGCGTTGCAAATATTTTGCACGAGTAGATTACATGCAAGGTCAATGCACGGACGCGAATGGATGCGAATAAAGCAAATCTCTGCTGGGCGGCGCAAATGGTGCGAATAACGGCAATAGTGGGACCGTCCTGTGTGTGACTACCGATGATGCTGCTTTGAACCCAAACACAAGCAAACTGAGAGAAATGTCCATTCCAGTGGTAAATTGACATTGAAATAAACAGTGGGGGTAGTAATAAGCTACGTTTGCCATTTGTCAATGTCATATAAAGTTAAACATGAGAACAAATGCAATGTTTTTTCTTATCAGTCACGATCACTTTACCCAACACAAGATTTTAACTTTTAAAACCATTACTTTCTTTTTTTGAAATTACAAGGGTTAAAATGTTTAACCCTTGTCTGTGTAATCCCAATGGCTGAACAGGGCCACGGGGCTGGTAAACAGCTGAGAGGTATACAAGACATCAGAGGTTGAAACCAAGAAGACCCCATAAAGTCAACATGACATTGCCACCAACTGCAATAAGGTCAATTCTCTTCATGTATGTGGACCTGCAGCTGAGAACCACGATGCCACCGATGATTCCTAATAAGTGCCCTGAAAACTACAGTTCAAAAGTAAACTCGGTAAACCGAAACGAGGAACAGCAAATGTTTAATTCTGTGTGAAATTGAGTTTTCCGATTGTATATAATTAGATGACTGAAAATAGAAACAGAGCATGCAGGTACTTGTAATTAGTGTGTGTGTGTGTGCGTGCGTGTGAGAGATGGTGATGGAGATATACACGGCTCCACCTCCCCACCTGCTCTCACTGTGTACTCCTGTCTCTGTCGCTGATGGGGAAAATTAAAATGATGCACATGCACGAATACGAGTTTACAGACATGAACAAACCTAATCCCAACCCAAACCCTTTTTAGAAAAAAATCTCTCTTATTTTGTATTTCTAAGTTTGTGTGTTGTTATGCTTACTTAGTAAGAATAAGGGATTAAAATAAGTTGTATACACCCACATTCACTGTGAAGCGGTTGTAAATGTTTGTACTTGTTGGCTAATCGGTATGCTCTCAAACACCAACCCGTTAAATGTTGAACTTTGACTGCAGGGTGACATTCACCATCAATGCCTGCTTGTCTGTGCATCAACGTGCAGTCAAACCAACAAAACCTTCCGCTATGAAAATCAACAGCCCGAAATAATCTTCTCTGATGAGTACTTATGCAATTTAGGTAGCAAATCCGCTCACTGGTACTCGGGCACAAACTGCAGAGTGCATACTCAATAGATAAACGGAGAGAGATAGACAAAGGGAGAGCAAAAAGAGGCAACGAAAGAGATGCAGACGGATATAGAGAGCAAAGGAAAGAGAGCAGATGTGGCCTATGGGCAGAAACTGCTGAATCACCACGTCACTTCTCATTAATTCATCACATCAGGAACCTGGAGCACTTTCTCCAGAGCCATACACAGAGATACTGTCATGATAAAAAGCAGAGAGAAGGAAAGCAAAGAAAAAAAGAGGCGGAGAGAAACCCAGAAAGAGACAGAATGCTCGACAAACCAGAAGGAAAGTCACATAAACATCCCATAAAGGGAGATTCACAGATTCTCTCCCGCCATCTTCCTTAATCCTTCCCTCTGTGCTGATATCACCTTGAAAAGCCCTGGAGGGCACTCTCTCTATCATCTGTTACATAAGGTCTGCATGAGGCTTCTCAAACACACAAACACACACACACACACATTCCCATTCTGACTTGCATGCAAAATACTATTTCAACACGCTGCTTTATTGCTGCACTTCCGTCTTTTTTGTGGCCCAGTCAGAGTACACCTTCATTGCAACTCAGTCATTTTTTAAGAGAAAAACTATTTTGGTTCATTATGAAACTGTGGCGGGGCTACATCTTGGTAATTAATGGTAAACATTGCTCCTTCTTGTTACAAGTTTGCAAGCAGTTTCCAGCAGTGCAGATGGATCAGACGATTTTGAACGGGTTCTCGATTTCACCCCTAAGTGTTGGTGTAAAATATCCCTGATTGGAGTCTTAGATGACATTTGGTCTGGTACTCAGTGTTATGAGGGTACGTTGTGATTGCTTCATAAGAACTTTGTATATATCAAATGTGTTTCTCACAATGAAAGGTGTATTTAAGTTGGGTAAGTAGACCAATCACAATAACATTTCTCAAACGGCTGGTAAAGTTTCTAGATAATGCAAGAAACTTATAGTAGTGTTTAATTAATGTAACGTTAAGAAGTAATTATAGTTGTTCCATCCAACTGATGGCATCTTCAATATCAGAAATTAAAGTGCTGCTCCTCTGAGCTTTGTGATTTCATAAAAAATGACATGAATGATAGAGGTTTCACAATGATGAGGTTCATCAAGTTAAAGTCTGGCTTCAGGCTGACGCTATCCGTCAGAAACTTGTGAGACACCATCAATGTCAAAGAGACAAGTTTACTCATTTGTGATTGATTAGACAATAGCCTTGGTGAGAACCACGTACAGAATCTTATGGGTGCATTTCTGTTGATATAAGTAATATCCCTAAGAGTCGCAGACATCGCTCTTTACGGAGTGTAAAATCTATAACATTCAGCAGAATACCTTTCTGGCTCATAGAGACCGAGACATGGAAGACATTTTTCAAGAACCTAAAAAAATATGTTGATATCAGCTACCTCTCCACAATATGTTCACTTGGCACTCATTTGTATTGGAACATTTTATGCATAATGTACACGCCTCACAAATGAGGAGTAATTAGATCTCCCCTTTGGAAAACCACAGTTCTTCATAAAAGTCAAACCACAATGTTAATGGTGGTTACAAGTCACTTAAAATGACTGTTGCAGGCCTTAAGGGGTTCAGTAACGTCAGGCTACATTTATTTTAAAGGGACAACTATTTGGCTGGAAAAAGGCTGCTAATTATAGAGGAATAAGCTCTCGCATGTTTCATCTAGCTATGTCATTAAGTGGAACTTTCCCTGTAAACACAAACCTCTCTTTATCGGTTTCCGCTCAGATTGAACAGTTTCCGATTCAACTGACCAGAGTCTGAAAACACATTATTATATCCGGATATATAATCCTGATGGATACATGTTTATTAAGGAAAGCCAAGCATTCAAGCGCTCTGTTCCTGAATGTGAGCTGCAGTGTCTCACATTCAGGCGTTACGATGGTTGCAGCCATCCAATCATAAATCACCAAAACATTCACAGCAAGAGACACAGGATTTCCATAATGCAGAGCTGCCAGTCACATTCAGAAAGTTCAAAACAATCTCATGCATCCCTCCACACACATGCATAATGCACCGTTAAAGAAATAATCCTGTTCTGATTGTGTTGGAAGTAATATTATACTATAATAATATTAATTTAGTCAGTGTCTGTAACTCTACTTAGTTAATGGTAAATAGCACCGTCATTTATTTTCTTAGCATAAACCAGTAATTCAGACAGGACTATAGATAACAAGTAGCATTTTTATATTTTATTTCAAGAGAAGGATTTGTGCCACAATGAGACACTAAAATCTCTGCATGAGTCATCTGTGATGGCAAAATCCCAAAGATCGTGGTTTTCTGGGAACTAAAACATAAAATGTATTTATAGGTCTTTCAAGTCTGTCTGCAACGACCAAGATGCATTACCAGACGAAATCGAGTCAGCTTCCAATATCTTTATATAGCTAATACATCCCCAAACACATGCAAAGTTAAACTAATCTCAACTCAAGGCCATATTTGTGCTTGTTCTGGAGGTTTTGATCATATCACATAGTCTTCATCATCAGAATGGGTTTGCTCAGTTGTCATTAAACTCATTGATGTCCAAACTCTTCATGATTCTGAGTCCCTTCAGGACTTCACGTCCTTGTTGGCTTAAAAGCTGAAAAGCCACTTGACCGTGGAAGCAGCAACAATTTGTTTTGCTCTGCATTTGATCATATTACAAGAGTTTGGTGAGCCACAGTAAACATGACAACATTACAGAACGTCCATTCAATTTCAGAAGGTCACTTCATCTCATCGCCATCCAATACAGGGCTGAGAAGATGAGATTACAGTGAGATAATGACAGCAATAAGCAGCTGTAAAAACCCATTATCAACATCCACACAGAAAACCATTATAGTCTGAAAATATGATTTGCAGAAACAGAACAGCGAGTGGGATCGCAACTGTCTTACAGATCCAAGGGCTTATATTCCACGTGTGGTCATGATATTTTATTCAGAGCTACATGCTTTTTATATGCCACTTCATGATATATGAGCTACTAGCATTAGGATATTATATCTTGTGAGATCATTTATGCTGTCAAGGGATGAAAACACACTTGTTCATAGCTCTCTAACACTCACTCACAGACCTTAGAATATGCACATGGCGTCATAAAGGTTCACATGAACACGAAAACAGAGGCAGCTATAGCTGGTGTGATGTGTGAATCCAAACCCCAGAGAAAAGCTCTTCATAGAGCTGTTTCTATGGGAGGAGCTTTAGTGAGGAGAGAAAACATTTGAAAATAAAGACACAAATAAAAAAGGGATGTCAGAATTAATTCAGGATTCATGTCAGATTCAAATCAATGGCAATTACTTGTGTCAGTACCCACGGTAAGTGAGCTTTTTCTAATTGACAGTAAATCAAATTCCTTCTGGCTGACTAACACAAAGATGTCTGGCAACAAATATGAAGAGCATCCAAAAATAAATCTGAATCACCGTGCCAGCTAACACAACCACCCAACCTCCCATCAGTCAATTGGCCACCACTCAAGCCATCATTGAAGTCACCCGCATCTCAACACTTACCACTCGTGCTGCAGCTCATCGATGACCAACAGGATCTTGAACTTCTTGGAGAGCAAGGGAGAGGGAGCCGACTGCTCCACAAACCCGGCGGCTGACGCGGCGGTCTGTTTGACCGCATTGGTGATGGAGCTGATGGAGCTGAAGGAGCTAAAGAAGCCAGAGGAACCACCGGTGGAGGAGGACTGGGCCTGTTGAGGCTGCTGAGGCGGCTGGTTCGCACGCCGCTCCAGGGTTGCGGGGGAGCTGGCGGGAGCCGGGGCTGGAGCTTTGGTCGGGGACAGCAAGGCAGGGTCCGGCGTCACGGCTAAGGGTGCATCTGGCTGGGAAGGGGAGGTGGGAGGTGGAGGAGCAGGTTGGTCCGACCTCTGGAGGTCTGTCATGTAGCCGTTGGGCAGGTTGGACATGAAGCTGCTGTCGGAGAGACGGCGCCGGAGGAAGTTCATGGTTGCGGTCGAACGGTCGGTCTCTCAGTCGGTCGGAGGGTTGCTCTCTAAATGTGTCTCTTGATCTCTTGGCTGAATGGAGTGAAAGCACAGACAGGCAGAGACAGACACACTGATCAGAGGTTAGATGAATGACAGAGAGCAAAACCAGTCCAAATGGTCGAAGGGTGGCTGACGGAGAGCTGCTTCTGAGTTGTAGGAATGGAAAGCAGGAAGGAAGGAAAGGATGGATGAAGCGATGGAAACAGCTCTGGTCCAGTCTTCAAGAGACAGCTCTCCAAAGCACAGCTAAGCCAGCAAAACAGCGTGTGTGTATGTGGTGTTCCTCCCCCTGAGCCTCACGCCTCCTCCCAAATGTGTGTGGTGTGCGATAGTGTGTGTCCAAGAGAGAGCGAGAGAGAGAGAGGTGTGGTGTCGACCCCTTCGGTGAGGTGCAGGTGCTCTCCCCCCTCTGCTCTGACGTCCTGCCTCCTGAGCTGCTGTGAGCTGAATGCGCTCCAGAGATGCTGCTCCCTCTGCTTACCTCACCCTTTCACTCTGCCCTTTTCCTCTCGCTCGCTCACTCGCTCACTCGGCACGCTCACTGGCTGTCTCCCCCTCCCCCCACGCCTCCTCCTCTCTGCTGTCATCATCCTCCGACATCATAGGCTACGTGTGCGTGTTGTGCTGCCGCAGCCTTGTAGCGCTGCGTGCCGTGTGCAGCCACTGAAAGGGGTTTCCTGCGAGCGCCCATAAAGTGGGGTTAAGAGATGGGAACGCCAAAGACCCGGCTCTGCAAGCCCCACCTCCTTCTCCCGCCATCCATCTTTCTACCCTCCTTCTCAACCTGTTTTCCCTTCGTCCCTTTTTTCATGCCATCGTGGGCTCATGTATGTGACAAAAGAACTCTGAGAATGTGCTTATGTCTATATTTTGCCATTAAAGGCATTTAGTGAAATAGAGGGCAGGCTTGATTTGTAATTCAAACCACTAAAGTGAAGAAGCCTATATGTAGAAGACAGCAGGAAGAAGGAGAAAGGAGACGACAAGGACAGAGCTCCATTCCACTGCAATGGTTTCAATCGACTGATTTAATCCCTCAAGTGGAACGTGTTGCTTCTCAATAATGTGCGCTCTCCTGCAGCCAAAGAAAACGACAAATGGAGGCAAAGGTGACGCTGACCATGGGTAGCCACGCTTGAGGAGACCCTGCTGCAGTAAGATTTCCCTTCAGGGCACTTTAGCATCTGAATGTGAAGCAGCAACAATCAAAGGATACTAAATAGTAGGTTTCTATCATAAATACATCTGTGAGCGAATCATGGAAAAACAGAACTTTCTTGCAGAACATTAAAAAACATGGATGACATTCATACACTCAGAGTCCTTTCAGTTTGAGAGTAGATACATTTTCTTTTCTACACCGTGTCACGCTATTTATTTCCGGGTCTCTTTCGCATCTTAATCTGAAAGAAACATCTCCTTGCTGGGCCAGGCTTCATTATGCAGTCACTATTTAAGGGCATTAGAAGAGCACTCCTCCTAAATGCCAGCAGCAGAGACAGCAGGCTGCGTCTGCACTGTGTGCGGCCCCAAAGCTTTCATTTAAAGAACAAATAATGAAGAAAAAACATTCAGAAGATGATACGACAAAGGAGAGAGAAAATTTAGATCATTCAAACGGGAAGAAAATCCCACACACGTCTGAACCACACGAAGAAGAACAGGGAGACTGCAGACCCACAGTTCCTCCATCTTGTCTTGAATGGGTAATTATTCCTTGATGGATGTAAAGTGCTCACTAATGTAGAATTATTCTCCAACCCATTTATCAGATTCAACTACTCATTCCGCATCAAGCATTGAGATGTGTGGAAGCGAACTGATACGATCTCAATTGATGGGAATATATTCGTTGCCCTTTACGCCATTGAATGGCTGCTTTTCATACGGCCGTATCTCTTTTGAACCTCAGCTGTTTCTGAGTGACTCATAATTTTGAGTATTTTACACAGACGAGGAGTGATGTGTGTGTAGATTACTGGGGGTGGGGGGGGGGTGGCTGTGTTAAGTCAACCAGAAGAGAGCTGAATGAGTCACAGGGCTGCAGTGTCATAAAATGTTGTGACGTCCTAAGCTCATCGTGGCCTACATGTTTCATGACACACATACACAAAACATTTCCACATTTCCAAACTGCAATTATATAATATGTGTGTGCATGAAATGATCCAGACGACGGAGTCAAAAGATTTAACATCTCTTCTCTTTGTTACAACCACTGACCAAGACACACTTATACAATAAATGATTAGTCCATCAACTCATTTGGCTCATCAATATTTTTGCTTCCCATCTTCCTCATATTTCCTCACATCTTTTGACTTTAGCGTGATGTTACATTTAAAAACCGGGAGCTCCAATCAGGCAATTTGTGGCTCTGAAACACCTCCATTGTGGCAACAAGTAGCAGATTGATTGATGGATAGATGTCATGATATGTTTGGTTGAAATCGGTGCTACAAGCTAACAATGTGCTAGGGAACCATGTGCTAGAGAACCATGTGCTAGAGAACCATGTATTAGATAAGCATGTGCTAGAGAACCATGTGCTAGAGAACCATGTGCTAGAGAACCATGTATTAGAGAAGCATGTGCTAGAGAACCATGTGCTAGAGAAGCATGTGCTAGAGAACCATGTATTAGAGAAGCATGTGCTAGAGAAGCATGTATTAGAGAAGCATGTGCTAGAGAACCATGTAGGCTATTAGAGAAGCATGTGCTAGAGAACCATGTGCTAGAGAAGCATGTGCTAGAGAAGCATGTGTTAGAGAACCATGTATTAGAGAACCATGTGCTAGAGAAGCATGTGCTAGAGAACCATGTATTAGAGAACCATGTGCTAGAGAACCATGTAGGCTATTAGAGAAGCATGTGCTAGAGAAGCATGTGCTAGAGAACCATGTGCTAGAGAAGCATGTGCTAGAGCAGCATGTGCTAGAGAACCATGTATTAGAGAACCATGTGCTAGAGAAGCATGTGCTAGAGAACCATGTATTAGAGAACCATGTGCTAGAGAACCATGTATTAGAGAACCATGTGCTCGAGAACCATGTGATAGAGAACCATGTATTAGAGGACCATGTGCTAGAGAACCATGTGCTAGAGAACCATGTGCTAGAGAACCATGTATTAGAGAACCATGTGTTAGAGAACCATGTATTAGAGGACCATGTGCTAGAGAACCATGTGCTAGAGAACCATGTATTAGAGAACCATGTGCTAGAGAACCATGTGATAGAGAACCATGTGCTACAGTACATTCCATAACAACCGGCTATCGCCATCTTGTTTTTTTGGAAGGTAATTGACCACATTTGTATACTGTGAAGGAGTGACGTAGAGACGCTGTAAACAGCTATGATAGCAACCGGTCAATCAAAAGGTAGCTACTGAATGGGACCACTATTTACGAAATGAACATCGTGCCAAAATAAAGACTCATGTTCACAACGTTTAGTGAGGTAATAATCAAGCGATAGGTAGGGTCATTATTATTTAATAGGCTTATACAATCTGACCTATTTGTGCAACCACAGGAGTCGCCCCCAATGGCCAGGAGAAATAATGCACTTTTCAGACCTGGAGGTTGCCGCCTGCTCCCAACAGACCACGATTGATGAAGTATAGCGTACCTAAACTGTCGAGTATATGATCTGCCTCATGCTGCTGCGTTGGAGGAAACACAATAAGATACAAACAGCGTTGTGTTTGTGTCTGTGCCGGAGCACGAGCCTGATTAAACGCTGCTTTGGGGGGATTAACTGCAGATATGCAAGTGATTGTGGGTAAGTATGCCAAAACCTCCTGTGGCTTCACTGGCTCAATTTATATAATCCATGACAATTCTGAACAGCTCTGCGCACATCTGGCATTGAAGGTAGGTGCTCCTGACATGGTGTCATACAACCTCAGCATGGCATGCACATGATTAATAATTTGACTATTTTGATGAATAATTCAATTTAGTTTCAACAACAACAAAAAAGCTACAAAAGAAGCTACTTTAAGAAATAATGTCCATTCAGCCGAGCTATTTTAAAAGATAGCTCTCTGAATGAACTTAAACAGTGCCGTGTTTGGATAAATGAATGAATAAAGTTTAAAAATTATAAATCTCCCACAATACTCAGATATATTTCCAGCATATCACCCAAAACACTATTTGGCCAGGCGTGTGTGCACTAAACATACATGCACATGTACACCCTCAGCAGCACTGAAGAGACTGATGCAGATCTTTTTGCGATAGGCCGAGCTGTACAGTACATTATTAGGCACAACCTATCATTCTAGATTCAAAACTGCCATGGCAACATGTAGAACAAAAGGTGGCTTGGAATGCACAACAATAAAACAATAAAAGAACTATAAGAATGAAAAACCAGCATATGGAGGAGCGGTTCATACCACAAGAATGGAGCAGTAGAAGCAAATGTTCAGTAATACCTCCATGCATTATTAACCTTGCAGTCACCTAACTGACTAGCAGTAACATATTGTATGATTGCAGAAAACCTACAGCTGATATTTGGTGTTAAGGCTCATTCCTCGTCGCTCACCACAATAATAAATAAAGCTCAGCACAGCAGGGATTTGGGAGTGGTGATAATAGCTCCCCACCAGGAGAGCGGAGATGCAGGTGGATGCTGGGGTGGAGGTGGTGCTTGTGAAGGCAGCAGTTACAGAGCCTTCAGGATAGCGGTGCAGCAACAGTACATATTGCAATGGGTTTGTGGGATCGACAACATCGCCAACAACCAATATGTGGCTACAGTGTTCACATGTGACACCGCAGTGGTCCGTACATTTAACACAGCAGAATACAAGAATACAAAACGAGACGACGGCTTTCATCCATCTCAAAGTTCATTCATTAATAATCAACTAGGTTGATTATAAACATTTTGTAAAGCAAATATGTTAAGTTCTCCAGAAACAGCACCGATCGTGCGGCTGTGACGTGAAGAAAAGATAAATATGAACATTTCCAAATAACTCTTCAGTCCTAAGTGGTGATTTGAAGATATCGTAGTTTACTAATAATATACAAAAATTTACTCACAGTACTAACCAGTGTCTCATCTTACCTCAAATGTGCATTTTAGCTCTGCTACTGACTCCCATATTATAAATACTACTGGCTTACTTCCTGCTCGGTGACACCGTAACCCTTCAGTGGAGTAAGATGAAAGTGGCTGCTTCTGTTTGTCTCTTTCCTATGGGTTTGTGCAGCTACAGAAGTGTGTGTGTGTGTGTGTGTGTGTGTGTGTGTGTGTGTGTGTGTGTGTGTGTGTGTGTGTGTGTGTGTGTGTGTGTGTGTGTGTGTGTGTGTGTGTGTGTGTGTGTGGTTAAGGTGCATATTATTTTGATGTTCAATCACTCGCATGGACAGCAATAGTAATCTCCATGGCAACAGGCTTGCAAAAGCTGAAAAGATTCCCCTATGTAGTGCATGAGGTTGTGCACATTTGTATCTGTGTACATGACTGTAGAAGCTGGGCAATTACTATTAGGTGAGCTTTAAGTTGCCTCCCAGCATTTGCACTAGAATCTGTATTCTTTTTGTGCCCAGAAAATAACGCATTCAAACATATTTGTAAAGGGAACAGAGTAACCCCTAGGTACCTAGGGGTTACTCTAGACTCCGCCCTGACCTTTAAGAGCCATGTCAACAAGGTAGCGAGCTCCATCAAATTCAACCTACTAAACTTCAGGCACATCAGAAACAGCTTGATGGAGAACGCAGCCGGACATTCCTACATTCCATGACCATCGCACATTTAGTGGACCGTCTGACCAGCTGGTCACTCACGTGCACAGCAACACTCAAACCTATAGAATCTCTGTATAAGAGCTCTCAAAGTCTTTGACAAGAAACCGCAATTCCCATCATCACTGACACATGCTGAAAAAACATACGTTTTTATGTTTTAACAACCTTATCAGCCCTAAAGAAGCCAGCGTCATTTACAAAGCCCTAAATGATTTGGCACCTTCTCCGCTGAACGAGTCCATCTAACAGAGACCTGTCGGCGGCCCTAGTGTCACCAGAGCCTCCGACAGAGTGACCGTGTCATCCCACACAGGCGCTCCACCTCTGGTCAGACGGTTCTGTCAGTCAAAGGTGGAAAACTCTGGAACACATGACCATCCTCTGTTAGGGAGTGCCCAACCTTCAGCTCGTAGATACTAGGACTGTCATGGATATGTGATGTTATATGAATAAATGAAACCTTTGAATGTGCTCATTAATTAACGCCCCTATGTGCAATATATCTGTGTGCAATATGATGCATGTGAATTGTCTTTGTTACACTGTGATATTTTGTCTTTTTTCTTTTATATATATATGTATGTGATTATTTTTGTATCCATTGTTAACTGCTGTGTATTATCATCGATACACTATAATTGACTGTAGTTTATTACTACTGCACTTTTCCTGTGTCACTGCATGACCTTTTCCTCTATAGGACACTCAGCCTGTACATTGTGGCAAGGGGACTGACTATGTAAATCAGCCTTGCGGCTGTAATTGGGTGGATTTACATTTTAATTTAAAATGTTAATCAATGTACTTTTTCCCTCTCGAACAAATAAAAACTTGAAACTTGAAATTCTTCTTCTTATAGTTATATTAAAATATTCCTGCTGAAATGCCAGTGAGCTAAGTGACTGACTGATATTTACGCATTACCAGCAGCAGTAAACTGCAGCCGGAGTCTTTGCCGAGCCATTAAAGCTGCCAACATTGAAATGAACTGTTCACGATGCGGCCACTCAAACTCAAGGAGAGGTACTGTGAGCCGTAAATCAGGTTCCATTTCCAGACCAATCCTCGGTAGACAAACATTGGCCAAATCATTTCAAATTAGACGATCAATGTGCAATAACCACATGGATTAATATAGTTTACTTAATGGTTTTGGTTCCAAAACAAAATGTTACAAAGACAACCTTCTCTTTCATTTTCACACTGGCCCACACAAACTCTGTGGGAAAAGAATGAGGTGTGATGGTATTTACAAGCCTTTGTTCTGCATGGTATACTATGCTTGTTACCAGTTTGCTTTTGCTTATTTTTATTAAAGTATAGGTGAGTGGTGGATTTCGCTTTGAAGACTAAAAAAGCTCAGCAATCAGAAAATATGGATTCTTCTTCTTCTTTGATTGTCTCATGTCCTGCATAAAATTCAAAGACATTTCAGGTCTTTGTTCCCAAATACTGTTAATTATGTTGTGTGGTTTTCCACAATGTGAAAACAATGTGAAAGGCTTTGCTCGTAGCCTACGGATGAACATGCAGAACATTATAATACAAATCTGCAGCTTTCCTTGTCTTTAGAGCAACTTTTAGCTCTTTGGTTACAAGTATTTTGGTTCACACTCCCACCCTCATAGTGCTGTTTTGGCCAAGTCAGGCAACATTTGTCAGTGAAAAAGTCCTTAAAAAGCCCTGGACACCACCTGCTCAGCAGAAAACAGCCAGACTTAGGCTACAGCAACTAGCTGGTGAACAAAGTGGAGCATTTAGAAGCTAAAGGTAAAATGTGAAAACAGAGCTAAAAAGGAGAGTGTATATTCATTCAACGTGTCCACCGACCTAGACACAAATATTTTTGCAGGTTTAAAAATGCAACTTTACCGTTTTGGTTGACTCTCACATGACTTATCAACCTTGTTTATATGCCAGCACCAAATGGCAGACAGACAATTTATCCACTATAACTGCTAAACAAGTTACTGAAGATAGGCGAGCAAACCAGAGCTAATAGGAGAGGGAGTGTTGGACTTACAGGGCATTTATAGAGTGACTAGAAACACGTCTCCTTCCCTTTTTACTGTCCACAACAATCCAGACAAATCATCTTCCGCTTATAGACGCCTTAGTTAAACATGGTCAAAAAACACCCTCTGCTGGCTAAATTTAGATCTCCTAAAATTCACAAAAAATAATAAATAACATACTGCCATATGTTGCCCAGTTTACATGTCAAGACTCTATACAACCATAGACCAAGCTAAGTACAAAATAACTGGTACGGCAGTCATTATTTTGGTTGTTTAGCCCTTGTGTTGCCTTCGGGTCATTTTGACCCGATTCAATATTTAACCCTCCTGTCGCCTTCGGGTCAATTTGACCCGATTCAATGTTTAATGTCGGTGTTCTTTCGGGAGTCAACAAACAAACATAAAGTACCTCACACTTAAACTTGGAAAACAATATTAATTCTAATAATTTTCTGGAGATTTTAATAGCTCAGGGGTCATACTGACCTCAAGGGTAAAATATGTTAGTAAATATAAAGGTAACAGGAGGGTGAAACATTGAATCGGGTCATATTGACCCGAAGGCGACAGGAGGGTGAAACATTGAATCGGGTCAAATTGACCCGAAGGCAACACAAGGGTTAAGGGCTCAGTATTCTTACCTTCCATTTCTGACTTCATTTCCCATGAGCCTCCGGGCGCAGCGCACACTGTGACGCACATTTCAGTCGACTGTCAAGTGCACAGCAACCCAGACTGACCTAGTGGAGGCATTTTAACGAACAAACTCTCAGTTTGAGTGCTTTTCAGTTTGTTTGTGGCACAGAGCCTCTCAGGCGGAAAGGTATCTTCCAATTAATGCGGCAGAAACGTCACATAACTCATTGTTTATTCGGATATGTTGCTCCTAAACCAGCTCTTGTTGTTGCTGGAAAGCTATCCTAGCTAACTTATTTCAAAATGACTCTTTCAACTTTGTACAACACCGGCGTGATCTACAGACGGATTTTATCACAATTTCCTCAGGACATCAGTCTAGCTTTTGCCTATGGATCTGGTGTTTTTAAACAACACGGGACCAACCAAGGTCAAATGGAGGTAAGTGAACGTGCCAGCTTACAAACTCTGCTCGTGACATACTTTCAAATGGACTCTAACAACATCGATACATTGCCATTGTTGTCACGTATCTTTCGACTAGATGAAATCAGACTAACTGGCCCAAGTATCTGTCACCAAAATGTAACATGAAAAACTCAAAAAGTGTTCAGTGCCACAAGCTGTGCTCCACTGTTTTGCATGACGTCAGACAAAACTCTCCACACGAGTGAAACTATAACACATTCAATAATGTCTAAATAATGTGAACAACAAAACATGAACAAGATGTGATCAAATGATCACAATATATAACTAATGAAAGTTGATCAGCAACAAAATTGATTGTTATAATTTGAAGCTGTATCATATTTTATTGGCTGTGAAAATGTAATCTGATGTTATTGTTGTTTTGTTTAACTTTTTATATCTATATAGAAGAATATGCTGGACTTTGTGTTTGCGGTGGATGACCCGGTGACGTGGCACACCATGAATCTGCTGCAGAATCGCAAACACTACTCTATCCTCAAGCTGCTGGGGCCCACAATGATCAGCTCTGTACAAAATGAGCACGGGGCCTCTGTATACTACAACACACTGGTGCCAGTGGATGGAAGGGTACATTTATTTAAAAAAATATTACGATAATGCTGGCCAGTTCTCGTTTTACACCTCAGGTCTTTCTTAGGCAGTCATAGTTTCTCACACTGCTTTTGCTTTTCACAATGATGTGTTGCGTTTGCTTCGACCAATACTCAATAATGTAAGTAATAGCTGCCGAGTTTGAGGCAGGACAGACATTGTCTTAACATCATAATACATGGGTAACAGTAATTCACTTAATCTCTGGCTAATATTATGTTATTGTTTTTTTTTCTGGCTACACTTTATTAACTACATACTTTAATGACCTTCTCCTATTCTTCTCAGATAATCAAATATGGTGTGATTAGTACAGAGTCTCTTATCGATGACCTGATGCACTGGAAGACGATGTATGTGGCCGGACGACTTCACAAACCAGTAAGTATCAAGATTAACTGTTTTGGATCGATCAGAAAAACTGAGCTGATTATTTTATTGTGCAATCATTTCCTGGACACACTTTTATTTGTCAAATATTTCAGATATTTTGACCAAGTTATTTAAGATATGTTGAAAAAGTGGAATGCATTTTTTTACGAAACGATACAGGACATATAGAAGGACTACCTATTCAGCTTATGCTTCAAAGTTTTGCGAAAACTGTATGAGCACAAATGTGTGTGTGTTAATGTGTGTGTGTTCACAGGTAAGGATGCTGGTGCAGAATGAGAACGGAAAGCTCCGCGCTGCTCTGGTGGCCAACTTAAAGAGCGCTGTGACAGCCTCCTTCCTCATGCTGCCGGAGAGCTTCACTGAGGAAGACCTCTTCCTGCAGATAGCTGGTCTTTCTTATGCCGGTAACTAACCCACTGAAATCTAAAAGCCAAATGAAGATTAAACACGTACACGTATATAAGCTGCACGCATGCTTGTGCGCACGCGTTCACACACACACAGTGAAGTAATAACAGTCTGGCTGGTGTGGTGCAAAAGCATTGCATATTAATGTGAGTACAGCAGCAGGGTTCTGAGTAAGCTGTCTGGATTTTAAATGAAAGTAATTGGACGGTCGGTTCACGGTTAACCTGCTTGATTTGTCCAGTTCTAGGGATGTGAAATTGAAGCCGATAAAATGATGTTGAACCCAACAAATGTTTTTTCATGCGAAGGTTGTGCTGCTGTACAAGGGGCGTGTTACCATGTTGGTTCCCTACAGAAGCAAAAGGTCATGAGTTATGAATAATGTGCTAATTAGTGTTGTATCCCCTTTTTCACTGGAAGCTGACCACCAGAAGGAGTTTTATACCTCAGTGTGTCAGAGTGTTATGGTCCTATTTATATCCTTGTGCTACTGCAACAACTGGATTTCATCTCGTGGGATCAATAAAAGTGTATATGATCTCATCTTACTACAGCAAAGATGAAAAACTGAAAAACAAACATAATCCGCTTTAGGAAAAAATAAGGTGTCTGTGCCTCTTCAGGGGATTTTAGAATGGTCATCGGCGAAGATAAATCTAAGGTGGTCAATATCGTCACGGACAACATTCAGCACTTCCGGATTCTGTACAGCAACATCCTGCGGGACTGCCCTCAGGTGGTCTACAAACCTCAACAAGGGAAACTGGAGGTAAAACATGGCACACCTAGATGCTCCAAACGCAACACACTTTATTTAGCTTTGCTCGACATGTGAGCCGCTCGTATCGAGCACGCTGTGTGCTGTATATACAGTTGTTCTTTGTCAATCATGTTTCATTACCTGTGCATGCGCTGGGTATCACTGAGAAGTTGCTCTTTAGTCTCATTCATCATAAGCAAAGTTTGTGGCGTCTGCTGTATAACGTTACACCCTCCTTGAAACTTGACCAAAAACTTCTGTAATTATAAATGTAATAACTTGAAACTCTAACGTGAACATGGCGACAGAAATATTTCAAAAAACGTTCAGGTTTTAAACGCATGCTTGTCTGAACTCCTTTTAAAACCCCCAAATCTTCCATGAGTCATGCCTTTTGAATGAAACTCAAACATGAGCACAGCTTTGACCTGATTGGCAGAGTGTGCTCAGAGCCTGGGTAGTAAACATTAAATGGGGTGGGACCGACCTGGCACTCGGCCCTGTTACCTGCTTTACTTACACTCAACATGTGTCTTTGTTTGCACATTTAATGGTCTGGCATCATGATCCTCTTTTGTGTTTGTTTGTGTAACGTATCATCTTCTCTTTTTAATTTGTATAACTATTATTGAATGTCACTCACCACTCCCTGTTATACCAAAGAAATACAAATCACGCCATCCTGGAATAACAGGAATAAGTGGTTAGGAGTGTTTTTATGTTGGCGAGTAACACACTTTGCAGTGAACAGTGCTTAAGGGAATTGTGCGCTGTGAGCCATGCATCAGGGAAATACACTTGTGCCTTTGTACGTCATTAGACGGTGCGGTTGAAGTCCCACATGCACGAAGTAGCTCCTTCATACAGCGACAAGAAGTTTCCAACTTAGTCGTTGCAAGGCTGTTATTGGTGTTTTAAATGTTGAGTGTTTAAAGACGATATAGTTTCACCCACTCCAATCATTAATCCTCAACATTATAGTATTATGTATTATTTTGAGATAGATTCATACAGGCTCCTCACAACAATGCACTCTGTTTTATTGTCCGGTCCCTCACGT
The DNA here is from genome assembly GCF_029220125.1 of Pseudoliparis swirei. NCBI lineage: Eukaryota > Metazoa > Chordata > Actinopteri > Perciformes > Liparidae > Pseudoliparis > Pseudoliparis swirei. The sequence continues at coordinate 11,547,237 of NC_079405.1, read as the reverse complement.
GACACCTGTGGATGCGATAGTTGGTGCTGAAGGCATCCCTGTGCATGTATTCTTGTTTGTGTGCCTGCAGGCTGACAAAAGCCCAGAGGGCCAGTTCATCCAGCTGATGGCGTTGCCTCGAACCCTCCAGCAGAGGATCACCAAGCTGGTCGATCCTCCGGGGAAGAACCGAGACGTGGAGGAGATTCTGCTGCAGGTGGCTCAGGACCCGGACTGCGGCGCTGTCGTTCAACAAGGTTCGGAGTGAAGGTTCAGTGATGTGGAATCACGCTCGGAGGTTTCTGTGATCTGAAATCAAGTGCACCTGGGTTTTACAGATCAAGGCTGATGTTGTGTCGGGTGAATAATCATTATGGTAGAATTCTGCAACAATTAATAATGTTAGTAACACATTCTACCAACCTATTAACAAAGCTAATGTTTATTGTCAAAAAATCTGATGCAGCACAGGTAGTAAATGGCTACCAATGAATCTTTATTTTAATTATTTTTGTGTGATTGTTTGGCCTTAATCCATAATTAGCATATCATTAAAATCATGTTTCGGAGTGATGAGATATTAGCTGTTGTAAAATGGTATGCTTGCTTATGTTTTTGTTCCTCTGCAGGTATTTCATCGATTGTGAAATCCTCCAGTATAACACAGAGTATCAAAGGCATTGCCACAGCTGGTAGGCACTCTTTGTTTCTTCATTATATTTTGTGAAACATTATACCTTCTTCACTGTCGGGTTTTGTTAGCGAATGCTGATTTGTTGCTCACACGTTATCCTGTTTTTGCCCGAGAGGTTCATATGAAGATTAATAGCACTCTCAAGTATGTGTGGTAGCTTTGGAGCCGCAGCCACCCGCCGCTTAGCTTAGCATAAAGACTGGAATCAGGAGGAAACACACAAGTTCACATAATTAAACTTGATATCACATTTATTTAAGCCGTTCTGGAATCGTGTACATATAGAAATGCCATCTAATGGTTTTATAGGGTGTTTAGTTTAGAGTTTGGTGCTTTTTAAAGATATCAAGTGTGTTCCACTGTGTATTAACAATTGTTTGAGTGTAGAAGTAATGTTCTTCTCATGTGGTTCATATTCAGTTGACTGATTGTCCTCCCCAGGCATGTGGAAGACGGTCTCATACAGCTCCAAGAAACTGGTGAAGATGTGGAAGGGTTGGAGGAGGAAGCCGCCTGTCTCACAGATGTCCTGATCCTGTCTGTTGACCAGGAATCTCTTTTTCTTTATAAACTGTGTGCCAAACAACCGACATCCATCCATTAAATGTTTTCGCCCGCGACAGACTGTGGCTGGAAGAATCACACACTCCCCTCCTGGTTGAGCAGGTGTAAGTCTGTGTTTGAATAGTGGAGAACCGTCTGTACAACTGCCCTTTATCATGCAATTCATGAGAGTTGTCGAAAATAGGGGGCGACATTTCACAAGCCTGACTGAATTATGGCCGACATGGAATGTTACCACAGATTGGAACCTTTCTGCATAGTGACGACAGTGACTGGCTGCAGTGGCTATTTCTAGAGCCACATCACATACTCAGTGTGAGAACAGCATGCATCAAGTACCGCACGTATATAAAAAATATACTTTAGTGTCTTCGGTCATCTTTTGACAGCGAGTGTGCATTTTCCATGTGAACGGTCAAATGACGAGCTGATCAGAGACTGGCGATGATATTTCTGTGTGATTTTTGTCTTTTATTGAACTTTTTATTCCCCTCTCGACTTTCTAAAGATCTCCAATCGTTCTTCTCTTCACATTTTACCAGCAGTTTGAATGTTTGTAATAATATGTCAGTGTTCATGAAATAAAAGATATGATTACATTTCATTTAGAAATGTAGCTCATTGTGAACTGTTTACCTAAATGCCACTTACTTGCTGTAAGCAGGTCATAATGACTGGAGGTCTTTGCTACTTGCTGAAATGTTATGTAGTTACGAGATGAATGATTGATAAACTATTTAATACAACGGGAGCCATGATTACTTTGTTTTCAGTTGCATGATTTTTTTTTTTTTTATCATTGAAGTTAAATTACTCAAATATTTTCTTTGCTGATTGTCATAATACAAAAAGAGTCGACATTTTTTTCTGTTCTCACTATTAGGCTATTGTATTAGGATTGCCTGGTATTACTAATTTAACCCGCTGAATTGATGAATTATGAGGCCTCAGATTTTTACAAACTAATGTCACAAACTTGGTTATTATTACACAATTGATATTATATTTTCTCTCATTTATATTACCCAGGAGGATTAATAAGCAAACTTGACTATAAAGTTATTCTTATATTTGTATTACTTTATATAAAGGGTAAATTGGGATGTTCATAAGCTTGTATTTCAAAGCCAATATATTTGACGTAATAGCAGGAAAAGCACAGTTGTAATAAAAGACGTCATAACATTTAGTATCGCTTTTGTGGTTCTGGTACTGTGCAATTGGCTCAGTACATGATGGGTCTAAATATGTTGATTTTAGCCGTAAAAAAGAAGGTTTATCACATCACCTACATTTTATCTCTTATTACAATGTTTAAAATATATATATATACATTTGAATGTACTCAGTGCTCACAAGATATACTGGTTCTTTGCTGCTCCGTAATAATGCAGTCAGTAGTGACATTTCCAGTTATTTCCTGTACTGTCAGTTGTTTTTGTTCGTATAAGTCATGAGTCACACTACCAGACAATGACTTTAGTTCACTTGTGAATAATTTAAAGGAAGACTCACAATACCTTTTATGGCTTGTTCTGTACTCTTTTTCACTTGTAATCTATTGCATTCTTATTTATTTTTTACAATATGTGCTTCAGGACAGTTTGCTGACCACACATGCCTTTCATTGGCACCATTCAGGTTTCAACATGTGTGCAATCCAAACATAATCCAACCACAACCGGCAACTGCCATGAGTGATGGAAAGTATATTTACGGTTCTACGAAAATCTTGTATTTTTCCTCCGTGGAGAAAGAAGTACATACACATAGATATTACACTATAATGTAATGTATAATACACATAAAGCACTTGTGTATTTTATTAATTGTATATGCTGTTTATAAATTCTAAGTAGGGGACTGATGTGATCTCAACCTTTATTTTTAACATGGACTTTTAATTGGTTTAACATCTCATGGGGTTACAAATACACATTGCACATTAAATTGAGGGTTTACCCCCTGGCACTGAGGCCCTTTATGAAGTAGCATTTGAGGGCGGTCGCTCTCCTTAATCACCTACTAAATGTTTCACCAGCTCAGAGTAAACCCAGTGACAGCAGCATCAATTTCAGAGGACGTGATGCAATGGCACAATTATCATAATATATGCTGATGTCATCGCTCACGCGCTCCACCAATCAGCGCGCTTCACTTTCACCACCTGCTAGGAACTGAATTCCATCATTCCAGGCATTCCTGCCCTCTCTCCCTCCCTCCTCCCTCCTCCCTCCTCCTTCTCCTCCTCCTCCTCCTCCTTCTCTTCCTCGTTTTGCCTACAACCAAGTTTTACCCGACAGCTCTGCTACTATTGTCTTCCCCCACATAACCGCGGCTCCTGTGCGGAGTCTCTGTGGGATACATCCTACATCTTGTTTTTGTTTATGTTTTTTTCCGTGCGGATATTAATCATACTGGAGGACACCGAGGTGGCGCTTGAAGGAGGTATGTGCCGCTCACCACCAAGTTGTGGCTCACTGACATTGTTTCGCGTCTGTTGGATGAGAGTGCGCTCTTTTTCTTTCCCTTTTTTTCTTCTGAGTCAGTTGTTGCGAAATGATTCCGCATGTAAACGAATGCAGCGATGTAAACACACACACGCGCACACATGCAGCAGCACTGGAATAAACATCCGCTTCATTATATGGAGGCTGCAATTTCATTCACGACGTAAAGCGGCGCTTCCCAAACCTTCTCACCTCAAACCCTCCCCCCCCCCCCCGAGCCGCACGCCGGGGGACATCGAGTTGTGTGTCTGTTGTGCTGCGAGCCTGTTGGGAAGAAGTGAGACGGGATCACTTCATCAAGTAGCATTTCTTTCGTATTTTGCCTGGATATCTTTTCAAGGGCAAACGAGGAACCACTGAGTCACGCTGATTTAAATACACCACTGGTGAGAATAAAGTGGAAGCACTTGCCATAACTAATAACATCGCTGCTACTTTTACTATGACTACTAGGCCTACTAATAATAATCCTCGGTTTAATTTGTGCCCGAGTTGATCGTAAGTGTGTCGCTGTTCTTCACGCGCACCACGTTGTGTTGTGACGAGCGACGGGAACAACAAACCTCAACTGGTTTGCAGTTTGGCCTGAAGATGCAGGAAGTGTTTATTTAAATTTTATTTGATCACAGTCGTCTTCAAAGCTCAGTTTTCCTCGAGAAAGGAGGAGAAACGAGAGGACGGTATCTCAGGAATGTAGAAAGAGGGAAGAGGAGCGCGCTGGAGAGGTTTTTTCTCATGTTTTTCACAAATACCTCTCATAGCAAAGCCACGCTGAAGGCTCAATACTGGAGGACACAAATCCCCCCCAAAATGCTAAACGTGCTTTGTAGTCAAAACATCACAGGGAGGTCATAAGTAATACAGCAAACTAGAGGAGAGTAGCAGTGAAGAGGTATTCACACTATGTTTACAGAACATTCCTGTTAGAAATACTACAATAAAAAAAAAGTCCTGCATTAAAACCTGACCAAAAGTATGTAAGTATTCTTGGCAAAGTGCAGTAAGGTATCAAACCTTGGAATATGGGAAATAATGATGGATTTTCACTGTTTTCTGAGATTTTATAAAGCAAAGTAATATATCATTGTTATTTCTGGCCCTAATGTTATGACTGATATTTGTAAATCAAAATCAAAGAAGACTGTATTTTGCCAACGCAAAGTTCATTTTTAGCATCTTGCGTTAAGAAAACAACATAAAACGCGGCCTGGTTTATATAGTTTAGATGACTACTATACCACAACTATATAACTATTGATAAAAGTCTCATCTTGGTGTCCGAATCCAAACTCAAGCTCTGGTGTTGGCAGATTTGAAATGTTCCCGCTTTACAGGAATAAAAGTGATTTCCTCAGTGATTGTAGCGACCGAGCTGCGGAGCTCCAAATGTCTTGGCATCTATCAAATATTAACTTGGGTGTTGTATTAAAAGCTGCTCTCATGCTCAGCACAGTGCCCTCCCCTCTGTCACCCACAGGCATCCAAGCATGGAGACACCCCTGGATGTTCTGTCCAGAGCCGCGTCGTTTGTCCATGCCAATGAAGAAGAGAGTAAGTTCCCTCAGACTACCAGCTCCTCTTGTGTTTGTGCGTCAGCCGCTCTGCTCCCGCTCTTTCTGTCCCGCTGGTAAAGGATGCCCTGTGGACAAATGATTTGTTTGATTAGAGTCGCGTCAAACCATCGATGAAGTGCAACATTATGTTGAGCCATAAGCCCCGGTCCTGTTTTCTGCCCTGTGAGACAATGGGCGTCTTTGTTTACCGTGCGAGCTTGCAGCAGCAGAGACACAGGCAAATAAGACCAACCGCACTCAACTGCCATCAGCGCTGCTTCTTTACCTCGGCTGCTTGCTTGTGTTAACCTGCTTTGCCTGAAATCAGGGTGGGGTGGATGAACGTCCCAATATCCATGACCTCCACTACCACCATTTCCGTGTCTTGCTGTCTCAGTCTATAGTGCTGTCTGTCTCTAGCTTTGGGTCTCTGTTGTTCTCAAGTCTCCATCTTCTCTTTGGTTCTCTTCTCGGGTCTCCCTGCCTCCTTCTTCTCCTTCCACCTTTTCCTTTTTCCTCCTCTAATCATATCTCAGGACTCAGGAGTTGTAGCGTTGCTGACAAACTATTCCCCTTATAAAAACATATTCTGCAGGCCTCTCCACAGCCAGAGGATTGAACCCCACAAGCACAATTTACATTCAGTGCTTACCATTGATAATTGAGCTGGAAGTTTAGTTTGTTGTTATGGTGTTCTCTTCTGCAGTTTAGCAGATTGTGTGTCATGTATTTCACAATTGGATGTGTAGCACTCAAAACTACTTAGTTGCGTTTAGAGAAAAAAACAAGCATGTGAATAAAAAAAATTGAAGCTCCTCAATCATCGGGGAGCATAATTTGAGCTTTTATAACAGAAAAAAAAATTATGTGTTATAATTTGGTAGAAGTGAAAACTACATTAATTTCAGTTGGATAATCTCCTTGTTTAAAGTTTTTCGAAAGAAACATGACCATTAATCAACTTACAATATTCAGTATGGACCATTTCAGACACCCACTTGTGTTCACTGGTGTACTGAGAGAACAGGAATATTTAGAAAGAGCTTCAGCTGTAACGTCTCTCATGTCACTGGGTTTGTTCCCACAATGCTTCGGCTTAACCGAGCTGAATATCAGCTTCCTTGCACTCCTGAGTGAAATGGCATGGGAGCCCTCCTCCCCCGCTCCCCTGCAGTGTTTTTGTTTTTTCCTATGTGCTGATGTCAGTTTTTGTTGTGGGTCGTGCATGGTCTCTTTGTCTGAAGACAATGCACTCGACCTGCCTCCACAAAGGTGCTGGAGAAATGGGTGAGCCGGCCAACCCACTACGCTAGTCAGCCAACCAGGCCTGCAGGCAGCTGAGTCATTAACCTCTGCCTACTTATTTGCATGTGTGACAAGCCTTTGCACTGGCTGTGCAACGCTTGATGCCAGAGCACGGAACGGGGAGAGGCTTGGCCGGCCTTCTCAACAGCCGCTCCAACTCAGAAGGACCAGGTGGGACTTGTCAGGGCCACAACCTCCACAGCTTGAAAGGAAAAACTCAGTTCAATTTATTTAAACCACACTCTTGCAGATAACCCATCTCTGTTGGAAATTAATTTCTCAGAAAATTACACAAATGTTATCTTGATGGAAATGGCATAACAGTCCATGAATAATGTAAATAAAAAAATCAAATAATAATGTTGTCGCTCTGCTTGGCCCAAAGTGGAAACTATACGATAGTAATATCCCAAAATAGAATTGTTCACCATGGCCCAGATTAATTAAGGCAGCTTGAATATGAGAAAATGAAAAGAAACTGTCTATGTAGAATTTAGACCTTTTTTTCCCTCTACTTGTTACACACACATGCACACACTTCAGCGGGGCTGATCATTGCTGTCAATGAGGTTGAAACAAGCTTCCTGTGAACAACACTAATCACAGGTCTGTCCCCCAAATAGTCCTGACCTTGAATATATGGTAATTTTTCATGCACTAAAAAAGCAGTGAAGTAATCTGTGCCTTATATTTAATGGTTAATGTAGGGGGGATGATACTTGCTGTCACCCGTCTACAGCAATTTTGGTGGGGATGTTGCACTCCACCCTTCCTGAAAGCAAACCTGCATGTGAGATCAACCTCAAACAGTCCGGGTTGCACTACAGGCCCAGCTCCAAGGACAGATAGCTCAGTTTTTCTTCTGGATTCTAGCATTTATTTGTGCATTTTCTCTGGTTTTAGTGTGACTTCCATAACATTGCCAGTCAGCAGGCTCTGTCAAAGATCATTGGGTCTTGGATGATAGATCAAAGTCTGTCCAAAGAGGACCAGTGGTGAAGAGATGGATATGGATTTTTAGTTTCTGACAGGAACCACAACAAAAGAAGAACCGGTGCCAGAGCCGGTGGTTGGCTGAAATCTGTACAGTGCCCTCTGCCTTACTTCTGCACACATGCTGTACTCTGAAATCCTGATTGTTTGTTTCGAGAAAACACAAACACACTTTGACAGAATACCCCGTTCATTGTTATAGTTTCTATGGTTTGTTCAAGCACCCCAGTCTTTTCCAAACTTTTGGTGAAGGGAAGCAGTCCATTAAAACTGACCCTTCTATTATTTTCTCTCCATTACTTGCGCTGAATATTCTGTAGATTGTGGACAAAATCATTCAAAATAAATAATAACCTTACAGTATCATATATCTGCTGTAACGACACCACAAACATCAGCAGTGAAAGTCAACTTTGGCTGTATTGTATTTTGTGGGTGTGAGTAACTGATTGATTCTTCTAAATACTAAATCCTCATCGTCTAAATCTGCTCAACGCCGTGTTGAAATGGAGCTAAGGTATCTTCCTTTAGGAATAGACAGCTGGGTAATCTGATTTACAATTGATTTTCTTGCTAACGTTGACTAACGTTCACTAACATATTGATCAAAATGATGCAGAGGCGGCCTTCAGAACCGTATTATATTATTGTTTTAGCCATGCTAGTGATGTATGGCTAACATTATGCCTGCAAATTATCAGAGTGTTCGCATGTTTGTAAGTGCAGCTTTGCAGAGCCGTTATTTTTATCGGAACATAAATTCACACGTGCAATATCTTGATTTTGACTGAGCAGTTTAGCTTGAACTGTGACTTCCATCATTTTGACATTTGTGTTGTTGGATGGCCTACTGAGGGCAACATATGGACAGCGTTGTAGTGCCTGTCTTGATCGCTTTTATGTTAATTAAATAGATTATATGAAATCTGAATTTGACATGGGGCAGGCAGGCAGGCTGTAATTCAATCCGATCATGGCGTCCTAGTTTGAGAGTGTCTAGAGTTGTATATAAATGAACGACTGCAAACTTGGTTAATCAGACATTTAAAACTTTTGTTAAGGGTGTCGTGGTAGTCTGCTCAGTAAGTGGTTGAAACTAGTCAGAGCTTGTTGATGCTCGGTGGAGGATAGACACATCAACACTGAAAGTGAAATCGGAGAGCTTGCTTCATGGCACTTTGTCTAAACCTTGCTGAAGGGAAAACAGTATTCTATGTGGGAGGTAATTTGACCGAGGAGGACTCATGCTTGTAAGTGGCATGGGTTGGGTTTTTTGGATGTGTGTGTGGAGCTTTTTCTGCAAGGAGTGGGTTTGCCCTCCAGCCTGTCCACGTATTTGACAGATATTTCTCTGTGCTTCCTGTGTGATATGACATGGGTGTTAAGCAGCTTGACATAAATGTGTAAGCATGCAGATGGGGAGCAACATACCTCCATTTTTGACGCTCAGCTTCCCTGCAGAGAGCTTCAATTTAAACACATTATAAAACCATAGGCTGCATACAATATGGGCATAGTTACCTTGACATCCCCCTAAGGTTCCCGAAGAGCCGTTGTGATGTTAAAAGTCAGCCTCTCTCGCCGTCGCAATCTTGGAAGTGACAGCAATCCCAATTCACAGCCAATTAAAAAAATGGACAAAGAGGTGGATCATCGAAGCAAAATCTAAATAAAAACGAGTACGAGCAGTGTAAATAAACAATGTTAAAGGAATAGTTTGATAGTTCCTTGGATACCTGCTGGTTGTTGGGCAAACCTCCTCTAGGCCACTGCTGCCAGCCGGGCACATAATCTTTTGTAAAACTACGTGTTGTCATTTTATGCCAGTTCTTTTGGTATAAAATAAACAATTTGTTCGTCGTCTTTAGAGGTGCTTTTAGTGCGGACTCTTTAACCTTTGGACGGAGGTAGGCTAGCTGTTTCCAGTCTGAATGCTAAGCTAAACCAAGCTAACTGCCACCTGGCTGTTGCTTCGCGTATATTTTCAAAGATATAAAAGTGGTATAACTCTCAGTAACTAAGCAGCCAGAGTGGTATTTTTACTACTTAAATACATTAAACCTAAAAACTCTAAATATTTAAACAAATAATTAGAGCCAAGTGACCAAATTCCGGAAACATTTCACATACAGTATCTAGCCCCCGCAGTTCGAGATGCGACTCTTCAAGCAGTAAAATATCCGGCACAAATGTCACTGATGTCTGCAGCTCCATTTGTTTCTTAATGTATGTAAAAATGATTTTGCACCAGATGGTTGATTGATGAATAAATAATAAAAAGTAGTTGGTGGATCTGTCGGCACCAGGTCTCTCCTCACCTGCGATGGTAATCCCGTAGTACAGCTGTACTGCGGCCCAGTGTTTTTATTATGTTCTCAGAATATTGCTGGTGTTTCACTGGAGCATCGCTGATGCATTTGAAACGCATCATTAGACTAGGTGGTGCTGAACTAACTGAACAAACGGCCCGGTCTCATTCCTAGGTCATCAAATCCCAAAGCTTTGTTACGCCCCTCGCCGTCTCATAACGAAGCACAAGTCACCCTTTAGTGTCTGCATGAACCAACTCCAATGAAAACCCAGCCGCGGGAATATTTGATGCTCAGAGCCACAGCTACGGCCTTGCATGTTGTTAATATCTATATATTGGTTTATATCTGACTAAAGGTTCATGGGAAAAGCATGCAGCAAATGTAACATAGATAATATAAACAAAATAGTTGAGGACAAAGTGGAGCACTCTCATTTAGTGTCGTTGTGTAGTGTACATGCTGTTGTGTAGATGTGTGTGAGCATGCCATGAATGTTGAAAGCAGAGGAGTATGCTTTAAAGACTGCTCTATTGTCTCGAAGACCACCGACGTTTTACTGCCTATTTTCCTGTCAGTGTCCGTTGCCGTTGTATTGATAAATGGGGTACTATTATATCATTAATTGATAACAGTGTTTGAGCTATTGCCTGCTATCAGTAGGTTGTGTGTGTTTGGGGGGGGGGCAAGGAGTCTGTAGTAGATGAATCTTGGTTATCAGCAAATATTTTATGAGTGGAGATAACAATGTCACAATGACTGGGTCAAAGTAATGTGCAGGGTAACAGTCGTTAAACTTCAACGGTGACTTCATTGTTACATTCCTTCTCTTTTTCTCTCATAGGCATCTAATCTCTACCACTTTTGCCTCACTACAGAAGACTTTTACACTGTGAGGTGTTACTGTAGTAGTCCGGCCATTGACTGAGCCACTGGCCTCAAAACAAGAGTTGATCCACTGTGGCTACACTGTAATTAATCATACTCTAACTGTGATGGACAGAGTTGACAGAAATATGCCATAGTGTAGTACAAGATGAACGAACACGGCAGTAAAGCAGGTGTTCCTGTGGGTCGACACGCAGAATACTTGATTATGTAAGGATCCGATGGTATCGTGGACATGAATGCAAGACACCGACAAGAGGTAGGTGAAGTTGGAGAGGATTTATTGTGAGACCACAGTGGGGTGAAGGGAAAGTGATGATGGAAGACAGGCGGTTCAGCTTTTTTTGCATGCAGGCAAAGATACTTACAGAAAACATGGAAACTACTGAAGCATGAACTACCAAAGTAAAAGCCACAGTTGACGTACTGTGAAGTTGATGAGTCGATTGCTGACAGGTGAATGTAGAGCAGGGAGCTGAGAGAGGCGACAAGCTGATGGCAGGTGTTCAGGTATACGGCAGTACAGTTAATATGAAAATTATTTTTGTAACCGTGGCTGCATGACATTTTGCATCTTGATTTAAAACTAATTTACTTCAACAAACCAGCATTATCTCTATTCAAATTGTTAGTTGTTTATCTTTCTGATAACAATTTGTTGCTCAGTTCCAATCAATGTTCGTAAGAATATATTAAATTTAGCAGCAGCTTTTCCCAAATTCGAGCACGTTGTCATTGGTCAGGCTGCTTATACTTGTGGATAGTCATGCTGCTGTTACACAATAAAATAATCTTGTGTTGTAGTGTTTACAATTTGGCAACTGACAGAACATGTTTGCTCTTAACTTCGGATAAAGTTTCACTATATTCACACAAACTTTGTGCTGGTGTTAATATAGTGAAACTTTAGGAAGGGTTTGCATTTTTTAGAGTTAAATGAAAGAGTGATCCCACTTTCATCTCTCTGTTTAATATGAAGCTGTAGCCAGACGCAAATTAGCTTAGCTTAGCATAAAGACTGGAAACGGGGAAACGGCTAGCCTGGCTCCGTCCGTGGGTCTCTGCTGGTTGTGTGGTAACCTTTTACTGAAGACAAGTCAACCAGAGTTCACTGCTATAGCCCAAGAAAGAATCAATTATTAATGTGTTAATTTGCGATATGCTAGAGTGCAGATTTTGTTGCTTTGCTAGCTGTTTCCCCCGGCTTATAGTTTTAATGGTAAACTAAGCTAACTGGCTGATAGTCGTAGCTTCATATTGAGTGGATAAACATGAGTGTGGTATCAATCTTCTCCTTCCACTCTTGGCAAGAAAGTGAAGAAATAGGCCTACAGCTCTCAAAAAGTCAAATTATTGTTTTAACAAATCCAACTGTTTAGTTTCTATCTATTCAAATAGGGATTATGGTTGTTAGCCTATGCATAATTCACTCTCAGGTCAGGCTTTCTGTGCTGCTCATTGGATAATCGTGCTTCTCAAAGCGAGCTTGCTTTGAATGTAAATTGTGTATAAATAAATATGTTCATTGCTTCTCATTCAAGATGAATGAAAAGCTAGTTATGGGAAGTGCCGGCTTCCCAGTCACTCCTCCTTCCCATCAGTCTATCTCTTGTTGTCTTACCCTCATCCCACATTCATCCCTCTGTGCCTCTAGATAGACTCCCCTCTGCAGTTTAACTCATGCACGCGCGCACACACACACACACACACACACACACACACACACACACACACTTACGTCATTGTCCCTGTTTGCTATCGTCATGGTTCAGTGGGCGGCCATTAAGAGAGCGAAGGGGCAAGGGGCCACCATGGTCACAGGATCAAAGGTCAAGTGTCAAAGGGTCACTGTTGCTAGTCACAAGGGTTAATACAATAAAAGCTTATTTTTCAAGCATTTCAGTTTCCACTTTGACTGGAAAAAATAAAATGTTGTTGTTTTTTCCCACATGGACATTTATAAAGCAGTTATTGAAAAAAAATTGGCTAGCTTTTGCACTTAATGTAATTTACTTTCACCGTCTTTTTGTTGTTTCATCTACAGATTGTTAGGCATGTTGGATATACAATGTTGACCAAGATTTGATTGTTTGAATTCCCTTCAAATGCCTTTCCAGTCACTGGAAACTGCTTTATTGGCATTTGGAGGGTGTCAAAATATAAATGTCTTCTCTGTTTTTCACCTTCTTGTAAATTTGTTGTGTCAATTAAGGTTGTCTGGAGAGTCATCCACCACACTGTACAGGTCACATTGTACAGCTTCTCAATCCCACCGCTACATCAAAATACCTGAGTAGAATAGTCATGTGTTCAAGGTCCTCACCTGACGGACGATAACTACTTTTCTTAATATTGGCTGGAATGTTAAATAACCCAATTGCTCTCAGTAAACACCATGCTTGCTGGTCCCACATCAGCTCTGCTGTCTTAGCTAGGGAACTTGTTCTCAGAGCTGACCACACATACTTTACATGCTTCTCTTTTTGATAGAATTCACCATAGTTACTGCGAATAAAATGAAACAGGATTGTAAAGCCTTTCACACAGCTTTCTTTGTGATAAGTAGAATCAGTGGATTTGATTAATGACTCAGATCGTTGTATTCATCCCATATGTATTTGCAGGTATTCAGAAGGTTAGCCCACAACATAAACAAATATTTAGAGTATTCATTTTCAAGGTAATGTTTTGTCCCAAATTCCATTGGAGAAGATGTCTGATAGTCTGTGAACGTAGTACTCTTCTCAGAAAAGTATGTATTGTATTTGTAGTCTCGGCATCCTGTGATAAAGCTGTGTTGACGACATCTGAGCCTGCCGAGGCTGTAATCCAGGCGCAAATGCAGAAAGTGAGTGTGGTAATGGCACAGAGCCTGCTGTCCCGCGTAGGATCTGACTCGGCCATTAAGCCCCCGGGGTACAATTGTTACCGGCTAATTGTTAGCAGATAATCGTGACATGACAAGAATGGTATCACAAAGCATGGACGTATTTCAAATGCTTGAGCTTCATTTCATTATTAACAGAACAAACATAGACCAGATTGACATTTTTATATTCAAGTTGGATAACATAATTTTACATATTTTATTTTATGAATGTTCCATTTAAACAGGAGTCACTGCTGTGTACAATAACTTTTAAAAACCTTTTCTGAGTCTGTGCTGCTCTGCAAAAATGTGCATCTCACAATCAGATCGGAGTTATGTTCCAGGCAGTTGCAAACTTGTAACAGTAGATGTCTAACGTCACCTTGCCCGAGTGTGAGAGCGCCGTCACTGTCTGCCACGTGTTTGTTTTGTTTGTGTTGTCAACAAAGTTTAGGCAAGCTACAGGAAGGAGGGGGTTGTGGAAAGAGTGGGACAGAGTCAAACACATATGGAGGAAAGAAGAGGTTCAGAATGGACGTTTGAATGTTGCATTGTGAAAGAAGAGATTTGTTAAATCGACAAGGAGTGCAGACACAATAAGAGAAAACCAAATAGCTGATAGATAGCAGGTCAGTTTGAGAGAAGAGGGAGAACATTTGCATGGGCTAAGGGAGAGTGGGACACGGATGACTCGGATGTCTTGGCTATGAGAGAGCACTTTGCCATGTGTCCATGTGGTCCACGTTTCAGCTGGATACAGTGTGTGGACTCACACATTGTATTGTCTCAGAGGTTGTAACTATCAGTACTGTGATGCTACACCAACTTACAACATTGAGCTGCTCTGCTGACAATGAAAAGGGGGGTCCTTAATACACTTTACTCACTTAGAAATACTTTATATTGGGGGTGTCTCGTGGTCTAGTGGTTAAGACTACAAATAACTGCAATGTCCGATTACGACCAGGGGTCTTTGTAATAGCCCTCCCACCCCTACCCCCTCTCCCTATATTTTCTGTCTAAATATGTTCTATGTATGCTGTGCAATGACCTGCAAACTTACCATGAATAACCTTTAAAACAATAGTTCATATCAACGGATAGATTCTCATTATCCCCTTATTTATCATACAAGACAACTACCTTAACTGCCTATTCTTGATTGGTGCATACATATACATAATTTAGCTTTCAAACATATTGACCACTCTTGTATCTCATGAGGCATCTAGTAATATGCACCTAGTTTACAATAAACAAAATCTGATGACATAACGGTTTATATTAAACAAAGCCTTACATTTGTTGGCTTTCCACATTTCTTCACACAACGCTGGGAAATGACAAACAGCTTCACCTCCACACAATCACCTGTCGTTATCATTGTTTCGGTGTAGTAACCTGATATTTCCTCCTCTGTGAGTGTGTTTTTTAATCGAACAATCCCATGAACGTTGTGCAATGGCATCTCTGTGCTGCTGTGTAATTGTGCCTCTGAATACGGTGAACTTTTGGTTCTTCGCCTGTTGGCTTTGGACAAGCAGGGACATTTAAATGTGCCATCTGATTAATCAGTCTATGTTTTGTACACATTTTGATTGGAGGAAGGCTACAAATTAACTTAAGCATCACAACTTGTCGCACAGGTCTATCCTACTCAGGCGTTTGTAGACATTATATGAGTAATAAAACCTTTTATAGCCTCAAAGTTTGTGTAAAAGTCACAGTTATGTAATCACCCTGATACCAAGTGCTGAGACAAGAAATGGGGATTAACGTCTTCAATGCATTATGTCACCATGTCAACAAAGCATGGTGTGGTGGTATTTCAACAGAAGGATTCGCGGATTTGACTTTTGATCTCAGCCGGTGTAAAAGTTGTTTTTCCACTCTGGCTTATTAAAGACCGTGTTTATAATCAAGTTTAAGGCCAACTTGAGGAATCTACAAAGCATTTTCTTTTTTATTTATTTTCAACAAACCATAACGATAGTTTAGTTATTTAAATAATTGGAAAGACTGAATTCCAGGAAGGAAGCAGGAAAAAGTGAGGAACACAAGGGAAAGTTAGAGCTTTTTTTACACTATACAATAAAGCTAAGGTCTTTTATTTTGTCAGTGTTTGTGTCACAACAGCGGAGCGTGTAAATGAAGCATTAGGATGAATCACCACCTGGCCTGTGCAGTGTTGTTCTCCAGACACACCCACTTCCCGGAGAAGCCCAGACCTGTTCAGAGAGCCACACACCACCGCAGGGGTTTACGTAGGTGTGGTAGCACCTTGGCATGATAGATTAGATGAATAAATAGAAATGCAGTATGTAAGGAGGATAATGACAGGAAGGAAGGAATTCTCTGCTGGATACCAAGGGGCAGCTGTATACCCACACCACTAAATGAAACATGGGTGAATGGGTGAGCGCATTAATGGAGCCTATATCCATTTCATTTTTAAACTAAATATAACGGTGCTAATTATGAGCTCAAGAGTAGAAATCAAACAGATAAGGAAGGGCCAACTATTTGTTTTGTATGGACTAGGGCTCAACTACTTTGAAAACATATCTAATTCTGATTATCATTGTGACTGATATTGCAATGTTATTCACGATATTAGAGGGAATGCTCATTTTTACATCATGATTCTGATTTTAATTTAAAATTGTTATGGTGTGACCACAAGCTGTTTTATAATATTATCTGTCCTCGCTAGGGCCGCATAATTCATCGAAATTCTGTCAAAAATGCTATGTCAGTTAAAATATTCATTGGTAAAATGATAGTTAGTGAGCCAGTGATGCTTTTTCGCAGAAGTTTGCATTAAATTACTCAGATACTTTTCCAACAACGACTGTAGCTCGACATCGTGGGCAGCACGGTGGCTCAGTGGTTAGCACTGTCGCCTCACAGCAAGAAGGCCCTGGGTTCGAATCCCGGTCGTCCCGGTCGTTCCAGGTCCTTTCTGTGTGGAGTTTGCATGTTCTCCTCGTGTCTGCGTGGGTTTCCTCTGGGTACTCCGGTTTCCCCCACCATCATAAAGACATGCACTGCAGCCTCACCCCGGTCGTATGGATGTGAATGAATGTTGGTGGTGGTCGGAGGGGCCGTAGGCGCTGATTGGCTGCCACGCTTCCATCAGTCTGCTGCAGGGCAGCTGTGGCTACTGATGTAGCTTACCACCACCGGGATGACTGTGTGTGTGTATGACTCTGGACTCTGTAAAGTGACTTCGGGTGACTTGAGAAGCGCTATATAAAATAAATGATTATTATTATTATTATTATAACTATTTGCTCTTTACTTTTGAGTCGTGCTGAAGAAGGCGAGATGGAAACAGTGATGAGGAAAGGTTATTACCAAATCAGGCCATGTTATTTGTACCAACTCGTCCTTATGGAAGAAAGGTGGAAATTCACCAACGTGTTGTGTAACCATTAATCTCCTTCATATACTTATTCAATCTGACAGCATGCAAGCCAGAACAAAGACACTGTGTGCAAGAATGTTTCCCTTTTTAAGTAGAATTTAAATTCAAGGGTTTGTAAGAATTGCAAGACAAATGTTCACTTTGATGAAAATGCAGTCACAGGGAAACGATGATGCATCCAATAAGCAGCAGCGAGACTCAGCTGATGTTCAGAGGTGCTGGCGCCTGAATGGGGTCACTAGTCTGTTACCGACTGTCTTTCGTCCTCCTCTCCAGTGAAGCGAATGATTTCTTGTTTTCAAGATTTTGAAAATGTGTGAAGGCTTGCCACCTGAACCAGTTGAGCTGTCCTGTCACAGATTTGCTGTTAACACTTCCTGAAAAGTTGGGACATCGAGCAATCAGGAACTTCACAAAGCCCTCGCCAACTTGATTTGGACTTCCTCAAACAGCTTTTTTTACTATGCTCTTGTACAGTAAAATATGAATTGAGCAACAACGTTCAGCCTCTTACTTTTTTAGATGCACTGCTCTGAGTTCAGCCCCTCTGAGTTAGTTGTAATCTGCAGCACCAGCTGTAGTAGCAGTCCCACTGAATGGCCTCTCTGTCTGCACTGAGCCTTGTTGTGTGTGTGAAACTGGAAACAATGGGTATCCAATGAGACAGGAGCCATGTCCCTTAGGCCTGGGTTAGAGGGGGAGGCCGAAAGCAGGGGGGGGGGGGGAGAGGCCTTTTGTTTATGTGCTTGTGAGTGTATGAGAAAGGAAGGGGGAGGTGTTGGAGGTAGGTTAGATGTATGAATGTGTTTGGGCACACAGTCTGTCTTTGTGTTTGTTTTGTTGTTGTGGCCTGTGTGTCGACGAGAGACCGGCGAGTAAAACCCTCTGTATAATTAGTCTAGTTTTTAGCCGTGTTAGAAGTTGTGAGATGCATGTTTTAGTGAGCCCGAGGTCAGTGAAGGAGCCGTAACTTTCTCTCTTACTTTGTCCCCTTTAATGTAGTCTCATGATATAAAAGTACATCCAACCTCCTGAAACCCCTTTCTCCTTCTGTAGGTTTCTCATGATGTATCACCCTAATTGTTCTTTGATGTATTTGCTCACAAGTATTAAAGCTCTTTCGGTGCAAGACTGAATAAAAGCAAGGCAATATAGATTTTCTTTCTTTTTTTCTTTCTCAGTAATTTCGATTGCTTTGAGAACATATTACATTTTTACTCCAAAGCTGGGTCCTACCTATTGTGTTTGCAGTAGTTTGTAAGTATTTATTCTGTTGTCTGAGCTTTTCTAACATCTCTCATTTCCCAGGTCTGTGTGTTTTGTGGTTATCTGTCACAAAAGCACACATATGGCAAACGCGTGTTTGTATATAAACTCATGCTCTAAAGCTCAGCCACACCCTGCTCATTATGCTCTCCCCCAAAGGAAACTGTCCACACAAACTATGTCATATTTAATCTATATATGGTGACAGTACCAATTTCCTCTTTTCATCCCATTTGCCTCTTGCTTTATCAGTCCCCTTTATTGAAGATAAAACCTGGGTGTAGCTAATCTTAAGCACCAGAGGGCAGGAGAGAACCACGCTGAGGCTGAGGAGACCTCAGTGGGCCTGAGTAACTTTTCATAACCAATAACATCTACATGGAAATGTACCCTCCACTTATAAGGCAACTATAGGCAATTTAAACACATTTAATGTAATTTTGAACATGGAATATATAAATCTACATTGTTTTTCCTTTATATATATTTGACTTAATGTCCATACCCTACCAGAAGGGTCATCTTGAGGTAGATACAAATCCAACCGTAATATAATATTCTATCGAAAGAAGCCTGACAACATAAAAACAACAACAACAACAACACTGTATATGGTGGTAAACCACCATCTTTGTTCAAAAAAGAAAATAATATTACAAGCAGACTCCCATAAAGAGAAGCACCGTCTACGTGTTTTCCTTTCCCCTCTTTTGACCTAACTTTTTTTGATTTGTATACTTCTAGGCATCGCTTCTTTGCATCACTCTAATAGTCCTGCAACCTGTGATAAAGTTATACTAATCTCCTCGGTCATCCCTTCCATATTCCTAGAGGGACTTCATGCAGCACCTCAATGATCACCAGCACGTTTGATATTCTGTGTCCAAACTACAGCATTGGCACTTATTATGGGCCACCCTTTTTTTATATAGTTATATACACGGTCATACCTCCATGCAGAGTTAATATGGGACGGCGGCAGCGTTTTTGCGTGTCTGCGTGTGTTTGGAGAGGCTGATCTTGCACGTAAAACATCCCTGATATTTGAGGCGCTCCAGGGATTTAGCGAGCATGCCCAGTGCGCCCCTCTCGCTGAGCTACAGAGCGGCGCTGCGCAGCGCAGCAGTCATACCGAGCATAGCCTGCGTGTCAGGGCAGTCGACTTACAGCTGGCTGTGAGGACAACTGACGCTACTCTTCTTTTGCTCTTTATCGCCGCGATACATTTACCCATATCTTTTTTTGTATTCTTTAAGTATCCTGAACTCTGTGTCAATCCTCTTTTCAAGGTTTTAATATTTTTATTAAAAGCTTCTTCTTTTTTTAGGAAACAAAAGTTGGAGGCTGGGCCTTTTTAGCTTTTTAGCTCGAGAAAAAAAAAAAAGCTGGTTCTTTTTTTGGGGGGTAAAAACCTCGATAAATGCTTCTCACGAAAATGGACCTGTTGAACTACCAGTACCTGGACAAGATGAACAACAACATTGGCATTCTCTGCTACGAAGGTAAAGCGAATGGTTTGGGCGGGCTTTGTTTTTATAATATATATGTTTTACTCGAAGTGGCCGTTAACGCCGCCAGTTGAACGTCAGCGACGCGGTTGAGCGAAGTTGTAACAACTCAACTTACTTCAGCTCACGGAGCCGTTACTTTCCACAAGTTGTCGCTTCCAACACACGATGATACTTTGACTTGTTCTTCTGAATATCGCGTTAAACGGATTGAAACCCGTTTGAACTTGATGCCGACACGGGACACGGTCTCACGGTAGTCGTAACCGTCTGCAACGTAACGAACGTTTTACGTTCGACTCTCGAGCGACGTTATTGGCTCGTTATCGCAGAAGCTGGACGTCTATCAGCCCGTGTTATCATTGTCAAATCTGTATATATAACAGCTTTATACCGCATATTACACGAGCCGTGTGTGAGTGTCTTGGCTCTCCTATGGCTGATTATTCTGACTGGAGGCTGTTATTGTTATTCAACCTTTTGCCTTCCTCGCGTTGTGATGATCATCCATGCGGGAACATGTCTGACTTTAGCTGTATCAGGATGGGACGATGTCTCACGTATTGACCCGGGGTCTTTTTCAGAGGGCTAGTAATTGTCTTCTTTTCTCTTGTTTTTTCATTATGGACTACAATATATATATATGCAGAAATGTTTATATACACATATATATATACACACACACACACACACATATATATATATGCAGAAATGTTTGTATACACATATATACACACACATATATAAATATATATTATATGTGCAGAAATGTTTGTTATGTCGATAAACACAAGCTTATTATGGAAGTGACTGACTGTGGAGTCGTGTCTGTAGCTCCGGTCCTGTGCTCTGCATCCAGGGCTCCCATGTGTCTGTGTATAATATCATTCTGTCTTTCTGGAGGGGAATAACACAACATGTCCCTGATTTCTGTTGCAACATGCAGAGCCGACAGCAGCGCTGAAAATAAAATAGTCCACTCAAGTCAGTTTTTGTCATGAACTGCAACACATTGTACCTTTTTTATGTTAATTACTAGACAGGACCTAACACTTTCAGATTGTTATTTAAGTTGGTGACTAAGCATCGGCATCACAACGGAAAACACTCATTACAAACTGAGCAGCAGGCTTTCTTTTCATCTCATCTATCCCTCTCTGTTGTGTATCACCCTGCTTTTCCCATACTGCTGCTGTGCCACATTTAGCAGCTCTTCTCTACATGTAACATATAATGAACTTTTAATAGCCCTCCTATTAGGACTGTGCCACTGAAAACCCCTTTGCAGATTTGAGGGAGGGTCAGAGACAGTTTGGCAGGTGGCCAGGTGCCATTTTATAGGAGCAAGTAGAAGACACATGTTTTTTTAAGTGGTTAAGCATGTGATTTTGCTCTCTGTAAACAGAGTTGTGCTTTTGTCTGTGTCAGTGCTCTGTGGGGGGAAAAGTGTTATGTTGCAATTCCTGTTTGACCCGAATGGATTTCTCTTAGGGATGTGACTTTTCAAGTTTTGCTCCGGAGTTTGGGCACACGCGCTCTTTTTTTGAGAAATTTCAGTGACGGTAAAGATCGATCTTCAGTGCAGTGATGGATCAGCAGATCAGACTGCCCACGGCTTGGGATTGAAGTCATTCGGAAGGGTTTTCTGTATCACTGCAAATCTTCATCTTTATGAAGTTTAATCCTGCTTTTCTCAGTGAAGTTATTACATAAGAGAAGAGATGAGGGGACTACTGTTTGAAGTGGTGTTTCTATACTTGTATATCCTCTTGTAGGGATGTGTTTAGACACAATCCTGTATTTCTATTGCTTGAAGCTCATCTCTACATGAGCGGCCTGTCTATTGGTTTTTCTGTTTGTCTTTGTGTGTGTGTGAGTGTTGTTTTTAGCTGACTGAGCTAAAACCTGACTCCCATCATGGGCCTCATGATAAGAAAAAAAAGATACAAGAAGAGGGTAAAGAGCCAACCTGAAAGAAAAGCCACCTCATGTTCAAACATGTTGAGCCAAGAAGGGGGTTGGAGGAGTTTTGTGATATTGTGGGTGTTCTGACTTGTTATTGTATGCATGAGTACACATACTCAAAATACATTGCCTGAAAAATAAATGCTACTCCGGCCCTCCAGCTGTTGTCATCATCAACATTTACTGCAATTTCGGGATGCGCTGATTATTCTTTTCTTTGAGACCGAGTACAAGTACTTCCTTTTGAGTACTTGTTGACTCCAGTGCCATTACAGTTCTTAAAAATAACTTTAAAAACATGTTCTAGTTTCATGAGATGTTTTTCATTTTCTGACTCTAACAAATTTAATATATGATATGATATTCCTTTATTCGTCCCACAGTGGGGACATTTCAAAATGTCTAAATATACAACCTGATGCTGTAGTATTGTGCTTTCATGCTACAAACTAGAGCAAAGTTAGCAGTTCATATTCAAACGTTTAACCCTGCAATTAGTTTAACAATTCAATTAAATATTTACAATAAAAGGTTGAGCAAAATTCAGAGGAGCTGCTTGTCACTGAAAGGAGACTGGAGCTTGTTCACCTTACAGGTCAGTCCACCTTAAGTGCGCCTAAGCCGGATCAGCCCATTCCTTTAATCATCAGCTGTCTGACATGGGAACTTAACCCGGGTCTCCTCACGGGCCCTCAGGAGTTGTTGCCTCTTTTTTTTACGAGAACCAAACTGTGCACACAAGGCACTGCTAACGTAGTCCAATACTTAGCTAATTGATCTGAGATGTCAAGACACAGATTCAGAAAAACCATACACAGCATGGCAAAGACATTCTCTTTTCCATCTAGTGTCCATATTGAGTATCCATCACTTCCAATAAGTTTATTATCAAAGTCAAAACAAACAACTGCCACGTCACGTCAATCAAACGGTCACAAGCGGTTTGCTTTCCCCCCCCAATCGGTGACACCTGCAATTACTGGCTTGAACTTAAATTGACTAAAGTCAGCTGGCCTTTTATCCAACCACCACCACCCATTTACTTGAAGGCTAATAACACGTGAACACAAATCAACGGCTACGTTCACAGCTGTAGCGTTACGGCTGACTTCGTACACATCGTCACAAACGCTCTCTCTCTGGATCGGACCCTCGCTAACGTTATGTCAGGCTCGCAACGCACAGGAGGAAACCCTGACGGATAAAGCCGGGCAGACACACGGCTGACAACCAGCCAGCTAAACTCACTGATTCAGTGGAGATTTACTGGGCGCTGCCTATTTGACACGGTTGCCGCGACGAATAATGGAGTCACGCGCCGTGAGTGGCATCAGGGCCGTTGTATCAGAGTAGTTTGAGGAGTCGGAGGACACAAGCTCAGTATTGGACCCAATCCCAATACTGTTGGCAGCTATGGCACGAAACCAATGACCTCACACGTGTTCTGTGTGTTAGTACATTATGTGACAAAATAATAATGAGTTTGAGGATCAGGTAAATTCCTGTAATTGTGTGAGATGGAAGCATCTTGCCAATGCTGTGTTCAAGCCGTTGTTTTGGGGCTGATGCATAGACAGTCAATGTCAATTATTATAAATACATTCATGTTCATCCAGTTTCCTCAGACTTTTTTTGTGTGCGTGAATGTCAAATTGAACCACACTTAGAATCGGACTTGGGTGTGTCCAGGGGATAGTTGAAGCAACAGTTGGTCGTAATTACAGGTGTGTTCATTTAGTTATGGTCACACCCATTCTGACATTAGTTTGACTTACAAAGTTTAGTTTAATAACAAAACGGTGAATCTCAACCGTATCACGCGTGCTCTTTAGCACTACTATATCATACACATTATCACATTGTTGTTACAGTAACTGACAAAGGAAGCCCATTTTATTACTAGTTGCCTACATTCAAAACAATTGCTTCAATCTCCTGTTATATCATAAAAGCTGATTGCTCTCATTTAATTTCAAACTATTTAATTTCCCAACCACATTACACTGCGCACACATTCAATCTTGTTGGAAGTTTATTGCTGTTAGCCAGCTGTGAGATTTATCTGCTCTCAGACTGCTGGAGGATATGTGTCATACGAAATGTTTTATCACTCTCCCTCTTTTTCTCCGTTAGACTGTCTGTTCATGTCTCTCTCTCTCTCTCTCTCTCTCTCCAGCTCCCCCTTTCTCTTTCTGTAAAGCTGCTATCAGTTGTTGGCCTGGCAGGGAGGGAGGGGTGCAGGGGAATGCTGACTGTTGCTTTTTGCTGCTGAGCAGTGTGAAATAAACAAGGTTGAAAACCTCCTTAAAGCCGTCTACGTGTGTAACCTCTCTTCCTCTTTGTCTGTCCGTCTTGCTCTCCCTTTTTCTTTCTGTCAGAGATCAAACCAATCTTACATCCGGTTTAAAAGTTCAGCTCACACAGACGAGAACTTCTGTGGAAGAGCTTCTTTTTAATGTCCTTTTAAGCATTTAAAGCCTAAAACCTATATGGACTTAGAAAGTAAACGCAACCCAGAGGGCCAAGTTCAGGTTACAGAGAAACTCTGCCAAAAATAATCAGGCTGCTGCTTTGCAGAGTGGGCATGCATGGACTCATCTTTTTTTAAAGTACCTTGAGGGGAAACGGAGAGAGGGAGAAAATGAGAGGGAAATTAAGAGATAGAGGGGTTGACCTCTGTCTGTAATCCAATCTCATCCTGATTCCAAGCTGTTTGAAGTTCTGACAAGAGAAACAGGCTTTGATCACGTGGACCTAATGAACTGAGAGGGTAAAAAGGATCGAGTGGAGTTTTACCTCTATGCTGCAGCCCTACTTCCAATGATTGTCTGCTGGTGGAACAAAACAAATGGCCTTTCTCGAAATATTGCAGTGCCCTTTTATCCAACAAACAAATTAGTGGAATAAATAGTTTCTGTTGTTGTATTTCAATGTTGTGCTTCTCCCTATTTCTACAGTTTATTTTGCCTGCTGCCGTGCCAATATCATTCGGTTACATTTTTACCACAGACATACCAATATTAACATTTTACTATTAACATTCTGTATTGGAGAAAGAGGCATGTCTTTTTAAAGTAAGTCCATCCATCAGTGTCCAGTTTATTAGGTACCCCTAGCTTGAACTAAGGCAGTCTAACTCTGACTTTGACTAACCTGCATCACAGACAAACTTAAGGCGAATCTATAAATATAGGATGTATTGCAAGGCTGCAATTATTGCAGATGGGTGTACCTAAGTGGTAACTGAATGTACTATTACTCAGGTTAACTGTTGAGCAGCAGTTCAGTCGACAGGGTTTGACTGTCCACGGTCAAACGTCCTGTTTGCTCTCAGGGGAAGCGCTCACAGACTCAGCCCTTGTTGAGCACTTCACTCCTGAACCTCTGACAAGCTATGATGTGTCCTGGACCCTGATTGGACAGTGTGGTGCCACAGTCTCCCTTCTTTTATTGCCAGCCCTCTCTGTCCTGCCAAAAGCAATGATGTCACCCTTGTTGCCATGGCACACAGAAGGGCAAGCAGGAACATGCTAGAGCGAGAGGGAGAGAAAGAGAGGGGGAGGAGCTGCTGCTGTGTTTGGGAGGCCTTGCTAAAACTAAACATACATAGAGGAACAGTGGAGGAATAGAGCACACCAGTACAAAGCCTGTTCATTGTGTGTGACTTAATGATATAGTTGTTTTCGGTTTAAACTGGTTTTCAACCAGACTTTACGACCGCGTGCATCCAAGAGTCCCTCTGTTTTCTCCTCCAAAGAAACCTGTGCTCAGTAGTGATTAAGATATCAGTGAACAAACAGTCCAGTATTATCATGCTGCTAGCAGTATTTAAAGTAAAGTCATTTTCATCCATATTATTACATTTGTTTTCATTTGTAAAATCGTATCATCACTTTTGTAATATTGTGAAATATCCACGATTTATTTAGATCCTCAGATAAGAGAGAGCAATGTTCAGGAGATCTATTAGTACTTGTGTGCCTTTGGTTTATTCATGAATACTTGTCCAAATTGTAAGTCGAGTAATTTGTAGTACCAGAATTAGCAGAAACATTTAAAATGTATTGAATTTTTTTTTATTCTGCAAAGCTAACGTCTGAAAAGAAATCTCCAAAACATAATCAAGACTAATATTAAATGAGTTAAAAATAATACAAGAGACACCGCTTGGTGTTGCATTGGAAGGGGAAAGCTTGGCGTTGGTAAAACACGAGGAGTTATGGAGAAAACTGCACGCAGGAATGGGAGTTTTACACTTGGCTTTATGTTTTGTTTGGGAAAAGTCCGACAGATACATGAGGTCGAAGCAGTGGAAAGTCCCCGAGCTGAGCCGGAGCCACTGGTAGTTTTCCTGATTCTCTTTTGCTCTTCCTCCCACTCACTGACAGCTCTGTAGGCCTCCTGTACGAGGACACAGCTCAGGTTAGCCGAGAGTCATAATTCACACACCACATTCAAGCTGATGCAGAACCCATCCACAACTATTTCGTCCAAAACATTACCAACCAGATACTTCTCTGCTCATGCCAGAGGTTTGTGCCTCACTCAGCAAACTGTGTCAGCGTCAACAAAAGTCAACGTTTGAGCTGGAACACAGCATGTATAGTAACACTGTCATGAAGTAGTTTTTGTGGTCAGCTTGTTTAAAGTGGTAATAAAACAGTTGCCTTCTACTTGAAAAGACTATAATTTAGACTAATTACCATACTTTAAACCCATGGCTAAGCACCCCTTTGGGAGTGTAAGCATGCCAGTTGACAGGAACCAGGGTCAGTTCATACTCAGTCACGTTTGAAATGACCAACAGTCTTGCTAATTTAATTTAACTTAATTGTTCTGCTTAACAGTTGTTGTTTTTGTGTGCTTGTGCAACACTTTCAACACTTGGACATTTTGAATTGAGCTTCAACATCACTAACAAATCTCTCCCTGTCTTTTCTCTTTTCTCGCCTCTTCTTCTCAGGTGAAGCAGCTTTGAGGGGGGACCCCAGACTCCAGTCCCTGTCTCTGTCCTCTTCTTCATCCTCCTCCTCTTCGTCCTCGTCCTCGTCATCTTCCTCTTCCATCTCCAACCATAGGACAGGTCCTCCTCCCATCAGCCCCACCAAGAGGAAGCTGAGTGGGGACCAGGGGGACAGCGACATGGATGACAACGAGCATGTGGCAAAGATGAGCCGGCTGTTTGCCACACAGCTGTGAGTACAAATACTGAGGAGCACAAGTAAAAAGGCACTTTGACACTTTCTAAGAGAATCCATTATCGGCTTGAGTGATACGACGAGATACTCGCGCGTCCACGATAACTGAACATAAGCCATTATGCAATGCCTGTAGTTCATTTAGCAACATGATTGTACAACAGTAACAACATGCAAGTAGCATACTTCTGATTTTGATTAATTGTGGTTAGATAAATGTAATTCATGGTGCCGTTAGATTGCTGCTAGGCCGCCCTGTTAATACAGGTTTGCATGGGAGAGTAAATAGTTTATGACCGCAGGGAAAATGTTGCTGTGAAAGGCTAAATACCATACCAATGAATATGGATTTAAGCAGAATATTTTGTGAAGTAAAACAAATGGGGGATGAGAAACTGAAAGCCAGTAGTAGACTGTTGTGTTTCTGTAACTTTTTCGGTACGGCCCGAATTCCACCAGGAAAGATATCGGCTTTCCTTCTCGTTAGTTTCTTTAGTTTCAAACCAAAGGAAAAAGGAGAGCGGGACAACGGTAACCAAGTTATTTGTAGGCTGCGCAATACAAGTTGACTCTAAAGATGGAAACGCCCCAATTCTCCACTCTCACTTTAAAACTCACCATCCAACTAAAAACTCAAATCTTCCACTGACTCCGTGCACAAAGTACAGCCGGACCCGAACTCCTGTCACATCGAGCAATCATCCAACACAGGCAACTAAATATATATGTGACCGTCAACGTTGGCAAGACTAGACGAGAGTCACGAGCTGCTTATTGATCTCCTTCAAACAACGTTCATTATTAAACTTTCTCACCAAAACTAAATTTTACAAGATAACATGAGTACTTATCATGACAAACTTATGAACGCACCATAATGGAACCTCAGATTTGTTGTTCACCTTGAAGCATTTATAAGGGATCCGCACCAGCATTATTGCTAATCACATATTTTTACTTCATATAGACTGATAACAATTGGCAGTAAAACTATTTTTTCACACGACAATAGTTAAACTGTAAATAATCCACGGCTCACATGACTCCCCGGTCATTGTCTACATCCAAAATGCTCCCATTACATTTATACAGCTCTTCTTCTTTTGGTCTCAGGTGAGTAGCACAACAGTGCAAACACGCCCCCCCCCCTTACTGCCTAGAAGCTACATATACACACGCCAGGGTTTCTCTTGGCCATGTGTTCTGCGGGCTCCTTGGTTGTTGAAGCTGTGCACAGACAGGCAGTCTCTCAGAAGTCCCAGTTTGGACTCCAGGGTGCTATGCCAGGTTTAGCTGGCTCCACACTCTTCTTCTAGCCGCAGATCTCTGGAAGCTTGGAAACAGGGACTGCACAACAGAAAGATTGCACTCATCTACAACGTTCCCACATTCCCACTTCCACAGATTCTGGAGCACTTATTGGATTTGAAGGACCCCCCCCCCCCCCCCCCCTCACACACACACACACACACACACACAGTCATGGGACTCTAGCCGTTGCTATTTATTGTGGAGGCAGGCAAGTAGATGTGAGGTGGAGCGGTGTTTCTTTTACTGCTTTTCCTATGGTTAGCATTCTTATATCTGCTGTAGCTGTTATCTTTGGGAGTAATCATGTTCTATGTAGGTGTATCATTTCTGTCGTATGGATTGAATACGTTGTAATTTGATTATGTGGTTTATTTTGTACACAACACGTTTTGCCTTCCTGTCTAGCATGTGGGAGGAACACCTCATCTGTTGCGCTCCCTGAGGTTTATTCCTCTTTCTTTCCCCCTATTCGTATTTCTTCCTGTCCGAAGACGGATGATGTCGTAAGATTAAAGAGCTCTCCGAGACTAATTTGTGATTTGTGATATTAGGCTTCTACAAATAAAATGTAATTGAACTGTTTTGTTTGTCACTTGGTTTACTTGTCAGTCAACATGGCTGTGAAATGACACCATGGAACACAGTAGATGATATGCTGGATATAATCGAAGCCCTGGATTAAGAGTGGAGCACAGTTACCGGCAGTGTATTATGTGGTTAAGCATGTGCAAACACACAGTGCATAGTGCATCCTGGCAGTGGTTTGCTCTTGCACAAACTCCTGCTGCACATAAAGCAAATAGTTTCATTGAAATCACTGTTGAAAACTAAATTCATCTAAGGAACAAACACCAAATTAGATATTGAAGGTAACTTTTAAAGCACAAGTTTGCAGCTGTGGTCAGATTATATTCATAGCAAACGCAAGGAATTGAAATCTTGAACCAGAGTCGGAGCAAATGATCAAAATGCTGTAAAATCCACTCTTAAAAATCACAAAATAACCTGTATGTTTCAGTTCAATATGTTCAGAACACTTCCCAGCGCAGCTGAAAGCGCTGTTACCTGGTGAAGGTATTGCCAGCGTTCTATATGCTCACCTGTGTCAGAGGGATGTGTTTTTCTTTGGCGCAGCTTGTTTTAACCCTCCTTTAGGGTCAATTTGACCCCATTCAATGTTTAATGTCGGTGTTCTTTGGGGTCAATTTGACCCCAGGCTGTTTTTCACTGTGTCAAACATATAAGAAATATCAACTTTTTATATATATTTAAAGGGCTATTTAGGTAGTCAACAAACAAACATAAAGTACCTCACACTTAAACTTGGGAAACAATATTAATTCTAATAATTTTCTGGAGGTTTTAATTGCTGGGGTCAAATTGACCCCGAGGGTAAAATATGTTAGTAAATGTGAAGGTAACAGGAGGGTTAAAGATAGGAAATCTATGACTTTTGAATCAAGTCTTCTTGTGGCTCAGTGGGGAGGCTCTTAGTTCCTTCATCATGTGACCTTCTGGGCTCACATAACAAAGGATTAGCTTGTGTTTCTTGATATTTGTGCAGATTAATCTTGTTTTCTGTTCTGGATGTGTCAGTGGTGGGAGGATTTACATTATTCTCCTGAACCAGGCAGTAAATCGATCGGACCACTCAGTTGTTTTTCATTCTCTGTGAGAGATTTTGTACGCACAATGCGGTTAACTTCTGCTTACATAGATAAGCAAAAGCTCCAACTCGTGTGTCACGAGTTGAATTTTGTTTTGTAAGTTGGTCTGCCAAAGTACAATGGGTCTTATTGTCATATCAACTTTCGGTTGCTGTCGGAACTTCTCGCCACAGCTTCTAAATGCAACCATGTTGTGGAGTTAAACTTAGGTTCTGTGAAAGTAAATTGATCTCGAAAGTCTGTGGTGTTTCAAAATTGTCAAACTGCTTATTGTAGCATGATACTTTCCTCGGAGTAACACATAATAAACCTGAATCCCTTTATTTAATCTTCACCTTAATTATGACCTTGGAGGGATTTGACTCTAGGGCTTGTAGGTTAATTTCTACCCAAGAAAAGTCAATTGCTAGTTGACTTGCTGCAACTTGAAGTTAAATCCAGCGCGTTCATCAAGATATAATTTTTTAAAACCCATTTCCCTTCGGGCCATGCTAGAGGTATCTTTATTTTTAGTCATTTAATTTGAGGTTTCTCTGAGAGCATTCTTTCCCTGGTTACGGTAACAGCTAAATGACTTATTGAAATCTGCAGCAAGTCAGACTGAAAAGTTTTCTTTCTTTTTTGAAATATTGTGCTTGTGATTACAGGAAAGTGGAGAATGATGGGTTGGTGTTACATAAAAAGTCAAGCTTAAAATAGAGTGAAAAAAGCGTCTACATTTGAAAATGATGGACTTGAATGAAGCGAGACAGAAAAACAAGAAAAGGAGCACCACACACACACACACACACACAACACTCAAAATGTCCAGAGATGTTATCTGACACCATTCTAGCTGTTGGAGTTCACTGGCTGCTTCTATTTGTGTTTTTTGTCTGCACAGATTGCTCTTCTCATTGTCGCCATTTTCTGCATGTTTTGTGTTCATTCTTCCTCTTAAGCAAAACAACAAACATGTTCTCTGTTATGCTTTAATAGCAGCTATTCCTCTGGGCTGACTACATCAGTTGGTGTTTTTGTCAAGCTGCTTGTAGTTGGCTTTTTCTTTGCATGTAAGTTCATATTTTTGAGTGACTAAACACACAGTAAGTCACCTGACACCGTAGACTTGAGGTGGGGCTACGCAGGAAGAAGCTCAGGTTTCTTTTGTTGTCCAATCACAACAAGATGAAGTCAGGCGGAGGCGCAGCTTAGAGTGAGAGAAAAAAAACTTTCTGAACCAACTCAGTCTTTATTTTCCATGTGGGGCAGTATTAACAGGCGTGATACATGAGCAGATTTTTGCTTTTGTCAACAGCCTGTGTATTTAACAATGTGGTGGTGAGTGTATTTTCTCAGCCGCCTTCGTGTTTTAATAGTGAAGTCACGATTGTATTGCAGAAAAGTTTATGGCTTGGTAAATTCTGCATATAAAAGTCCCTGGCAGTCCTTCTGGCAGGCTGATACGTGGCCGTGATCTCTGTGTTTGTACTGACTCTGCTTGTGTTGGTGCAGGTATGCACATGCGTCGTCCTGTGAACTGCCCATACATGCATGTGTGCTCGCCCGTCTATGATCATCTGTGTGTGTGTGTGTGTGTGTGTGTGTGTGTGTGTGTGTGTGTGTGTGTGTGTGTGTGTGGGGGGGGGGGGGGGGTGAGAGGGCTCCTTGTCAGGCAGCAGGGGCTGCTTTCTCATTTTCTCTGAGGAGTAGGAGGAGTCTCGAACAAAGAAGCCTTATCCTGTCCACTGGAGCCTGCGGGCTGGAATCTTGTTGCTGCCTGCTCGCCTACCCGCCACTCTGCAGTTGTAGACCCGCCAGTATAAAAGTCCTCCTGCTCAGCTGTTTCAGTCCTCCTTAAGAACAAGAGCCAGTCACAGAACGCGGTTTAGGACATTCATTAGGGAATATAACTGCAGGGAAGTGTATTTGCAGCAGCCTGGTTTCATGTGACTCGGTGGGTACTGGGTTTGTTGATTTCCTCAGGGAAGTATATCAATATTAAGAATTTGGCTTTCATCGCAACCACATTGAGGATTGAGCAGTAGGGTTTTTTCAGTACTGTGAATTTTTTAAAGAAAAATTACCAGTAACACATAATAACGGACCATTAACTAATATCCCGCCTCTTGAATGTCGACTGGCCAATTATAGTGTAGCATCGGCTGCCTCTGACCAGGACCCAACAACTACACGGCTGTGCTCCATAGACTCTCATGCAATCGCTTCATATTTCTTAATTTTCTGCTTCGTGTTGCGAATGGTTGAACATTGTGCGTTGGGCATGTGTAGTAGTGATACTTACACAGATGTTGGAGGAAGATATACGTTCCTGAAATGTTACGTTTCTACATAAATACCTGTGGAGCTAACATTAGCAGGGTAAGGCAGCACGGTATTAACTCGCATTAGTACTTCAATTCTCGTGACTCACGCTATACGGAATGTATATACATGCTGCTTTTGATTTTTAATAGTGAATAATGATAAAAGCTCAATTATATTCAGTTATATTTGCTGCAGTAAGTACTGTAGCACAAGGAAAGTGTAGCTGCTTTCTTCTAGGCACTTCATCAGCAAGTTGTTCTCATGGAAGTTTCCCCATAGACTAAATGGGAACACATCAGAGTGGTGGGGTTAGTGAGTGAGTGTGTGAGTATGTGAGTGAGTGAGTGAGAATGTAAGTGAGTAGGTGAGTGAGTTTGACCAAGCCAGGTGAAGTCAATATGACCGCCTTATTCTACATGGGACTGAGCTATTTGTGTTGTGTGTGAGCGTTATAGAAAAGGAGGGAAAGCATGAGCTTTTTTTTCTCTCTCTGCGTGTGTGTTCTCATGTTGTTGCCTTTGCCACCTTGTTGTGGTTGTTCCCATATCCGATCTATCCACGCTTTGATAGCATACGATTTTCTCCAGTTTTCTTTCTCAGTAGTTAACTGTCAAATATGTGCTTGATTTATATCAGTATTTGTGCATAAGTGGAAAGAGACGTTTTGAAATGATGCAAAGTGTATCTTACTTTTTTTCGGTATTACGTGTCGTACACAATTTAACATATGTCATGTTTTATATTGCATGTGCAGGATAATTAATGGTCTCTAAATTACATGTGTTAAGGTGTATTTCCATTAGATTTTGACTTCTATTTTAATGAATACAAATATCATTGCTGACTTATGGATAGTCCTGCTACTAAAACGTGGACTGAGCCGAGTAAAATGTGTTGAGATGTTTGTATACTTTATATACATAGCCTGGGTACGCCCTGTGGCTCACTTTCTGAGTAAGTGTGTGTGTGTGTGTGTGTGTAAATGTTGTGGGTTTGTACAGACCTCGCAGAGCTTGGGCCTGGTTGTAACCTGTGGTTGAGCCTTCATCCTCCTCTAGTTTTTTTTATTTTTGGTCGTCGTCTCCTCTCTATGCCCTGATTCTTCCCAGATGTTTCCTGTGTGTATCTCTCTCTCTCTGTCTCTCTCAGTTCTCGCTCTTTATTTATTTCTTGAAGGAGTCGGATATGAACCTCTGCCCAACCAAAGATTTATTGTTCGGTTTCGTCTGAAGACTTTAGAACACAATTGAGAGAAAAGTCATTGAACTTTTATGATGTACAGGACTGTCTCAGAAAATTAGAATATTGTGATAAAGTTCTTTATTTTCTGTAATGCAATTAAAAAAACAAAAATGTCATGCATTCTGGATTCATTACAAATCAACTGAAATATTGCAAGCCTTTTATTCTTTTAATATTGCTGATTATGGCTTACAGCTTAAGAAAACTCTAAAATCCTATCTCACAAAATTTTAATATTTCCTCAGACCAAGTAAAAAAAAAGATTTATAACAGCTGAGTGTTTGTCAAGGCTCAGGAAACCCTTGCAGGTGTTTCGAGTTAATTAGACAATTCAAGTGATTTGTTTAATACCCTACTAGTATACTTTTTCATGATATTCTAATATTTAGAGATAGGATATTTGAGTTTTCTTAAGCTGTAAACCATAATCAGCAATAAATCAGAATAAAAGGCTTGCAATATTTCAGTTGATTTGTAATGAATCCAGAATGCATGACATTTTTGTTTTTTTAATTGCATTACAGAAAATAAAGAACTTCATCACAATATTCTAATTTTCTGAGACAGTCCTGTATATTAGCCTAAAATAGAAAACATCCAACTTAATACATTGGCAGTCTACTCTACAGCCAAACCTTGAATACTAAACCATATGTTTTAACGTCTTCAGTTCTTACGTTTGTATTTGTTTAATTGAGTTTTCCATCGTGGTAATTCGGCAAGTTGGCTTCTACAAAGCGGTGAGAACCAATCACACGTCTGCTGATCCAACAGGAATACAGTTTTTTCAAAAGTCATTCAAACGCATGTTCACATTCATGATCTTTACCTTGAGGTTAACTTGAAGACAGGGTGTCATTTGAATGGTTTCTTTAAATGCTGTACTTAATGACATATCTGAATGGCGAAATAATGTTCATGTGTTCAGGTCTGAAATGAAGGGATCGTCAAGACCGAGTGACGACAACTAATGCCAGGCTGCACATACCACAGGCTTTAGTCCAATAGAATCACATATATATTTACGGTCTACTTCATTGTGTGAAGATTTCCATTCTGATGTCAGTCACACGGTTTTTATTCTCAAAAACAAACCAACAGAATTTGTTCTTTTGCATAATTGAGTGATTTTTCTCACTATCTACAGATACACTGTTAGATCTGAGCTTCTTTCTGTCTGCCTCGCCTCTGTTAAGCCTTTGCACCACAGTGTGTTAACGCCAAGCTGGTGGTAATAATGAGGAGGCGACCTTTATGATGAAACTAGAATACGCTGTGTCCCCTCTTACCCTGTCTCCACTCCTCGTGGGTTAATTGACAGTTCCCCCCCCGGAGCTCTTGTAGCTACAAAGTTCCAGAGTTCTCTACTTTTTTAAGTCTCTCTCGCTCCAACTTTTCCCCCCTTTCACTCTCTTCCTGTCTTCTGTCCCGAGACCTGGCCGCCGTCTCATCCTCTCCTCTCGCCCTTGTTACCGCCCCCATACCCGTGTCTTGTGTGTAGCCCTCGCCCTCCACCTTTTGCATCCTCTCCCCCTCTCCCCAGCTGCGACCCAAATGATAATTGAGAGGTGAGTAAGAGAGACAAAGACACAGGGTATGGTTTGAATGCCTGATCCCTGGCATGAAATGCGGTCCCGGGTTTGGTGGGCGATCAGGCGAGGGGAAGGCGGGGGCGGCAGTGGATTCGACAGCTTCGCCATTCATTGGTCGGAGTTGTTGATCCCGTTCACTGGCTCCTGCAAAGGCCCCTCTTGTGTGAGGATGTGGGCATGCCTGCTCTTTGGCAACGATTAAAGTTTGGAACAACTTCCATAACCTAACTCAAGACCCAGCTGCTGGGAGGGTACGAGAGGAGGAGGGGGGGGGGGCTTTATGATCGGTTTGCCTCTCAGTTAATCTGCTGCTGATTGTTATACAGGAGGAGTTTGGTTTGGAGAATGTTATTCAATATATTCATTATTACGACCTGATTGTATTTGGTTGATTCCACAATGCAGTCACTTTTTGAGTTTTGGTTGAATAATGAAACAGAAAGCTGATGCCAATGTGGGAAAATACAAAAGCTTGATGGTGAACTGTCGTCCAGGGTTTATAAAAACAGGGCCAAGTCTCTCCCTCCTTAACCCTCAGGAAGTTTGCTGCCGATTGTGAGAGAAAAAAAGAGAGAAAGAAAGGGGGGGGTTCTGCTCATGTAAGCTCTCGGCACAAACGAAGGAAACTACTGACCTCACTCTTTCTTGTAGTCGAGGTCCGGACCATTCGCATGCAGCTCCCCCTTCCCCACCTCTCCTCAGCTCTTCCTCTCTCTCCCGCTCTGTATTCTGTGGAGACTATTTATTTGTGGAGGACGCTGCTGTGGGCTCCAGATGCTTGACCCAGCAGTCAGGTTGCCTGGTCACATGGATTTACAACTGTTTGCCTGAACTTGTTGTTTTGCATCCAAACAAAACCTTCTCGGCCCGCTTTGACTTTTTCTCCTCTGGGGTCTGTTCTGTATTCTCATTCAGGCCTTTTTCTGGAGTAATGCCTCCCTGTGTCTAGTGAAGAATAGAGGAGAAATACATGTCATGTTTCAGTGCAGCTTATCTGTAGTACATTTCATACTTTTTCCCCCCAATTGAGGCTTCTGAGTCTAATAATGTGTTGTTCAGTGTAGCCAGGGGGAAGTCAGGGAGTATGTATTAATTTGCGATGTGTCTACGCATGTGGTTATGAAGTTAGAGAGAAAAGAAGAGATAGCAAGAGGAGAGTACAATAAATCTTGCTCCCTGTAAGTGGGCCTCAAATTGTAGGAGGAAACTGCAGCTGCACTAAGGCTGTACTAGTTGAACACACACACACACACTCACACACACACACACACACACACACAGACCACATTTGACTCACGGTGCAAAAATAATTGCTACCTGCTTAACTGAAAGCAAGTGTGCTCAGTATCACGTACTGCTACCTCACTGCATACGGTACCAAACATTTCATTATCATCAGAACTGGAAGTTGAAAAAATAAAAAAGTGGCCAACATCTGTGTTGTGTCAAACTGTCGTTACTTTATCCTCTTATCCGTATCACTGTTGTTTCAATGATTAAAATATGAGCTCACAGTTAGTAGAGAACAGAGGGGTTTGGTCGTAGTGAGAACTACTTCTCTTTCATGTGGGACCGTGTGTGGCCCTCCTCCCTTTAGTCTTCAGCCCGTGGTTGTGAGGATGGACGGTGTGTTGTGGAACAGAAGAGTAAAAGAAACACCGACAAAGACGGATGTCGACTTTTAGCAGATTAATTCCAGTGTGGAGGTGCAGTTAGAGATAACTCCGCTGCATTCGCCCTGGAGGTTTTCCATGTGTTCATCAGACTGAGTGCAGCTGGCTTCAGGCGCACTGCAGAGATAACGGTGATTTGCTGCACTGAGGAAACCACTCTCAGAGCTTTGTGCAGCGGGGTCCATCCACGCTGGACAAAGTTAGGAAAGTGTGTCTTCCTCGGCTTAAAGGGAGTGTGTGCATGTGTGTGACTTATCGTGTGTGAGGTTAGGATTAATAGCTTCTGCTGGACCTGCATCGTTCGACACAGAGCTCCATTAACAAATGCTCTTTTGTTTATCTTCCCTATTTTCTCTCTCGGAGCCCCTCTTTATCTCTCATTTGTCTCTCCATTTTCTATCACAACACCCCCGCTGCCTCCGGTCTTTCCTCATCTTTCTCATCAGCTCATCCCTCATACCGAGGCTTGGGTTTTTCGATAACTTTGAATCAGGTTGCCATGTAATCCGTCTAGTAAAGATCAATGTGCGAAACATTGAGATAGTAATATAGCTAATCAGCAAATATGCTCTCTATTTGGTCAAAGTTATGTTATTGAATTCAGTGAGTGAAGGTAATCGCACAATAATATATGATACACAATGATAACAAATAAAAACACAACCCATTGGCAGGTGACGTTAACCTTCCTTCTCTGTTCCCCAGGAAGCCGAATGGAGACTACCGCGGCTCTCCCATCTCTAAGGACCGGAGCCGGAGCCCAATCGAGCGCGTGATGGTGCCGAGCAGCCTGGGAGTCCATAGCAACCACCTGTACAGCCACGCCCACCACCACCACCACCACCACCACCACCTTGCCAGTTTAGCTGGCATGGATCAGCCACTGGCGCTCACCAAAAACAGCATGGTGGAATCTGCACGCAGCGGCACGGCAGCGATGGCCACGGCGCCACATACAGTCAGCGCCGTGGAACGCCAGCAGGTAACCTGCACTTCCTGTGTCATTTGGTTCCAATACATCTTTTTCAACTTGTTGGGTTAAGCCCCGCCCTGTTAGCTCCCCTCAGGATGTGACCATTGTGCTTTCATTAGCCAATCTCCGAAGCTGTTCTTAAACCCTGGCGGTCAATACATCTCTCTCTCTCCACCAAGCTTCAACCCCCCCCTTCGTCTGTCTTTATTCACATAAATATGTCCCACTTTTTTAAGTGGTATGTTTTATTTAGTTCCTCTTCTTACACCCACTCTTGATACAATTGTTTCTGTTGTTTTGGTGATTCCTAAATCCCGGATTTGTGTTTCAGAATCGTCCCTCAGTGATCACATGCGCCCCGGCCAACAACCGCAACTGCAACCTGTCTCACTGTCCGGTGTCCCACAACGGCTGTGCGAGCCTCGCCAACAACTACAGGAGAATCAACAGTGAGTGCACAGCTGCCGGTGCATCTGAAAACACATACACACACACACACACACACACACACACAGACAGACAGACGGACGGATGCCATCGTAGTTTTTATGTTGTAGTACATTTGCTTTTTTCAGTCCTTATGGTTATGGGAGCAGGAGCAGTGATGGATAAACATATCTCAGTAATTAATTGATAGTAAGTTGTTCCCAAGTAATCTTCACTGGACACAACCTCCAAAAGTGGATATCATTTTGGAAAAGTGAGTTTCCCACACAGTTTAGTTTGTGGGAAACCTCTCTGAGTGCAGATCCCCCTCCAGAGGAAATACAAGCGGCCGTGCGCTCCTCGTTCTTATATTCCTGATGCTGCTGAAACAAATCCTCCAGGGTGTCTGTCAGTGAGTCTCAGAAGCCTCCATGTGCTTTCTTTACTGTCTGTTATCGCGGTTCTCTCAGAGCCCCCGAGGCTCCGGCCAAACACATGTCGGGTTTATTCGCTCATGTTTTCTGTGGGTTAATAACTTAACTGTGGCCATCTTTTATGATCCCAGTGAAATCCTTATGATCTCATTGAGGTTAACAGTGAAATTTAAAACGTTGATTGAATATAAAAAACTGCAAAGAGAAAGTTAGTATTTTTCCACTGACCTAAAAATGCACATTTTCCAATGTTTGAACTGATGCTAGGCAATAAAATACCCACTGAACTTTATATAAATGTGTTTTAGAGATGTTTCCGTTTTTTATTACGGGAAATAAAAACTCTCTCTGTTGCCTTCTCCTATCCTCCCTGTTCTATAGCCAACACCGCCTGTGACCCGGTGATTGAGGAGCATTTC
Source organism: Pseudoliparis swirei (assembly GCF_029220125.1). Classification (NCBI taxonomy): domain Eukaryota; kingdom Metazoa; phylum Chordata; class Actinopteri; order Perciformes; family Liparidae; genus Pseudoliparis; species Pseudoliparis swirei. The sequence continues at coordinate 11,508,165 of NC_079405.1, read as the reverse complement.
CGCCGCAGTCTTGGGAAGAACTACAAGGAGCCCGAGCCCACCGCCACCAACTCCGTGTCCATCACCGGCTCGGTGGACGACCACTTCGCCAAGGCACTGGGCGAGACCTGGCTGCAGATTAAAAACAAGGGGAGTCCCTCGTCGTCGGGCAGCAGCCCAAACTCCTCCCCTAACAGTCACATGGTCAATCACAACCACTCCCCTTCTGTGGTCTCCTGAAGGAACAAGGGTTGAATGGGTGAATTGCCCCTCTTTCACGAGCCCTCCCAATCATCCCGGCTCTCACACCCACGCCCTTGTCACTTTGGTCTCTCACCAGCATCCCAGAGGGAATGCCTGCATGCTGGTCTGCGAAGAACATGTAAAACCCTCAAGCCTGTCCTCCCTCTCTCTCTCTCTCTCTCTCTCTCTCTCTCTCTGCACTCATCGAGGATCAATGAAGCAATAACGACGTGGTCGTTTCTGTCCTCTGGTATGGTAATGAGGGACAATAATCAGTCACGAGCGATGAGGGTTGGACTTCTGAGACTCGACTGCAGCGTCGAGCTGCTCCATCCGATAACTCATCACCCCCGCATGAGCAACGTGTCTATATGTACATAAAGAGAGAGGGGAACGGTGCTGTTTTAATGATAATTTTTTTGTTTTGTTTCTTTAACGGTAGTTTTGTGTCCTGCTTCTGCGTTACGAGATGTCCGATATTCGAAAGAAAAGATAAGTGGGAAACACTTTGGAGAAAGTAATCACCACCTGACTGTGCCACCAAAGAAACCTCCGACAGATGTGCATCAACGGAAAAAAAACATCACGCAATCTCCCTCTGTTTTTTAAATCTCCTTTCATTCTCTCACCTTCCTCCTCTCTCACGCTGTGCTGGTGGTTTTCTGTGTGTGTGTGTGTGTGTACCGGGGCGATCGGCTTGGTGTGATTTGCACTGCTGTCGTAGAGGTTAAAAGGTGGCATGTCAATATTGCAATCTGGCTCGGCACACACTGGAGTTGATACAGCTGCTTTTAACAGTCTGGTACAATCCAGCTTGTGTTGGAACTTCTATGTGATCCCATTAACTGCTCTGCAAATTCCTCCAGGGCCTAATCCCACACTACAAGACACATCACGATGCATTATTTCTTTTTAAATGCATTTTGGAAAAATAGAAAAGGCATACCAACATGCCCGGGCAGTAAAAAAACAAAAACATGTTTGAGATGTGTTAAGTACTTCTGATTTGGATGCCATCTCTTCCAGCACACAGTGGATGTCAACACATCACTGCATGTTGATTAGTGCAGCTGTGTGCCACACACAAACACGTGCTTGTACGAGGAGAAGAGCTGGCGGGAGACGTCCGTTTGCTCCGCCGCCGTTGGCTCCGGGCGACTCGCGTCGTGCCAGCGCGTTGCATTTCATTTGACGAGCACAGTCAGGTTATCAAATCAGCCGCCGGTGGCGTCAAGAGACATCAGAGCCGTCGGGAGAAGAGAGCGGCGCTGAGAACCCAGCTGCACGACCTGCAGTGTGCTGCCCGACAATGCGCTTTGATGTCTTTCAGGATGAACTGCTGACGGCGATGAGAAGAGAGATGCCGCTGCGTGTCACACATTGTGGCTCCTCCAGCGGGTTGGGGGAGAAGATCCTTCAGATCTCTTCTTGTGTCTCTTTGAACACGGGTGGAGTCATTATATTTGGCTTACGCCCGGCCGCCCCTCCCTCTCCTACACACGGGGGTTTGGTAGATTTCTATAAGGTTGAAGGTTTTTTCTTCTTTTTTTCTTTTTAATAGCTGGTATCTATTAATGTTTTTTAAGCAGCATTTCAATCTTAACTACTATAAGCCTTTTCCATTTGGACGTTAGTTGTTACTTTTTTCGTTGTCAGTAACAGACATAGACACTATACACTCACTGCTGGGTCAGTTGTACTCCATATTATTATTGTTATTATTACAACTTTGTATTTTTGTTTTCCATTAATATCAGTATGGTAACAAGCGTCTCTAGTGGGACAGCCTCCGGACAACTCTGTGTGACCGATGCGGTCGGCTCCGGGACACGCGGCCCGTACAGGTGTTCTTAACCCTCCTCAATGTTTAATGTCGGTGTTCTTTCGGGTCAATTTGACCCCAGGCTGTTTGTCACTGTGTCAAACATATAAGAACTATCAACGTTTTTATATATTAAAAGGGCTATTTAGGTAGTCAACAAACAAACATAAAGTACCTCACACTTAAACTTGGGAAACAATATTCATTCTAATAATTTTCTGGAGGTTTTAATTGCTGGCGTCAAATTGACCCCGAGGGTAAAATATGTCAGTACATGTGAAGGTAACAGGAGGGTTAAGATGTTGATCCGCCGGCGGTACAGGATGCTACGACCTTCAGCGTGACCGAGCAGAGACACCGACCTGGCCACTGGCATTGGACCGGCTCTTGTTCTCCTCTAGAGCGTCCCCAGTGGTCTTTATTCTCATGAGTCGACGCTAAAACAACCATTTCGGCACCAGCTGTGACCGCCATGCTCGCTGCAGTCCAATAAGTACGCCACGCTGCTCGAGAGAAACCAGGTGGTGTTCATGAGCCAGAGAGGTTGATGTTTCAGAGACGATGGCCAACAAAACACTTGCTGATAATGAAGGGTTATCTGAATGTATGGCGTGATGTCACTCTCGACCTTTAGCTCAGTGGGGTAAGAGGGCCGTCCTGCAACCGCAGGGTTGTGGGTTCGATCCCCGCTCTCCCCATTAGTTGCAAGTTGCAGTGTCCTTGAGCAAGGCACTGAACCCCCAGTTGCTTCGCGGCGCACCGCAGCCCACTGCTCCTTAATAACTAAGGATGGGTTAAATGCAGAGAACTAATTTCCCCTTGGGGATTAATAAAAGTGTATATTCAGTGTATATTCTATCAGTTGACTCGTTGTGTCCCGTCTCGGCGTCCAGATATTTTCCGTTCTGGACAACATTGTGTCGTTGCTGCGGTTCATCCTGAGACGATAGATTTCACTGGTGGCCTACATTCCTCCTCTCGGGAACTTTGTAAAGGCCTCACACACGCTCAGTGTCTCCGTATTCGTTTTGCTTTTCTTTGCTTCAAGCAAATTGGCCATCCATACCATATGATTAAGGAAAAACAACTTCAATGCTATGAATACTTAACATTTTTAAAAACATTGAGCGCATAGAGTTCAGTATCATTCTTTCGCAAAAGTACAAACTCATTGAATGTCTGAGGTGAGTTTGAAAGGGTCATATTTGGTTTGTGATGGATGACCTCATCGCACCTGATGAACATGACCTCATCCAGGGTTCTTTCAATGGAATGCAGTGTCAGTGTTCTAGAATGTCCACACATTCCATCCGCAACTGAACAGATGTGACAGAACCAGAACTGACTGTGAAAGTTCTCAACTTTTCAGATACACAAACATTTTCAATCGACTGCCAGTGAATTAATTCCCAGGACGAATAAGTACTCTCGGTTTAAATTGAGTGGTTTGAATAGCGACTTTCAGCTGGCAGGTGAGGGGCGAGCTGAGCTTCAGGAGCTGAGCTTCTGGAAGCTCGACCCAAAGTTGGGAGACTTTGAGCTCAAAGTCTATTGGCGGTGCCCCCACCCACCCACCCACCCTCTCAGATTCAGTTGACGGTGATGTAATAAGCAACATGCTAGAAAACACGAGGGAGACGGGCTCAGTGTCCAGAGGATGTACTGATTCTATTCGGAGTCCTTCTCATTATCATTTCACTCCCACCCTGTAGGTAGGCGGCTCTCTTTCTGCTTCGGCAAAAATTAAAAATACTTTTTTAATAATAAGTAACGATAAGACCATCATTACGCTGTGCGTAACGAATGTACAGAGAAAAAAAATCGTAGGTATTTTTTTGAGGAACAATTAATTTGTTAATGATATGTAGCTATTTAATTGTTGTTTCCCCCTGTCCTTATATTGTAATCATTGCATTTTCTTTTGGTGAAAAAAGTTGATCTTTTTTGTTTATAGCGTTTGTCTGGTCAGAGTAAAAGTTCAAGTGCAGGAACACAGTCCACGTATGAAACCACAGCAAGCCACTGGTGTGTTGGGGACACTCGCTACTTCCATTGGTCCCCAGTGTTCGGCCATCATGTAACTCGCCTTCAGAGGAGGACGACGTCCTTTCGGAGACCTGAGCACGTAGCAAGTTTTGCATCACGGGAACAGAATCATTGTGCCACTCGCCCCGTGAGTCCCGCCAGTCATCTACATCTAACTATAAAAAATAGAATAACAATCAACAATAGTCGTGGGCTAGCAGGCAGGTCAACGTTCCACCACTGCTTGTATTCCTGGCTTTTAAGTTCTTATGACTGTTCTTGGTCTCTAGGTGGGAACTGAATTAGTAGTAATCACCATCATTTGAAAACGGCACTCAAAGCTGAACGGGTACAAACCCGGCAGCATTTTCATAAAAATGTTTGCCGAAGTTCATCTGCTTCCTCTCCGTTGTCAGTCAGCGAGGCGGAGAGCTCAGCAGTAAATGAGCGTCGTGTCTTCAACCTTGTAACTGATGTAGATGTTCCTATCGGTAATCAAGTTAATAACATAAAACTTGTGCAGATAAATCAAAGAGGAGTTTGGTCTTTACTCGGTCTCATTTTCCAGGTCCTTTTTGAAGTGGAAGTAGCATGTACTTAGTGGTAGTAATACTCTGAACTGTTAAAAAACAAAAAAATTGTATCAAAACAGTCAATTTGTGGCTCTGTGTCTCCTACTAAAAAGGTTTTGGCAGGCCACCTTTTTTGTACGTAAAGTAGCCTTGATGAACAATAAAGTGCTTTTAAACCACTGACTGTGTGTGTGGCCTCTCACTGTCGGTGCGTTACGGTGAAGGCGACATCGAGTGTATGAAAGGACGGGCTGATCCTGAATTCCACATGAACCACGAAATTAACAACATAAAGATCACAGACGTAAACACAATTAATAAAGCGACATTTTATTCCATTCTTTGGTTAAATACATACAGAAGAGCAACAGTGTGACTGAAACAGCTGAGAATAGTGTGAATTATGAAAGTCTCAATCTATTTAAACTCTGCAGTTAAAGTCTGGATTCTGGGGTTTATTTTTGAAAAGATATATTTCTCTCAATTCTAACTTTTAATTTTAAATCTCAAATCCTTAAATTAATCTTAGATAGGATTTTTTAAAATTACACGCTGCACTTATAGTCTTCCATAAACATCCAAGCAGCTGTTGAGACGTTGTCTAGTGATCAGTGAGACAAACACACCGAGTAGGAGCAGCAGCATGCTCCAACACGCCGCCGCCGTGTCCACGGGCTCTCCGACATGAAAGGTGCAGCTGTCGGCTCCGGGTCGGCCGCAGCAACAATAAATCATTTCCATATCAGAAGTCACTCTTGCACAGTAATAACTGTGTGCAGCTTTTATACTTTCACATCAACAAAGATGGTTTGAGAATGAACTGGGCCGAACGCATCACAGTAAACACAAAGGGAGATGGATGGATTTGACGAGTAGTCGACTGCGTTTTTGTAATTTCATAATTCATCTGCAGTGAGCTGAATGAGCGAGCAGATGCAGTTTGTCAGCATCTCGGCAAAGGACTCGGCAAAGCCATCCGATGGTTGGTGGAGCGACTGGGAGGACTCGAACCTGTGGACATTCAGTGAGGCCTTTCCAGACAACAACAATCAGTGAACAATGAGTGAATGTGACGGATTACACACACACACACGAGGTAATGGGAACAGGTACATTATCCATTTAACAGTTTCAGACGCACAATGTGAAACATTTACTTTGTTCAGTCAAACTTAACTGAAAAAACTGCATTTTCACTGAAACTGAATACTTTAGCAGCAAAATAAATCAGATGTTTTTGGACCTCGTCAATGCTCTGTTACTAAGACTTTTCTCAAGATGCGTTTGGTTTTGATTACTCGAGTTGTCTCTGTGTGTGTGTGTGTGTCTATTGTCTGCACTCATCCGATACAAATGTGCGATTCTTAGAAAACAAAAACCAGACAAACGGAAGGATTATAGAAGCGTTCCGTCCTTCAGAGGCAGCGGCGGCGGGTTCGATCCTCCGGTCCTTCAGATGCTCTCGTCATCGCTCAAATCCCAAATCTATTGAGAAAAAGACACAACAGAGAAAGAGAAACAGTTGACACAGATGTCAATATTTTGTCTACCCAACAAAGACTAAATAGTCTCAACTCAAGGTCCTGTTCCTATTTTAGCTGCAGGTTGTTGTTCTCTCAGTGAGTTGCTGTTGAGAGGTTAGCCGGCGGACATTAAAGGTACATCTGTGAATGTAAACAAACAAAAGTGTTGTTTACGTTCAGAATTTCTCACCACAGCACGTGAACGTGTCCTTTAGAGTATTTCCTTCCTCCATAAAACATCTGACAAGCCAATTTATTAAATATTTTAAAACATGCATTGTTAATGCAGGTTTTCCAG